>NC_079890.1:5293175-5662423 GCF_024868665.1 Triplophysa rosa
CAGCTTTTGAGTGAAGTACGGGAAAATGCTGCTGCATCCGAAAACCAGAGGGTGCTCTGATGCGGAAACTCCAAATACGCACTGCAGAAGAAGACCATAACACGTTCTAGAATCTAGGAAATGCCTATGAACATCTTTTTATCACTGTTACTCAAGCCTCATCAGGTATTTTTATGACAATAAAGTATATTTGTAATGATCATGTTTGACAGGTGTTGCTTTTTCAAATGCACATTATAAGCGACTCAAACTCGCACTGCTTTTAGATCGGGCAGCATTTCCTACTGATCCCAGAGACGTGCTTCACGGACAAGCTACGCATTAAAAAAAATATCCAGCCAGCTCGATTACAATAGGATTTAGTGGTATCGCGATGAATTATCGTGCAGCCCTAATACTATCTGCCCTAATAGTATTCGAAAGTAGAATTAGTATGTCCCAAATCGCAGTATGTTGAAAATAGTATTCCAAAGATTGCCGGATGGTCTACTACTTCCGGTAGAAATTCGAAGTGCAGAACGATGCACACTCTGACGGCTGATATTACCCACAACTCACCGCGAGTAGGCGGAGTTTAGTGAAGCTCCACTGCATTTATAAATTATATAACTGATGCTTCACTAAATTAACAAACGATTAAACAATGAATAAATACCTTAATGGAAAGAAGAGCTGTATTTTGATGTGTGTGACAGTTATTGGCCACAATGTTGTCTAGGCAACAACGGCCACTTCCGCTTCCTGTTAGTATGTCCCAGTTTGTGCAATCTATTTTGCCATGTGTAACAGGTTAAAAAAGGTGCTTTCACTTGCTTTTGGTTATTATATACATATGGCCCTTTAAGTATAATAGACCTGCACTCTCTGTTCATTGGCTGGCGGCATGTTGGAAACTCTTTCCGGTTTAGTCATTAATATTCGCGCCAGTCAAGAGAGTGGTTGTAGTGGGTGAGTGCTCTCGAAAAATGTATTTCTTTCGTTGCTCTTTTTATATTTTGATGTCTTTTTCTTCTTTCTTGTTATGTAACAGGTTAAAAAAGGTGCTTTCACTTGCTTTTGGTTATTATATACATATGGCCCTTTAAGTATAATAGACCTGCACTCTCTGTTCATTGGCTGGCGGCATGTTGGAAACTCTTTCCGGTTTAGTCATAAATATTCGCGCCAGTCAAGAGAGTGGTTGTAGTGGGTGAGTGCTCTCGAAAAATGTATTTCTTTCGTTGCTCTTTTTATATTTTGATGTCTTTTTCTTCTTTCTTGTTGCCAAATGAAATTGTAATGGTTAATGTGCACCCGTCATTGCAGGACGTCGTGTAAAAATGCTGTGAAACTGATCACCTCATTTGAATGTGTTAACAGGTACATGTTCTACTATTTTGTTTACTACATTTTACAAACTGTGTTATATACTCACTCATGAAAAAGTTTAGTCATTAATATTCGCGCCAGTCAAGAGAGTGGTTGTAGTGGGACGTCGTGTAAAAATGCTGTGAAACTGATCACCTCATTTGAATGTGTTAACAGAATTAAACGATTCCCCCAAGACGCGAAATGGTGTTGGTTGTCGCAAGTATTTCACACAACGCAGATACGAGCCGTTACACTAGATGCCACAAAATTTTATACACTGGGCCTTTAATATACAAAATGATTGCAACCTCTGCAAGCACCATTCAAAAGAAATGCAGGTCAACACATTTAAACTATCGGAAGTGAGTTTTGGAAACTAACTTTTGAATTATAAACCCAGAGCTTTATGACATATTGACTACAGCATGCCATAACAAGTATTTGACATCAAAGTGTCACTAATAAAATGCAGTTCTTGCATTTTTGCATGGATTAATTTATATATATCTTAAAAAATGGATAAAGTACTGGCAGAAAATTACCAGTACATTTTCCTTTATTTTACGGACATTTCCGTTAATGCTAAAATGTAATTTAATGCAGTGCAAAATATAAAATACAGGTAAAACAACTGTGAAAATGAATACGGGAAATTCCTTCATGTTAATACAGTATATTGTGCCCTATTTTTACGGATTTCTTTTAGAGTGTATATATATAAAACCAGGTATTTGGCGTTCATTGACACTGTGAGTTTTGTTTTGTTTTATTTTGTTTTGTTTGTAAAATATAACTGTAATATTACAAAAAGACTTATGTGAAGCTTGTTCTGAAAGATATGAAGATGACATATTTAGGAACATAAGAAAAGAGTTTATAATGTATTTTAGACAATGACAGAAATGGAATTGCACTGGTTAAGCTGAAGGTGGGAAAGATTTATTTAAAATGTTTATCTATTTAAGCACAAGAAGAGTCCAATATTGAGCTGATGGTGGTGTTTGACTTACAGCCCCCAAACTATTAGGACTACTCTAATGAGCAGGGCCAGCTATCACAACCTTCCACAAAAGCTACCAAAGACTCCATTAGCAGAGATACAAAAACTCACTGCACTAATTCCGTTTGGATTGCACATAAGAACACTGAACTCAACACCTTCATGTTTAAACTTTGATCAGTGTCTGCTCTCGCCATGAGGTGGCACTGTTGTCAGTCAGCAGATTTCAAGTTGAGCTAATAAGAAAATAAATGTTTTGTTTAAAATCGACCTGGCAGGCTAATATGCTGCTATGTGTAGTCAAAGATTCATAACATTGTATTGTTTGGTATGGTTGTTCTGTTTCAATTTAGTTTTATGATTTGTAAATAGTCTTGAGCATTATAAAGTACAGTACTAAGATTTATTGGGAGTCTTTATCACTTGAGACTGAATGTTTTACCAATATTTCTCAAAAATGTTAGACATTTTTAATACCTGTAGAAGTGCACCGTTAATGTGAGAGGTTTGTACCCTAAGTATGAGCCATGATGCTTGCCTTAGATATAGGCTACACAAAATTCTCGCAACATTAAGTCAACATCAAGACTAAATAACACAATCCATGTCAACAAGTGTAAGTGTGTTTAACCGCTATATGTGAAAATACATGTATACTCAATGATCATACCACAATGTCCACAAATGCAAAGAAATATGAATACCATCACTTGTAAACATGCCATTCACCCACTGACACACACACACACTCGCACACACACCTGCATCAACATCCCACATTCAGAGCAAGAGACCATCATCTGTGAAAACAGTCCTTCCTCCAACCCAGACCCAGTTGTGCATTCTGGGAGTAAAAAACATGGGGTTTCATAACTCACAAACACGCACACACATTTATCTCTTATCGTTCAGAATCATGCGTATATAATTATAAATGAAGCATTTCTTGCTTCTTATACACACCGAGGTACAAGGATCCATGGACCACAAAAATATGTGGACACTTCTACAGAAGAATAAGAAACAACTATCATTTATTAAAAAATAAAAGATAAAGAAATAAAAGATAGCATAGGCCAAAAAAATTGCCATGCTTGAAACGATAAAACAATAGACAACTGTTTAAAATGAGGCAAAACGTATTGCAACACAACATGTCTGCATGTGATGAACTGCTGCAGTTACACACAATACCATTGTGAACATAAGGAGATCTGACTTCATCTTCTAAAACCCCCCTTGAGTTATTTTAAAGATTTCTCAGACAAAAGTCTGTATTGACAAATAGTTCTGTTTGTGTACACCTGACATCTAATGTTTTGTGATGTAATGCGATGATATTCAGGGATTTCTGAAGTGTTGTAAAAGCATCAAAATACATTTAGAGTCAAAGTCCACAGGAAAACAATTTGTTACTTTCGCCATAGTGTTGATTGGAATTATGTTAAAGGGACAGTTCTCCCCAAAATAGCGTCATAATTTGCATAATCATGTCATTTAAAATCTTAATATGACTCTTTCTTCTGTGGAACACAAAAAGAAGATATTTTGAGAAATGCCTCAATGGTTTTGTGTTCATACAATGGAAGTCAATGATGGCCCATTGTTGTTTGGTTACCAACAATCTTCAAAATATGTTCTTCTGCAGAAGAAAGAAAGTCATACGGGTTTAAAATGACATGAGGGTGAACAAATAATGAAAGAAAGAAATAGTTGAGTCGCAATAAAGTGCCTTGCTACAGGTGGAAGCAAAATACTGTGCAAATGATTTTTTTAAGGTGTACAGCACACTTGCTTTGAGTTTATTATAAACATTCTCTAGCTCATTTTTTGCGAGATTTGCAAGAATACCATGAGAGTGAAGTGCACAGAACAACCCCTTGCAAGTCTCTAACTTTAGGTCCAGTGAGATCGTGGGGCTTTCCTGATTTCGCCAAGTGAGAGATGTTGACCCTGGGACAACATTTCAATCAACCAATCAGATTTGAGGGATAAGTTACACTTCATGTTAAAATTAAGCTAACCAAGGCTTTGTGCCTCTGCACCCATATTATTCATCTATCATTTTCCTCTGATTTAAGAGATATGGTTATGGTTAGAGTTTGGAGTGGGTGTAGACTTTTTCTACAAAAATGTTGTCAACAATGTTGCCATAAGAACATCTCTTACTTGGCAAAATCTGTTCAAGTGACATGGTGGAAACCAATGACCTGAAAGACTACACAGCAAAACAATTACAAAATATAGTGTGTTTTGGGCCATATTCGATTTAAATTGAATCTTTTAAAAGGGTAAGATATGCTCTGTCTCTTCTTCTTCTTCTCACTGGAAGCTGCTCTCTCTGTGAGCTCTGGCTCTTCTCCTCTGGGCTGTTCTCCTTGAGCTCTGCTCTTGAGTTCTGCCCTTACGTCATTCTCTTCCTTTTTACTTGAGCTGTGGGGTCCAGGCCACAAGGCCATGCTTCCAGGCTCTCCTCTTTCTTCTTCCAGACTTTATTTGCACTTACATCCAATTTTTCACATTTAATTTATTTAAATGATTTTAAATGGTTTATTGGTTCATTTTAATATGAAATTACAATTATTTTATCTGTTAAACTAAAAAAATCATAAAACCACTATCCAAATAGAATCGGCAGGCAGGCAACCCCCTTTGCCTACAGTAATATATTTATATACTGTATATCTAGGCCTACAGTGGCATATATTTGCACCTCAGCATTGTAATACATTATAAAACAGCATGCAATAATAACATTGAGTGTAAATTATCATATTTATTAAATGAATGCCACATTATTGGGATAGTTAAAGCCCTCCCTACCCTAACGATTCAATATTTATTACTTGTGAGGTGTTTTATTTCCCCTTTCGGAACGTTTTCTTTATTTGTGCTGAAAATAAACGCCTTTCCACTCTGATTAGTAATGGGAAAATGAGAAGAGCAAGTTTGGCAATAGGTGGATTCAAACCCCCTTTGATCGGTGCAAAAGCTGTAGAGTGGTACGGCATCACTAACCCTACACCACTGGAGGAGACAAGCGAAAGGTGTCTTTTAGCTATTTAGTGTCACCATTGACGTGCACTTAGTGTGAAGAGACTTTAATATTTGATTCGTATTTTACTTTAATTTTTATATTTTATTTATCATAAGTTATTGCCTTTAAATACATTTCTAATTGAGGTTTGCACTGGTGGGGGGGGGTTCGTTTTAAAACACGCTATATTTCCTGTTACCTTCGTTTATTTTTTTATTGATACATTGCAGAGCTAAGTAGGAGAGACGCTGACAATGAAACGACAAAGAGAACAACATATTCTTGTCCGATCCGACTGTTTTTACAGGAGTTTTTGGCTTTATTGTTAACCGGCGGAACAGCCTATAGATGCTTGTTTTTCTTATCAAGAACGTGTAAAACAAAATAAACAAGATACTCATATACCACAGACTCATGGCCGTAGCCAGGGTTTGAAAATTAGTGAGCTCCAGGGTGGGGTGTCAATAATTATACCTAATATTACCAATAAATGCAATAAATGATTCAACTTGAATAAATATAATGATTAATAAAGTTAACACATTATAAACCTATGAACAGGGCTTAATATTGTGGCTAGTGGTTTTCCAAAATAACTTTTGCATTTTGTTCTATTAGCCCTGTGGGCCTCAAACCTGCGTTGCTCCAGACTCCATGGGAGATGGACGGCGCAATGTCTTTAAACCCTAAACCACTCAAGCTGGTACTTCATGGATGTCTTTTGATAATCTCTCTGCTCAAATGTCTCTGTTAAAACAATCAATCTCACGAACCAGCGACAAATAATAAATAAGATTATTAAAGTATATATCTAATAGCTTGTTGTGGTGAGGACTCTCACTGGCCGATAAGCACAAAGAGATAAGTGGATCCTTCGCATGTTACATGCATTGTGATGGCAAAGAGTCTAGAAATGGAAGGCAACAACCTAGTCCTACAGTAAACAAGGCGTATTCTACGCGCAAACAACGCATTCTTATTTAAACTTCGCGCGTTTTTGACCGCCTCGGCTTTCCATAAATGAGGGGTTATGCGCACCGGGCGAAGCGCTCTGAGCGCCTGAAGTTGAATAAACTCATCTCTGAGCAGAAAAGCAGTTGACGTCATGCGCCTTTTTTCCTATTGTCCAATCGAATGAAAGGAGAGGCGAACCTTCCGATGTGGTGACAAAACTTTACAGTTGCGTGAAACGTCCGGAGACTGCAATGATGAAGAAGAAACTTATGTTGGCTGACGCGGCTTAACCGAGCAAGGTCAGAACAAGCGCCCTCTGCATGTACCTTTTTAAAGTTTCGGATAATATGACGTTAACAGAAACTAGAGAGCTCACGCTATAGCCTAATCCTTGACTGACAGGACAGCTGTTTCAGTCGTTACCTAGCAACATAAAAAAAACGCTGCACGCTGCTCTTTTCAAAGAGTCAACCAAAAGAGCCTCGCGTTTTCAACATGAAAAGTGCGTTCTATGTGATCGCCCCCATAGAGGCCCACATATGTCCTCCCCAAACCTAGCTCTACACAAACACAATTCCGCATTCAGCAGCCTGACATTGGTCCACTGTGGGCTACACACATACAGTACATGTACACACAGCACTCATGCACAAGCTTGCGCACACACACATATTGTGTTCACACACACGGTAACAGAAGGACACGCTCTCAAACACGTTTTTGAAACCGGTGCCAGTAATTCGTTACACCCCATTCATGTGCAAATGGGGCTCGGATAAAGCAAAAGAAATGGCAACTTGCACGGAAGCATTCCTACCTCCCAATAACTTTATGGTCAATGTTCAAAACAGAATAAGGATGCAGAGAGTCATCAAGGGTTTCATTTGGATTAGGTAGTATTAGAAGGTAAGTGGGCTCTATTAAATATAACCCTACACCGTATAATCTGACTACGGTCAATTACTCTGGGTCATTCTGGTATAAGATGATGAGAAAGAAATAAAGATGGAGAGAAACAATAAACAGATACAGGAGGAAATGCACGTACAAGAAAAAAACCGTGTGAGATGAGAATGTTCAGCGAAGGGCAAAAGATGAACGTGAGGATCTGAGGGGCTGATAGATTGGGCCCTGGATGGGGTAGCGACTGGGACCGTAACTGGATCCCAAACCTGCGTGTCAGCACCAGGAACTGGGCTGCTTTGTGCTTCTAATGAGACGCTCTGGCATGCTTTTATACACACATTCTAGCCAAAAAGAGAGAATGTATAAGGGGGGGCTGAGGGATTGGTAAAGCTCTTTGCAGAGAGACAGAGAGATGGAAAGAGGAAGATAATGACACTAAATACAAGCTTTTCTGCCAATAATAGAATCTTCAAGATCCTGTAAACACAGCTTCTCATACTCACTTCACCCACTCGTTATTACATTTACGACAAGTCACACTAAAGCTTTCTGTTGACTGCATAAAAATTGTGAAATCTGCTTCTGTTCTTTAACCTCCAAAATTCAATTACACTTCAGACGTCTTTCCCATTAAGGATTTCTATAATATCAGTCATTTCTGAATGTGACACCAGAGCTATGACCTTCACCCTTAAATCTGCAAAAAACAGAGCCAGCACTCATGTAGTGCTCACTATTTCACACTCTAGTATAGAATGGATCTGTTTATCACAAGAATGTGACTACTACATTACTATCCAACACATACTCGACTAAACAGATAACAGGTATGAGCTACAACGGACACCATACATTTTCTGATGTAAATTAAAGTACTCTAAAATTAATGCTCATATTTAGTGTTTCAATAAATCTCCAACCCTAATACATCGGACACACAAGCTATCTGGCATCATATGTACTATGGACATGAATGAGGCCTTGTTTATGTGATGTATCCTGTTGTATTAGTAAGACATCTGAATTGTGATTTTATGGAAAAACAAGGGTGAAAGCAAACAGATAGCAATGCTGTAGGAACCACCCTAGCAACCAAATAACAGTACCCTGGTAACCAACCACTAAAAAGTTTAACTCAACTGTGATATTAGTATACTTATTTTAAACAAAATAGAATAGTATACTTGCAGTCTACTTTATGTACTTCTCAGAAATATACTCAAAATTACATTTAACTATATTTTTATAACATAACTATATAACTTATCTAGTTTATCTTAATTTATACTGAGTGAAAAGTCTAATAATATTTGGCCTGTAATTCTACAATTTTTTTCATCTAAATATATTTTAAAGTATAATTAAGTATTCTACCTGGCCTGTAGTTGTGGTCCTTTTGAGTAGCCTATTTTGCATTGAGGACAGTGATATAAGGAAATCACTTTAGAGGGATAGTACACCCAAAATTTGAAATTGTGCTATCATTTACTCACCCTTGTCTTTCTTTTGCAGAACACAAAAGAAGATATTTTGAAGAATGTTGGTAACCGAACAACGGCGGTACCCATTGACTTGCATTGTCTGTGTTTCCATATAATAGAAGTTAAGGTTTTTAAGGATTGTTTTACTGTGCCAAATGCAAAAATGTAGTTCAATTTACCCTCATGATTAATAAAGCAAAGGCAAAATGGAAACATAAATTGAGCCACCTTTGGCCAGACAGTTAAACCTGATTCAGGTGTGAAATGTCAGTGGAAACAGGGCACCAGTATATGCTCAGAGTGCCAGAACTCCCTGAACTTTTTGCCTCCGGTGTGACCTTAACACTGAAACAGAGCTTCTCTGGTGTCTTTGACAACTCTCCCCACACTGCTGTTTCACATTTCTCCTGTGCAGCATCTCTAACCTCAGAGCATCTCTGCTGGAGCCACAGGGCCCAACCATGCTATCCCTGTTCTCAGGTGTTCTCTATTGACAGTTTTCATCTGCCATCATAGTCTACACCGCCACAATAACAAAGAATCTAACATTGAATCAAACCCATTACGTTTATGTTTCTGGTGCCATGTTTTATGAGTTAGGCTTCAATGTTTTAGTTTACAGCAATGAAGATAATTACGTACAGATGGCAGCGCGGCAGTAGCACGCAGCGGCCACTCCGGATCCAAAACAGTGCTATTTTTGTTGATGCGGGTGGCCGCCGGAAGCGACATTGAAAGCGGTGCGTGTGAAAGCGGAAGTGCGGCAAACGGGCTGGAGCCTGTGCTAGGCTAAAAACAAACCCTATCCGGCCAGCTCTCCCATCTATCCTTCTCTCCAATGTCTGCTCCCTGGACAATAAACTGGACTATATCTGACTACAGCGAGCTACACGGCGTGAGTTTAGAGACTGTTGTGTCTTTGTTTTCACAGAGACGTGGCTCAGCGACAGAATTCCGGACGCCGCCATTCAGCTAAACGGGCTAGCCTCTGTGCGGTAAGGCTCGTGGCAGTGGCTTGTATGTTTATATCAACACGGAATGGTGCAGTAACTCTGTGCTAGTTTCTAGTTACTGCTCATCGCTGGTGGAGCTTGTGACTGTTAGATGTAGACCATTTTATTTACCACGGGAATTCACCTCTGCCACTGTAATCGGAGTGTACATTCCGCCTAGCGCTAATGCTAGGAAGCGCTCGCTGAACTGTATGGGAATATCAGTGAACTGCAGAACACACACCCGGATGGACTGTTCATTGTCGCTGGAGAGTTCAATCATGCAAATCTCAAGTCAGTGCTCCCTAAATTTAATCAGTATGTGGACTTTGCAATGAGAGCGGAAAACACGCTGGATCTCGTTTACACAAACATTACCGTCACGTACCGTGCGGAGCCCCGCATCCACCACGGCTACTCAGACCACATATCTGTTACGCTAATTCCAGCAAACAGACCACTCGTCAGACAATCGAGACCAGTTCTGAAGCAGGTGAAAACCTGGCCAACAGGAGCCATCTCTGCTCTTCAGGACTGTTTTGAGACCACTGACTGGGACATGTTTAGGGAGGCTGCAACTGACGGAGACTACACCAACTTGGAGGAGTACACGTCATCTGTGACCAGCTACATCAGCAAGTGCATCGATGATGTCCTATTGTTGGTGATGGCTTGGATGCCCTGCCATATACGCCGGACCAGAAACCGTGGATGAATGCAGAGGTGTGTATGCTTCTAAAGACTTGTGGCTCCGCCTTCAGAGCAGGGGACAAGGTGGCCCTAAGAACAGCAAGGGCCAAACTGTCATGGGCCATCAAAGAGGTAACGCGCACACACCCAGAAAATCCATAATCACTTCATGGACAGCGGTGACACACGGCGTATGTGGCAGGGAATCCAAGCCATCACCAACAATAGGACATCATCACCTGCCTGCGACTGTGATAGCTCCCTTCCAGACACGCTGAACAGCTTCTATGCTCGGTTTGATATGCAGAAAGACATAACACCAAGGAACCCCCCCCAAGCAACCAGGTGCTGTGTCTTACCACGGCTGATGTGAGGATAGCTCTACTCAAAGTTAACCCACGGAAAGCTGCTGGACCAGACAACATTACTGGCAGGGTGTTCAGAGCATGTGCTGACCAACTGGCAGATGTTCTTACTGACATCTTCAACATGTCTCTGAGCAGTGCCATTGTTGCCACCTGCTTAAACGCCACCACCATCGTCCCAGTGCCGAAGATGTCTGCTGTGTCCTGCCTCAATGATCACCGCCTCATTGCATTCACACCCATCATCATGAAATGCTTCGAGCAGCTCATCATGAGGCACATCAAGATCATGCTGCCCCCCTCACTGGACCCGCTGCAGTTTGGGTATCGCCCAAAACGCTCCACCGATGACGACATCTCCACCACACTCCATCTGGCCCTCACTCATCTGGACAATAAAAGCACTTACGTCCAAATGCTGTTCATAGATTTCAGTTCAGCATTCAACACCATCATCCCTCAGCACCTGATTGGGTAGCTGAACCTGTTGGGCCTGAACACCTCCCTCTGTAATTGGATCCTGGACTTCCTGACCGAGAGACCTCAGTCAGTCCGGACCGTAAACAACACCTCCTGCACCATCACACTGAGCACTGGAGCCCCACAGGGCTGCGTGCTCAGTCCTCTGCTGTTCGCACTGCTGACTCATGACTGTGTAGCAACGCACTGCTTGAACCACATCATTAAGTTTGCCAATGACACAACCGTGGTGGGTCTCATCAGTAAGAACGACGAGTTAGCATACAGAGAGGAAGTGCAGAGGCTAACGGACTGGTGTAGTAGAGTCAACAACCTGTCTGTGAACATTGACAAAACTAAAGAGATGGTTGTTGACTTCAGGAAGACAAAGAGCGATTACTCTCCGCTGTAAATCAACGGCTCCTCAGTGGAGATTGTAAAGAGCACCAAATTCCTTGGTGTCCACCTGGCGGAGAACTTCACCTGGTCTCTCAACACCAGCTCCATCACCAAGAAACCGTCTCTTCTTCCTACGAAGGTTGAGAAAAGCCCACCTCCCTCCCCCCATCCTGACCACGTTCTACAGAGGGACTATCGAGAGCATCCTGAGCAGCTGCATCACTGTCTGGTTTGGGAACTGTGCCGCATCATACCACAAGACCATACAATGGACAGTGAGGACAGCTGAGAATATCATCGGGGTCTCTCTACCCTCTATCATGGACATATACATCACACGCTACATCAGTAAAGCCACCAGCATCGTAGCTGACCTCACTCACCCCTCTCACACACTTTTCAGCCTTTTCAAAAAGGTACTGGAGCATTCGTGCCCTCACCTCCAGACTGTGCAACAGTTTCTTTCCACAAGCCATTCGACTCCTAAATAAAAAGACTCAGGACTAAAACATATACACTGTAACACCATGTTTGCACATTTGCACCAATAACTGCCCTATTTGCATGTTTTTGCACCAACACTGCTGCTAATTCCTCATTGAATGTTTACATGTACAGTAGTATGATTACATGGACAATGTTTCACTACTTATTTGCACTCTGATGTTTAACGCTGTGCACTGTGATTTATTTGTGTCGCGTTAGCACTAAATGTCTGTTTTTTTTCACTAAATGTTGTACTTGCACAGATTTGCACATGTGCAGTTTATGTAGTCTGTGTGTTTATGTCTTATGTATGTATAGCACCTTGGTCCTCACTGTGTACTGTACTGTATATTGTTGAAATGACAATAAAAGCCACTTGACTTGACTTGACATGACCACAGAAAAATCTCGAAACCGTTAGTTTAGTGTTTCACACATTTGTTGGAATTCAACTGTAACATAAAATGACAAAACCCATTTTTTCTCTATACCCTCTAGTAGTCCAAACTCCTGTACCTTTAGCGGCCCAGGCCCGCAATGGGCTGTTGTCATCTATCACATGGTAGAAGGTGAGGGGCAAGATAAGGAAGGGGCTGTCACTGGACGTGTCCACTTGAAATGATACATTCCTCTGGTCTAGACGCACAGTCTCACCCTCCTTAGTCAGGGACGTCTGCAGCAGCTTACCTGTTACCTGAGGAAAGGAATTGGAGATGAGATGACTTACATGATGATGGAGATTAATTTGAAAGCAAAGACGATATGAGACAATCAATTATATCAATTACAATGCTATATAATTTCAGCAGTAAGGGGGCTAGCATCCACCCAAAACAAATGTTATTTATACAAGAATGTATTTACCTGGCACCCCAGAAGCAGACTCTTGCGCATGTTAGCTACACGGATCATTAGACAAGGTCGCCCCTCATGATTAGCAACCACAGCATGCTGACTGAACTTCACAGTTTCACCACGTTTCTTCGGCCGAGCTACCTGCACGTTACACAATAAAAACCGTATAGCTTGTGACCAAAAACTCCACATTTTTATTTTCCACTTGAGTAGACATCTGAAGAGTTGACAGTGTATAGGGTGATGCACTAGTGTCCCCAGTAGTGGTTGATATGGAATTATGCCATCAAAACCCAATGTAAAAGTGGCTAAAGTACAGCTGTATCAATGACACACTACATCACATCAGGTTGAAAGTTGTGTACCTTGGCAAGAAAAGTTCCAGTGATGAAGATTTCCATCACCATAGTGATGACGAGTTGGACAATAAGCAATATGATGGCGAGTGGACATTCCTCAGTGATACAGCGAAAGCCATAGCCGATCGTAGTTTGTGATTCCAGTGAGAAAAGGAATGCACCTGTCAGAGTTTGGACCTGCATCACACATGGCGTATGGTTGGACGGGGGATCAAACTCTTGTGGGCAAGGAAAAATACAGATTTGGTTTACAGTCGTGCCATATTTATATGTAACATTTTGTTATTGAATGTAAAAGTTTCTGAAGTAGCCTACATCTGCATTACTGCTCACCTAACAAATCTCCATGCACGAGTGCCACCAAGTACCAAAACACTCCAAAGATGAACCAAGTGCCAGCAAAGGTGGCTGAAAACAAGAAGAGCTTGTAGCGCCACTGCATGTCCAGAAAGGTCGTCCACAGGTCGCGTAGGTAAAGCGTCCCTCGGCCGCTGACGTGTTCGATACGTACGTTGCTCCGCCCATCTTTAGACAACACCCGCCGACGACGCCTTAACGCTGCTGGTCCGTTCCCTGTAGAAGCCCCACCTCCTCCACCCAAAAGTGGCTTTAGAACATCTGTCTGCGTCTGGGAGTGGCAGACCTTCTGTGGGGAGGAGCTACGGGAGGAAGGCGGCGTGGACGAGGTCATAGCTTGGAGCAAAGAGAAAACAATGAAATGTTGTCTGTTTCTTATTTTATAATAAATTAACTTAAAAAATTGTGCTGTAAATTCTGAGTTTTATGCAGAGTTGAATTTAAATACGTACAGGCATAAGGTTTATTTGTAGTATAAAAGCATTAAAAAGGATAGTTCACCAAAAAGAAACATAAGTAGTAGCCTGTTAATATTGTAACTTACAAAGAAGCTTGTGAAACAATAGTTTTCTAGATTATTTTTTATGAAAATTAGCATATTGAAATCATATAGAGGTCAATTTTCCATTGTTTTTCTATTGTTCCTATAATTTTTAGTAGCATTTACAAAACAAACTATTACAATAATCAAGATGGACATACTCAATGGTACCAATTTACAACACCATTAATGGTTTGCAGATAACAGCACTCGGTATCAGATGGACTATAATAGGGTGCAGTTTAAGTTACAAAAGTATTTGTATCTTGTTGCTCTGACAAAAAGGACTTATACCTGATCCAGTAACTTTGCTTTTTTTGTGAGAAAGGTGTCCCCTTGTCGTGTCCGGTAAAAATTAGGTCGTTTCGTAGCATTACAGCAGAAATGTCACAGGGGAAGAGAAAGCGCTCTTTTCGAGTTCTGTCTAAAAGACGTCTCTTGACGGAGGCGCATTAGGGACGCATTAGCAGTTCTCAGCAGTATCTAAAAAAACGACTTCTCTAAGTGCTGAAAAGGGAAAGTGGCTTTCACAATGAGCCTTATCGTGGACACGTGAGCGCATCTTTTCCTCCTGAGGTTTATGTGAGCCAGCAAGGGGTACAGGGCTGGGTTTGGGGGGCAATCCCAGTGTCTGTTAGCCTTTTCGACATGCAGACCCTCCAGCTGCCCCAGCACATTAAATGCCTCTCATTCACACAGTGGAAGCAGCTGCCCTTATTTGAAGTCTAGTCGTCTATGCTGACCAACTCACATGCCACGCTCAGTTGGTGAGTGTGACTAAAGTTACTTATTCACCAGCCAAAAACACAAAAAAGAGGGATGGTTTTTGGGCAGGCCTGGAAAGGATCAAAGCATCACATTTATATGTTTTTTTTTTTTAGTGTGTGCTTTTTCAGCCTTCACAGCTATGGGTCCATTTTTTGGCTCATATTATTGTATATTATGGTGGATTGCACGTAGCTGTTCATTTAAGGATTGGATACTATTCATACTGATGTAAAACAATATTTGGTTTTATTTTTACTTTATTTATATTTTTTCAAGGACAACTATTCTATAGTTTACGTAATAGTGATTTTAGGAATTGTGACAGATAGTTCCTATAGTAAATTTGGACATAAAAATTATTTTTGTATTTATCATGGGCCCAACTGACTTCAGTCACAGACATGAAAATGAGGTTAAGAGGGATAGTTCAATTCACAAATATCTTCTAGGCGTGCCACAATATAACATATAAAATATTTCCAGTTGAAAAAAATTAATAAATCCATTTTTAAATGAAACATGACTTTACTGTACAAACTAGTGACTATTGATGACCTCAGGGATGTTATATGAGAAATCACATTCCATTCAGGACGTTTCTATCGTACTATATTTTGTGTGAGTATCTAAGTTATGTTTTTATCTCACTCAGCATAAGCCTTCGGAAGCAACTAAAACAACGAAATTAAATGAATTAGTACCAGGGAGATCTGATATGCTCTCCCCACTTTGACCTCTCTCTCTCTCTCTGTCTCTTGTGCTGGACTCACACTGAGAGAATGAATAGGTATCTGTCTGGATCTGTGTGCTCTGAATACTAACGCTGACTGAGAGGGAGGGGGGCGGTTCCTTGCCAAGGCACGTGTTATTAGCCGAGTGTACACACAACTGACCTTTGAACTCTCGCGAGTATGCGCCCACATGCGTGCACTTGCATACTTTACTCATACATACTGTATGCTGATGCATGCTGAAACATCTTCACAGATATCCAGTAGGGTCCTAAATCCTCATTAGTGAAAAAATATTATTGTTTATTATTTTCTAATAAATGACTGGATCTGGAGATCCATGTTGATTTGAGAAAGTTTTTGTGTGTTTTAACAAAATCATACAATCTTTTGTACAAAAGAGTAACATAATCACAAAATTGCTTACTGTATATAGTCATTTCCTGTATATACTGTATACTGTACATTACTGAATATAAAATTACAATACTATGCCGCTATAATTTGTCTTTTATTAAATATTAAGATCTTAAAACGTATTTTTTTTAAGTATAAATAAAACCGTGTGTTGAACCCAGAGTCCCAGAATGTCTGATTTCAAGGAGTCTGAATATTGCGATGGCACTCAAGAAACAACGAAGGGTGCCATGGTAAAACTTCCATTGAGTGTCTAGGCAGAGTTTACAAATTGCATTCTGTTTTTTTTGCACTCTTCCTCTAACTTTCCTCCCTCAATCTCTTTCTTTGTTCCTCGCTCTCTATCCTGTATACACAAAAATCCTTTTGTTTGGAAATGAGATGAAAGAGACAAAAGCCACCATTGAAAAATACAACACTGCGTGAGTGAGAAAGAAAGAGATAGAGAAAAAGAGTGAGAAAAATTGGGAGAGAGTGAGAAAGCAGGGAATGACTTTTGAAAGATGGACACGGACAAATACAGACAAAATTAAAACTCGCTCATCAGTATTCTACTATTGTGCAAACTTTTACGCTTCACTAGATCCAATGGAATTCTAACAGTCTTAACACTTTACGTTTAACGCTGACCACTCAAAGTGCACTTGACTTTTTTGATGTAGTTTACCGCAAAATAATCAGTCCACAATCAAATAGTAATTTAACTGAACATTTCCACATTTCTTCTTTTATAAACCCATTAACCTACTGAAGAATAGAGCCGTAAGGAGCTTATCAGATCAATCAGTCAAAGCTGTTATTTGATAGTGGTGATGGTGCTGCCTCCTCTGTCATATCTCATCATCAGTAAATATTATTTTCTTACAGGTTGTAAATGAATAGAAATGATTGTTTAACTGTATGAACTGTATGAAAATAAATTGGAACAAAATACATTTTTAATGTTAGGCATATGAAGTAATGCTGTATGCTGTATGTTATTACAGTAATTCAATTAGTTGTTACTGTTGTTAAAGAACTGACAAATACATTCTACAGTGTTAAATGATTACCACTACCTGTCAAACACAACTAAGCAACTTTTAACCCTAATGAAATTGAAGCAGTACGATATTAGTTTTTATTACTTCACAAAAACTATGAATTCACGTATCATCTTGCAAAATATTGGCAGGTCAACATAAACCTAAATTATCTGGTTGTGATTTTTTTCATGAATGTATGTGTTTATGGTTTATAATGGAATGTAACTGTGATCTTTGTTGATGTATTGTATTATGTTCAAGAATAGAAAAACTGTATGGAATTACTGTAATAATTAAAAGATACATTACACCTATTCGAAAATACATAAGAATCAGTCATTAGTACCTCAAATATTCAGCAACTCAATTTTCAACCCTGTCTAGTATCACATAATAACGCTTATTTCCACAGTAATATTTTACAATTACATTTACAGTAATGACAGTACATTTGATACGTATTTCATGTTTTAAGGTGCACCTGTTTATACAATGATGTCCTTGGTATCTCATAAACAGTGGTTATGATATGTTTATGTTGTTGATGATAAATGTATTTAATAGATATCGGGGAAATGCAAAGACATAAATGCATTATTTGGTCTCGGATGAACACAAAAATAACTGTCAGGCCTCACAAAAGCAATCAATATTGATTTTAAAGGTTGTCCCAGCACTTACCTTCGAGTTGTTCTCTCACTTTGTGTAATTCAAGTTCGCTCCTATTTGCCACTTTTAGGAAACATCAGAAAGAATTTAGGGTGAAATTTTGAGAAAGCGTTCAGAGCGCAGAGAACCGCGTTCCTATCAACTTTGTCAACATAATCCAAGTCAGAAGAGTGACAAGAACTCCGGCGAGTTCCACATGTTTATCATATGAATAAAAAAAATAAGGTGATTTAAAAATGTGTACATTTATAAATTTTAATACGTCTCTAAATTCGTCAAAGTTTCCCAAATTAATAAATGTTTAGACCGTGCGTCTGTAGTGTCAGTCGGTGCCGGTCCCAGTCGAACGTTACCAATTTATTATGTAATGCATCTATCTCTCCTCTCTCTCTCTCTTTCTGCCTTTCTTTGCTTTATCTTGTCTTAAGTGGAACTTCTCAATAACTTGTGTGAGTAGTTTTACTGAAATGTTTCTCCTCTAGTGTCAAACATCCCTTTCATGGTTGATGAAAATACGTACTTTGCGCGTCTCAGCACTATTTAATTCATTAATTCAGTTGCCCCTCCGCTCCTCCTTCTCACCCCCTGTGTCTCCGTCTGTAAATAGAGCCCTTGTTGAGCTCCTCCGCTGTTCAGCCTTTGTAAACTTCTCTACTTGATTTAAATGTCGAAATGAAGAAACTGTATGTTGCTATTGTTCGAAAGACACATACTTGATAAATGCGAGCTCGGATGTAATTTGTTCTATGGCAAGTTCCCCCTCTTTTCATCTTTTTCCCCGGCGGAATTTGCGACTTTTTTAGTGACATCACTTTGAAGTCGATCCATGCTGTCCGCATGAGATTTCAATAGCTGGGCAGAAATACAGGTGCAAAACGAGTAAGGGAGGCGCTTGACAATTACGATATAATTATAGCTAGCATTACGGTTAATATTACGTAACACTGATCTTGACTAATGTTACAAAGAAAAACAAACAACAAAAAACAGCAAACCAAATTGTTAGATTGTGGTCGGGAAAGTGTTACGAAATTAAATAAATAAAGCCTCGGATTTAGGATATTTCTCACCTCAATCCAGAAATCTTTTCTGGAACGGCGCTGGTTTCATGTTTAAATACTTTAATGTATCTAAAACATTGGTAGCATCAATGTTACTACTTACTAAATTCAGACTCTGCTTTCATTTCACATGCAGTGGGCTTGTTTGTGGTTTTGGAATGTAGCAAATTAGATACGCCTAGACCAGAGGTTCTCAAAGTGGGGTCCGCAGTCCAGCCAGGGGGTCCATGAAATAATTTGTGACCTTAATGAGTGGGAATGTGCGCAGTCTAATTTTGAGATAAAGGCTAAAGGCACAGAAGTGAAAAATGTTGATTTTGGTGGGATTTGAGGTTTTCTTAAAAATAAGTACATCAAGACCTCGTCCCAATGCTCCAAATAGTAATTAAACATCTAATATGATTTTTATTTACGTTTTCTGAAAGGTGCAACTTCCTAAATCTTTCTCGTAAAGGTATAGGCCTATGTTTAATAGGTTAACTGTTATAATTTTGAGGGGGTCCTTGGAAAGTTATCTCACCTTTAAGGGGTCCCTGGCCTTAAACGTTTTGAGAACACCTAAACTAACAGAATGTCTGTCAACGTGAAATTTAAATCAAAATTGTATTAGCAATTTGTTGTGACGGGAGTTAAGCTTACATCCTGCCCTTGTGGACGGGGCAGACACATGAATCTTCGAGGCTTATGTACAGTCCTGTTTCTGCTGCGAATCATCTTGTGGAACTCTTTTTCACACGCGCATCAATCTCCAAGTTCCCGCCCACCTGCCAAGGCGCGTAATTTTCGGGCCTCACCAGATTCACCGGAAAATCTAAGTGTTGGTGATTATTTAAAAAACTATTAAATCAACTTTAACATAAATAGACATTTAAAGCAGGTTAATATGCTGTTTTTAGCTGGAAAGTAGCCTACATTTACACAGACATGTATGTGATGCAGTCTGTCCACAGGTTTTGCTGTTCTCCGTGCTGAAAAAAAAAACAATAGGCTATCCCAGAAATCTCAAATTCTAATGTTTTTTTTATCAAAATACCATTATAACCATTTTCCATTAAAATAATTAAAATGTTATGTGCATTTTTTAACTGATTTGAATTGTGTTACTGGTTCTCATGATCTGCCAGATAACATCCCACCAATAGAATCCATCACACACCAGTAGACACCATTATAGTTTACCTTTAAGCTAATACAATTCCCATTTATCCCATTAAACCCATCCATTGCATTTTCGAAATTTTTAACTTTCGCTTTTTGTCAAGCAGGATTCCATTGTCTTTTCAGTTGGGCTGTCGTTCATGTTACCTGTCTTTCCCCAAAAATATTTCAGTGGACAAAATGTGTTGTGAAAATGAGATTAAGGACATTAACAGAACATGAATTCGTTTTTTGGGGGGGGGTGGCGAGGGTTGTCTGCACGCTCAGTGTGTGAAAAACAGCTTTAGATGTAGTTAAGAACTTTGTTACTGGGGGATGCACTATGCAAATGAGAGGATGTAAATACACAGGAAAAGAACAGGATGAAGTGGTAGACGGAAGGAGGAGAGGTGAAGTAAGCCTGTAAGGACACTATTTTTTCTCTACTTCCCTCTATTTCTTGACCTTTGTCTCTGGCATTACACGTTTGTTGTCAAACACATGGTGCAGTTGCTTTTCCCACTCAACTTCGGACTCTTTCACTTTCTTCCTCTCCCTTCTGTGCCCTTCTAAACTCTTGATATTCAGTAGTGAATCAATACACACACACGCGCGCAACATGCTATCCTCAGAAGAGATCACATATATTCACAAATATTTGACACCTTCGAAGTATATTTTAGAGTAAGATTCAAGGCCGTAGTATTCCTGTCCTTGGACACATACACACAGAGCCGGAACTTTCATTCAGGATTTTTATTCAAAGAAAAAAAGAGGAAGCCATTACCACTTTGTTAGTGTTCAGAGTGTTGGACTTGAATACAAGTTCTGTCTAAGGGAGCTGCTCAGCAAAGTTTTATGGCTTTGAGGGAAGATTTGTTTGGACACTCAGCAAAAGAAGTTTTATTACAGCAATCAGTTTTCTGACTGTGTTACCTCCTGTAATTCACAGTGGGCCCTCATCTTTCAGTCAAGGGATTCTCTCGCTTGTTTCATTCCTATAATCTAATCCATGGTCTTTTAGGAACCCTTTACTTTGGAGCCCTCATGTGGCTATACTTAGAGCAAATCCTAGTGTCACTTTTCTGTAATACAAAAAATATGTATTTAATATTAGCTTATGGCAATACATAATAAGTTGCATTCTGTTTTAGTTGTATAACACAATGCATTTGTTTAGGCTGATGTGTATTTGTACAGTTAGTTTCCAACTCATCTGTCTGTCTAAAAAACTCAACTAGGATGCAGGATATGTCCAGTTGAGGGCAGAATTGCACAAATCCTCTCCAATATGGGCAGAACAGAAATTATTATATGCAGTACAAGATGAATATGCGTTGACATCACATTACCACCAGAATATGGCCCCTCAGTCGGACTGAGTGGCAAAACATCCTGCGAAATGGCTGCGTTCAGTAGGAGAAACAGTGAAACTGGAACTAAAGCACACAATATGTCTGCTGAATTTAAAGGCAGTTGGATTTAACAGTCATCCTTGTGACATCCTGATGAGAAAAAACATTGGTCCATTCATGGACATTGAAATGTTGCCTGGAATTGGGTTTCTGACATTAATGTAGCTGACAAAAGCCTTGGTGCTTGGTTAATTCTTTATTTATTGTTTCAGTCACAAGTCTGTCTTTAATTTTAATTCAATTTAGAATCTTCAAATAACCTAGCCTGCGTGTCTTTGTGCTGTGGGAGGAAACTGGAGCACCTGTAGTAAACAACACACATTCTTACACAAAGCTGAATGTGGATGTGGGAGACACAGAGTTTACATTTTACTTTTATAATTGTAAAAAAAATTCAATTCAATTCAATTCAATTTTAGTTACATGGCGCTTTTCACAATGTGCATTGTTCCAAAGCAGCTTCACAGGAGAAAACCCTCGAACAGTATCAGGAAGGCTATTCCAGAGTTTAGGTGCTACGTATGAGAAAGCTCCGCCCCCTTTGGTGGATTTAGTTATTCTAGGTGTTATCAAAAGTCTGGAGTTTTGAGATCTTAGAGAGCGTGATGGGTTGTAGTGTGGTAGAAGCTCTGTTATGTACGTAGGGGCTAAACCGTTTAAGGCTTTACAAGTGATTAAAAGAACTTTAAAGTCAATACGATACTTAATAGGTAACCAGTGAAGGGTTGATAACATTGGGGTTAAGACCCAGAAACTCTGAGCAACAACAACCAGACAGTGTGTATTAATTGTGACTGCCTGTCTAACATTTATTATGGAATCCAGAAAGACTGCCATCCTTTGTAATGTTAGAGACTGCCAAAATAGTTGGGAGGCATGTTCGAGTGGGAACAAAACATTAATACCCTCTATATGGCTTTAGGTTAGGATGCCTCCTGGACACCTCTTGGGGAGGTGTTCTGAGCATGTCTGACTGGAAAAGACCTCGGGGCAGACCCATGACATGCTGACCCAGCTATATGGTGGTCCTGAGAACCCCTTGGAATCCCCTATAGGAGTGGATGAAGTGGCCAGCCAAAACGATGTGTGGGCTTCAGAAGGGGATGGATGGATGTGTACATATTTAATTCAGCAAGTCCTGTACCTATAATGCAATGCATTGCAATTGTTTGAAAATCTTGCATTAGGCAGGACAATCCTTGCCCGTATCTATGACCAATGATATTGTGCAACTAAAGAAATCTAATGGGAAAATCTTTCTCTTCCTGACTCAAGTTTTGAATAGTACTCAGATTGGACCACACTGACCTGAGAATGATGGTGTAAAATATTTCCATATGTTATGATGTACAGTATCTGATCGTGTTATAATATAAAGTTAAAAAAATACAACATATACAAATAATCAGGAACATCAGCAAATTTTCTATTTTAAATGTCCCTTGTTTGTTTTCTTTTTTGGGTTATCTGTTTAACAACATACGTCCCTTTCAGACAGGTCACAAATTCTTATCTTTTCAGTATATGTCTCTATCTACAGTTTTACAGCTGCCTTCATTTAGTTATGGTTTTATTGCATGTATCCATGTCATATAAAGATCCCACTAAATGCGTTAAATTTAACACAGCATCAAATACATAGAATCTGTCTTTGTTCTGTAGTTGCTCAACACATACCTTGCTACATGTTGTTCTTCACATTATTGTGTAGTGTTTCCTGCAATAAATATAGTTTCATAACCTTGTGAAAGAATGAGGAAATACATTTCTTGATATTTGTTTCTCACAACTGGGAATAATTCACTTAGATGTGTTTGAATAGTTTAAATAATAATAGAGACTCAATATAATAATTGTATTTAAACATTAGTAAATAAAGGTTAGTGAAAACGAATAAAGCACACAAAATTTGAGGCCCTGGATGTAATTAAATTTGAGTTACTGCTTCTATCTGTATCGAGTGGTAAAAGGTCTCTTTTTATTCTTTCACCTTACATCTCACTCACATGTAGAGAGTGCACGTTTTCAATTTTTTCTCTCTGGTTACACCCAATATGAAATGGTATGTGCCTTCAAATAGCTCATTTAATTTTAATTTTCACATGGTCACTCTACTCATAACAATAAAGGCTTTCACTCTTGTTTCACTTTGAAGATCTTGAGTTTCACGCATGACACTAAATTCACCACTAAAATTCTCCAGATATCTAATCCAACTACCTCTGTTCTACAGAGATTTAGTATGTATGTGTGAGAGTACAAGAGTGATCATGAATGATATCTGACATAAACTCCCAATGAAGTTGAGGTGTGCCCCAAAGCTTTATATTAGGCCCAGTGCATTTTAAATGAAAAAGTATTATTGGAGTGTTTTTCCATTAATGTTAAATAGGCTGTGTGTTAAATCATAGTATACCAAAAATTCTGTCATCATTTACCATCGTTACCACCGTTATCATTAAGACCCAAACGCAGACAGCGGGTAAGGGGTTAACATGGACTTTAATAATAAATAACAAAAAGACAAAACAAAAACACACAAGGGAGTAAAACAAGAGAACAAAGGTATCACAGGAACAAAGACTAACTACACTAAACTAGACAAGACTAAAAATAACATTTACCATATATTACCAAAGACTAAACTACACTAACAAGATAAAACCTCACCCACATGATACAAGTGACAGATAACAATGAACCAGCACAGGACAGAGAACAAAGGGGCATTAAATAAGGGATCAAATCAAGAGGCGACAGGTGTGGGGCATGAACTAATAATTATCACTAACGAGGAAACAAGAGGGCAGGAACAATGACAAGACCTGGAGAGTATGGAAGGCAATCAGTGCCAAAATGCCCCTCTCCACATGAAACAAGAGGTTCTGTCATGGTTCTGCCACTAGATCAAGAAAAGCAAGACAAGATGGGGCAGAACCATGACACCACATCACAGCAACCTCTCGAACTTGCAGGTATGTGCTCTACAACATCAGGAAAATCAGGCCGTTCCTGTCGGAGCATGCCTCTCAGCTGCTAGTCCAAGCTCTGGTCAAATCAAGACTGGACTACTGCTATTCTCTACTGGCCGGCCTTCCAACCAATGCAGTCAATATATGCTCTCCTACCTGTAAATCGATTTGGATTAAAGCGTCTGCCAAATGAATAAATGTGACTAACATAGCATTACATTCCAAGTTTCTTGCAAGCTAATTCATTACGATGACATAAAATAAAATTCATTCATTACCTCGTCCGTGAACATTATTGGCGATCTCCATACGCCTCTGGATGAAAACGACATAATCCCATAATTCCACTCTCCTACATAACGTCATTTAGCTTCGCCTTTTGTTGTTGTTTCGAAAGTGCACCATCTAGAGGTCCAAATATGCCATATTGAGGCTTTAATATTCTCCTCATGTGCTCTATCCAGTGGCAGTTGTTTTATCATCACAGTCTGTCCTGTTGAGGCTTTCTTGGTTTGGTGTGCTTTGTTCAGATCATTTTTAATTAGTTTAGTATCTCAATTTTCTCTTTTGATAATTTTTCATCTTGGTGATTTAGGTTAACTTTAGGTTTCCTCATTCCTTAAATTGTGTTTTAGGCTTATTTTCCACCTCTGCCTGACCCCTGCCTGGTCAGTGCATCTTGCCTTAGTTGGAGTTATCATGTCTTTCTTGTGCCTTCACTGTCGTGCCTCCTCTGCCAAGTTACTGCTGCACTCTGGTTCGATCTGCCAGAGCTACAAGGGGGCCCTGTGTTGCTACTGGATTTCCCTTTTGCCATCTATCTACTTGCTCAATTCGGCTCCTCCCGCAACCGCCCCTTTGTTTGGCTTTGCTGCTTCGGGTGGATTGTCGCTATTTACTTTTCCTGTGTTCATTTTAGTGTTCGCAAATCCTTAAATCTGCTCTGCAGCAGTAGCAGCAACATCATAAGGATTATATTGAATTGCAAAAGTGTTATGACTAAACTACATTGATGAGTTTATTTTAACAGCAACCAGATTGATCACCATACTTGGTATGTCGGGTCTTGGGTCTAGCACCTTCTTGTTTTCCTGTCATTGTTTTGACAGTTCACCATGTGCTCGGAGTCCGCGTGTTCCACCCGGCCCCTCTCGTTACCTTGTTAATTACTCACTTTAGTTTTCCTCACTTCACCTGGGATTATTCCCTCTCTCCAGCTGTCCCTCGTTCACGCTCTGATTGCTTTCCTTTTTATTCCCCGTGTTTCTCTTGTCTTGTCTCGGATCGTTAGTGTTAGCTCTCTAATGATGGCCAGTCTTGATACCTAGTTTTGAAATCTAGTTATTTATCTTGTCTTGAAATCTAGTTCCTTATCACCTTGTCCTGTCCAGTCTCCAGTGCTGTTATCCACCACCGGGTGTCTGCCTTGTCTGCTCTTTGTTTTGCCCCAGCGACCACAACTTCAGGATCACACTCGACGCAGATCCTTTTGCCTCCGTGAAGCGGATCTGATCATTCGGCTGCGACACTCTCTGCTACCTGGGTTCCCTTCACCGAAGGATTTAGATCTTCCTCACTGCGGCTGCTGCTGTCTGCCGGAAGGATCTCCATTCCCTGGCGAGTGGACTACGCTTCTACATTGCATGCTCTCTGTGGATTATCCTTAACCGATCATGAGGGCTTTCGCCTCACGGATTACTTCGGACAGTTGTTGCCGGAGTCCCGACCTGGTACTGGATCTTAAAGGACTCATTTGGGGTTTTTTTCCTCAGGGAATTCTGCCAATTTTGGCATTGAGACTGTCATCTTTTCCCTTAGAGACTTCTGTTGTTGCCACTCCCCCCATCCCCCCCCGGTTGTTACGGCCGAGCGCTCGAGCCACCTGTCCCACTTCCCCTAGACATTCTAGTGTGTTCTCCGTTTAAGACGGTCAAGTGTGCCATGGTGTTGTGCAATTACTATTTCATGTGTCTAGTGCCTTTGTTGGAATAAAACCTGTTAACCCTGGATCTGACTCCTGAATCGTTCCTGACAGAACGATCCGACCAAAATGGAGTCAGCAGGGCCAGACCCCCTTCGTGCGGCTCTTGCTCAACAGGGAGCGATGCTGGGACAGCAAGCCACCCGACTAAACGCCACTGTTCAGGAGGTAGGATCCCTCAACTCGCAAATGGCGGAACTCATTGCCCGCGCGGAAGAACTCCAGTTAAGTCTCGGTACTCACACCCCGTCTCGCCATGAACCTTAACCGCATGCCAACAACCCTCCAGTCTATAACGGTGATCCCAACTCTTGTCGAGCTTTCTTATCCCAATGTGCCCTGGTCTTCGCTCTCCAACCCCGCCGTTACAGCTCTGAAAGATCCAAGGTGGCATATGTTCTCACGTTCCTCTCCGGTTCAGCCAGAGACTGTGGAGTGACTGTATGGGACGCTAAGGAGCCCTGTTGCGTGGTATTCAAAGATTTCCGAAAGGAGATGATCAGCCTGTTCGACCAGACAGCTCAGGGGGACGAGGCGGCAGCCCAGCTGGCTCGACTGTCCCAAAAGGGGGGTTCGGTAATGGAGTACGCCATTTGCCTCAGAACTCTTGCTGCAGCATGTGACTGGAACGACAGCGCGCTACATTGTCGATGAGTTGGCTCCTCTAGACCTACTCAGTGATCTCAACTCCCTCATCAGCCTCTCAGTCCGAGTAGAGAGCCGGTTGACACGTTGTCGCCAAAGCCGTCTCACCAACCCCTTCAGGCACCTCCAACCCCTGCCGCTCACGCCCCCTCCTGCGAGCCCTGCCACCGAACCAGAACCCATGCAACTGGAACGTTTATGACTAACTCTCCAACAGAAGCAACAGCGCCTGGCTCAGGGACTCTGTTTATATTGCGGCAAGGCAGGCCACTTTGCCATCAGTTGTCCGCTAAAAGCCAAGGCCCACCAGTAGTCCGGAGAGTTCTGGTGGGTGCCATCTCCTCCTCTACCTCTCCAATCAAGCGCACCTTACTCCCTCTTTGACTGCTGTTCCAGGGGGCCTCTCACTCTGGACACGCCCTCCTTGACTCTGGAGCCGAGGGCAACTTAATCAGTGAGGCCACAGCCTGTGAATGGGGTGTTCCCACCGTTCCACTCGCCCAGCCTGTGGAGGCCTGGTCGCTCGCGGTAAACTCCTCTCCACCATCACTCATTTCACCCCCCGTGTAAGTCTTTCTTTCTGGGAATCACCACGAGAGCATTGTGCTGTACATCCTCGATTCCCCAGGCAACCAAGTTGTCTTGGGACATCCGTGGCTTGTACAGCACAATCCTCACGTGGATTGGATTAATAGTTCTGCTTTAGCCTGGAGCCAATCGTGTCATGTATCTTGTCTTGGTCCTGCCGCTTCTCCTCTCTCTGTTTCATGTGTTCCACAGGTACAGCCCGCAGACCTGACCAGTGTCCCCGAGGAGTATCATGATCTCGGCACGGTTTTCAGCAAGT
This sequence comes from Triplophysa rosa, assembly GCF_024868665.1. Classification (NCBI taxonomy): domain Eukaryota; kingdom Metazoa; phylum Chordata; class Actinopteri; order Cypriniformes; family Nemacheilidae; genus Triplophysa; species Triplophysa rosa. Next base: position 5,321,075 of record NC_079890.1, read on the forward strand.
CCTGGGCCACCTCTCTTCCTCCGCATAGCTCCTACGACTGCACCATTGACCTCCTCCCAGGCACTTCTCCGCCCAAGGGCCGCCTTTATTCCCTGTCGGGTCCTGAGAGAGAGGCCATGGACAAGTACATTCAGGAGTCACTCCTGGCTGGTCTCATATGTCACTCGTCATCCCCTGCGGGTGCGGGGTTCTTCTTCGTTCAGAAGAAGGATGGCTCCCTGCGTCCCTGTATTGATTATCGAGGTCTGAATGACATCACTGTAAAGAATAGGTACCCCTTACCTCTTATGTCTTCTGCCTTTTTTACTCTTGCAGGGAGCCCGGGTCTTCACTAAATTAGACCTCTGTAATGCCTACCACCTGGTCCGCATCCGGGAGGGTGACGAATGGAAGACGGCTTTCAACACTCCAACAGGACCCTACGAGTATTTGGTTCTTCCCTTTGGCCTAACCAATGCTCCTGCCGTCTTCCAGGACCTCGTCAATAGTGTTCTGGGTGACATGATAAATAAATTTGTCTTTGTGTACTTGGATGATATCTTAATATTCTCCCCTTCTCTCCAGGTACACGCCCAGCACATTAGGCGGGTCCTCCAGCGCTTGCTTGAGAACCAGCTATACGTCAAGGCAGAGAAGTGCGAATACCACGCCGAGTCAGTTACGTTCCTTGGCCATATCATTTCCTTCAGCAGTGTCAGAGCGGATCCGGTTAAGATAAAGTCTGTCACCGAGTGGTCCACCCCCGACTCTCGCAAGGCACTTCAGCGCTTCCTGGGTTTCGCCAACTTCTACCGACGATTCATAAGGAACTTCGGCTTAATCACTGCGCCAATCACAGCATTGACCTCCACTAAGGTGGCGTTCAGGTGGAACCATGACGCTCAGGATGCTTTTGATACATTAATGTCCCGTTTTGTCTCTGCACCTGTCTTGTCTGTTCCAGATCCTGCACTCCAGTTCGTTGTTGAGGTCGAACCATCGAACGTCGGGGTCAGTGCAGTATTATCTCAGCGATCTGCTGGTGATGGGAAAGTGCACCCGTGTGTGTTCTTCTCTCGCCGCCTTAGCCCTGCAGAATGTAATTATGACATCGGAAATCTGCGCTTTACTACACTGAACGCTCTTTGCGGATTATCCCTTAACGATCACGAGGACTTTCGCCTCACGGATTACTTCGGGCAGTTGTTGCCGGATTCTCGCACACGCTGAGTCGCGACCTGGTACTGGATCTTAAAGGACTCATTATGGGTTTTTTTCCCTGAGGGAATTCTGCAAATTTTGGCGTTGAGACTGCCATCTTTTCCCTTAGAGACTTCTGTTGTTGCCACTCCCCCCCTGGTCGTTACGGCCGAGCGCTCGAGCCACCTGTCCCACTTCCCCTAGACATTCTAGTGTGTTCTCCGTTTAAGACGGTCAAGTGTGCCATGGTGTTGTGCAATTACTATTTCATGTGTCTAGTGCCTTTGTTGGAATAAAACCTGTTAACCCTGCATCTGACTCCTGAATCGTTCCTGACATGGGATATACAAAAAGTGTCAATCTGCAGTCCTTTGTTGATGTAATTTTTATTCCTAAAGACCTCTCTTAGCTGGTTCAGGTGTATTTGATTAGGGATGGCTGGACACTATGGCCCGGTTTCACAGACACAATTTAGTTTAAGCCAGGACTATGCCTTAGTTGAATTAAGATATTTATGTCACTTTAATAAAAATGCCTTAGAAGAATACATTACTGGTGTGCATCTTGAGACAAAACAATGGCACTGATATATTTTATGATATTTCTGGGCAAGTTATATTCAGTTAAGACAGGTCACACGTTAATTTTAGTCTGGGACTAGCCTTAAGCCTGGTCTGTGAAACTGGGCCTAACTCTCTAGGACTGGAGCTTGACAGCTGTATACAATGGCTTGCAGAAAGCATAGAGCATTGTGCAATCGTGATTAAAGGAAACAGTCTGTTAACCCTGAGGTGAGGAAGGGGACATGTAGGGCATTCCCTTGTTGTTTTTTTTCAGAGTAGCTAAAGTGACACATTATTGCACCACCCCCTAAATGCGCCAATCACTGGCATACCACATAATCCTTTCCCCCCACGTTCTCTTTTTACCCCTCTACCTGCATCAACTAGATATTATGTGTTCTGTTTACTTTTGTAAGAAATTAATGCATATTAATACTGTATGTATGTGGCATTACTGCCCATTATTCTATTATCATTTTTTTATTTTATAATGGACTGTGGTCTTGGAATGGATTCAGGCAGTATATTTTGTTGTTGAAAACTAAATTCCTTTGTTAACCGGCTGTGATATGAAATGTTTTGGACACTTTTATCACTTCTTATGTTATTATGATTTGACCTTTGGTTTGAAAGCTTTTTTACGGGCTTATCCCATTTCCTACCTTTTTATTTCTCTCTTAATCCCGCTTGTGGGTAATAAGAGAGAGATTAGATAAGGAGTTCACAGATGGTATGTTCTGGAAAGGGGATGGTGGAGCATCTCAAGGAACTCTTCTGGAAAACTTACCCTTTCTATTACATATCTTTTATTAAATAGAATTGCCCTTTTTTACTAGTCACCAGTTTTACTAGTAGTTTTACTTTCAAGTCACCATGAACTAAAAACTGACAGTTGTTATTTTCTTATGCAATATTATTATTATAATTTTTTTAATCTGTGCACATATTTTTTAGTTTATGTACATAAGCCTTACTAAAAACATTACTATCCCCTCCAAACGTCATCTCTTCTCTGCAGTGAAGTATGTCTTGGCACGAGTCGAACGATCCAATCATTTCCTAAGGAATGAAATCAAGCCCTGTGCTACATTTTTCTCATTCCTTAAGACATTTCACTCAAATGTTTCGTTCTGATTTTAAAGGGATAGTTTGCCCAAAAATACAAATTCTGTCCTCATTTATTCACCTTCAGTTTTTTTTGTTCACAAAGGAACACTAAGGAAGATTTTCAAAAGCTCTACATTTCTTCAGTCATTAGAAACCTTATTTTACAGTGAATGTAACACAATGAATCTGCAGGTTTCGTGTAGGTGCTGACATCAATACAGTTTATTTTTCAGCTGTCAATCCACTGATCCTGATCAAACAGGGACAAAGTTAAACCCCAGGAAAATTGTAGATCAGTGACTCTCTTATCGATATAGAGACAGTTTCACTGGTCTTGACAGAGCTTGTGACGATGCTCAGATGATTCTTTAACACGATCAGGATCTTTCATAAATGAAATACTTGATGCATGCGTTAACAAACCACCACATATGTGTTGGTCAGGATTGCAGAACTGAAACTAAACATATTAACTTATGGCATCTCTCACACATCACACACACTCTGACAGATTAAGAATAATGGGGTTACTGTCTATGATGACGACATATTCCTTGTCATGACAAGGGCATGTGACTTTATACAAACTGCTGACCCTAAATGTGTAAATGTTTGCATATTTTGTGTATATTATCAGTCATGGATAAAATTATTACTGGAATCTTGTGTTTCATTGTATAAAAAAATGAATTCAAGATTAATTGGAATCAGCTTCCTCAAAAGTAAAAACCTTCTTATTGCAGTTAACTAAAAATATGAACATTTTTTAGAAGTATGTGACACTTTCACCTACTTTACCCAAACAGATGAAGTCTTTGTAGGTATTTTTAACACGTTCGAATCATAAAGGTCAGAAATTATATGGGCTTCTGACCTTCCTCTGAAGTTTGCTAGACTTGTTGCATAACAAATGTGGCATGAGTAGGGGCAACATGTAACTTTGGGAACATTTGTATTGATTATTACTGTGGGCTGTAACTCTAAAGGCAAAGGCAAAATTGTTTTGAGGCATAACAATCCTGAGCGGCCCTGCTATTGGTCAGGATATAGGCGTGTTGATTCTAGAAAAGAAAATGCTAAACTCCACTCTGCCATTTATGATGACCTTCCTTTCCCTGTTTGCCTTTCGATTCACAAAACTGTATCACTGCCTTTTGTAACAGTCACAACAATGCCATGGAAAGCGGAGGTAAAACATGGACCCCAAACAGGCTTTACGTCATTATTAAGACTGTAAACACTATCTTTATGTCATATGGCCTTGTGGGTACATTCTTCTAAGTATTAGGCTAAAGAGCCAACCACAACAACAGGCCGAACCACAAAAAGCATACACACAAGTGAATGAAGTAATTCTACAAATTTCAGTGTTGAACCCCACAGCCCTGTAGATATCAACTTACACTTTAAATGCCACTGTTGATGTATTTGGTGGACAACTGGAAGATTTAAAGGGATACTCCACTCAAAAATGAAAATTCTGTCATATTATGTTCAAAACCTGTAAACATTGCTTTGTTCTGTTGAACACAAGAAAAGATATTTGAAAAAATGTTAGCAACTGACATTTCTGGGACATCATTGAAGACTACCATAGTAGGTCAAATTAAAATGGTAGTCAAAGGTGCCGTAGAACTGTTTACTGTCCTAAATTCTTCAAAATATCTTATTTGGGGTTTTACAGAACAAAAAATAGTTTTTTCTACTATGGTAGTCAATGATGTTCCAGAAAAGTCAGTTGCTAACATTCTTCTAAATATCTTTCTTTGTGTTCAACAGAACAAAGAAATGTATACAGCTTTGGAACAACCTGAGGGTGAGTGATGGCAGAATTTTTCGGTGGAGTATCCCTTTAATGTGATTCTGACAAAGGTCAGAAACACATTTACTCAATGTGTGCTATTAGTATACTTGAAACAAAAATAATAAAGTATACTTTCAGTCTACTTTTATGTACTTGTTGTTTTGTGTATATGGCAAACAATAAAGTATTTTTAAACGTTGAAAGTACAAAAATGTCATGATTTATTCCGTTTCGACAGACAGGGCAGTGTGTGTGTTATGACGTGCTAATGGAAACACGATTCTTGCACCTATGCCATATGTTTAAAACAAAAACAAAATAAATAGACAAAAACAGCTTGTTTAGATGGGATGACACGTGGTCGCGTTTATGTTGTTCGACCATAAATAACCAGATTGTAAATGTATAATTGTCGAAAACCTTTCTCACGTTGTCTGTGGCTCACTCGTGACAGCTGTTACGCGAGTTTAGGTGAAATTCAGATACACACCCACGGCCCAAAATTGGTCACCCTGACCGGGGGCATTTGCGTCAAGGGGTGTGTATTCCACTGTACATTTGCGTCATCTGGCGGGGAGGAGCGGAGGAAAAAGAGGCTCTATAAAAGTACCAGCGACGTGAGAAACAAATCAGGAATTTGAATTATTGCCCATCTTTAACACGAATTTTTGAAGGCGGTTTTTTTAATTTATTTATTTATTTATTTTGCGTTTCTGTTTTCAGCGTGTATCTGCTAAGTTCTTAGCTAACAAGTTAACGTTACGTGCGTGCCCTTCTTTTCTTCTTTCAAGAGATTTCCATTTCGCGTCTGTAAAGGATTGTACGAGCGATGTTTCCTGAGAGCAACACTGGGTAAACTTTTTATTCTTTTCCTGTTGTTTGTATGATTTATCGTGTAAGAAGTTGAATACATTAAACCCGTTCCATGACGTTGGATGGCAACACGTGGTGGTGCACGAGCCTCGGTGGCGAGCGCTGGCATGTGACGAGCAGCTGAACTCTGGCGTACGTTTTCGTTATTTAAGCGAACAAAAACCGTGTATATATATATATATATATATATATATATATATATATATACGGTTTATTACCCAATTGACATTTTATCGATATATCGTATAAATGTCATGCCATGGTTTACAAATATGTTAAGCATACTTTTGTGTATATCAAAACATCTGATACGTCACTTTACCATAATACCATCACAGTTTTTTACAATTGAAGTAACAATAACTTTTTTTATCATTTTTATCAGATGTCTGCGAAAACACATTTTGAAACTTATTATTTTTTAATTTTCCGGAAAAATTAAACCCAATGTGAAGCAGATGTTAAGAGCAGCATCACTAAACTGTATGTGAACTGCACAGCTGCGTCAGATGATAACTTTCATAACATCGAAAGCCATATCATACTATTCATAAAATTGCTTTGTTACAGAATTTATATTTTACTAATCAGTTACATATTACTGTAAATACAAATTGTGTTGTGTTGGAGAGGCTCGGGTTTTAGTCTTGTCGGGATAATTCTTTTTGGCATGTACAGGTTTTGTAATTCTTTTAACAATTTAAATCAAATAGGAAATGGTCAAAATACATACATGATTTAGTTACAGTCTTGTTTATTTTTTCCTGTCTTGACAGGTACAACTATGAGGAGTGCCAGGCAACCGCTGACTGGCTTTTGTCTCAGACTGCAGTACGCCCTCTGGTGGGCATAGTTTGCGGCTCTGGTTTGGGTGGACTGGCTGATATGCTGAAGGACCAGGTGGCCTTTAACTACAGTGACATCCCAAATTTCCCACAGAGTACGGGTATGTGTTTCTATCTTGTTTAATGTATGATATTGTATAGATTCTTTTTTATAACGGTTTATGCATGCAGTACTTACTTTGTATTGAAAGTATTTAATTTGTTTCAATGTTGCAGTGCATGGCCACGCAGGTCGCCTGGTGTTTGGGACTTTAAAGGGTAGGCCGTGTGTCTGCATGCAGGGAAGGTTTCATCTTTATGAGGGATATGCCATCCAGAAGGTACCCTATAAACAAACACACATGTTGTATTTGAGATATCATGATATCAAGCTCTCTGACTCTTAACTAGGTATTTGGTCTACACCACTAAGTTTAGCTAATTGGCAAACCCAATTATTTTTAACAGCCTGTATAGCGTGTGTGATTTACAGACTTTTTTAAGCAGAACACTTTATCCTGTGGCCCAGCATAGACAAAAATGCTTAAAGAATTAGTTCACCATTTTATTAAATAAACATTCTCTCTTAATTCTCCCCCTTTCATGCCATTCCAGATGTATATGACTTACCTTCTTCAGTTAAACACAAAGTTGTTTCAAATGAAGTCACAAAATGTTGATATCTTCTGAAGCCTTTTTAAGCACATTTTCAGCATAAACTGAAATCGCGTTACATTATATCGATTTGAAGTTATCAACACATTATACAGTATATATCAATATCACATGACATGACAAAACATAAACTATTAGCATTAACTATATTATTATTTATCTCACACACACCTGCTGCTTCACTTTCAAAGACATTTATTAACCCACTGAAGTTGTTTAGGTTAATGTATGGGCTTTTTGGAGATTTAACATTTTGAAACTTCTATATTTTTAATAATAATAATAATAAAAATGAGTAAGGAAGTCAAATACATTGGACACATGGGATGGCAAGAGGTTGATTGAATTAGTAGAGAATTTAATTTTTTGTTAGAATTTACCTTCAAATTTTATTCAAGTTACTACTATTTTAAGTTTATACAATTAATTGTATGCAGATGTCTTGTGCGATGTTAAATGAGTAAGTGTCTGAAACTAAGAGTGCTTTATTTTGTTTCAGATCACTATGCCTATGCGTATATTCAAACTGCTGGGTGTTGAGAAGGTGATTCTTACCAACGCCGCTGGAGGACTGAACCAGGACTTTAAAGTGGGAGACATCATGATCATCAAAGACCATCTCAACATGCCAGGATTTGCTGGAAACAACCCTCTGGCAGGACCCAATGACGAGAGGCAAGCTTTTGATATTAGTCATTTAAGCACACCATATAACCCAATAATAAAGATTTGTTTGTTTCTATTGTACATTGCGTATTATGGAAGCCTTTTTTTAACGATCATCTTCCTTTAGGTTTGGTGTGCGTTTTCCCTGCATGTCTGATGCATATGATCGGGAGCTTCAGCAGCTGGCGATGGATGTGGGCTCAGAGCTCGGTTACAGTGACTTTCTAAAAGAGGGTGTGTACTGTGTTCTCGGCGGACCTTCGTTCGAGACCATTGCAGAGTGTCGCATGCTGCACAAACTGGGAGCTGATGCTGTCGGTGAGATTTGACCCTTTTCCTATAGATTCTAGGTCTATTCATTATAACCGTCATTGTATTGTTTGTTTTTCGAATGTGGGCGTGATGCACACGGTTTATAAGCACAAAGAGTTGTAATAATCGGACTGTATGTTTTTCAGGTATGAGCACTGTCCACGAGGTGATCGTAGCACGTCACTGCGGAATGCGGGTCTTCGCTCTGTCTTTAATAACTAATAAGGCCGTGATGGACTATGACAGCGAGGATAAAGCCAATCATGAGGAAGTTCTGCAGACTGGCAAACACAGGGCGGAGCAGCTCGAGAGACTGGTGTCCACTATCCTCACCCGGCTAGAGCAGAACAACAATTACGCCTAAGACTATCCTCAGTTCATATGCAACATCAACCACAGACCAAAGAATGACAATTCATCATGAATTGTGAATGAACATGACTGATACGGTTTCACAAACTGTTGAACAGTATTACACAAATCAGTGCAGTTTAGCTTACACTTATTTATAAGATTTGTTAAATCATCTGCTTATCTGTATGAACCTGGTCAACAACAGAGTGCTTATTTTGTTTTCTTCAAAAGGATACAAACAGAATTATTAATTTTGACATTCCTCAGAGTGCTAGAATGTATAAAACTGTAAATGTATTATATTAACTTAACGATTAGTATTAATGTCTTAATTTAAAATAGGTTTGGATTATCTGTAAAATGTTGATTGCTTTATGGTGTTTGTGTCAGTACATGTACATGAAATGTCTGTTGTATGCATTTTTTTAACATTGTTACTAAAATTGGTTATTTATTATATACAGTATGTCTCTTGTATTCCTTTATAGTGGGATGTTGAGTTTCATGTATGCAGAATCACAAACATGAGTCATTTAATTTCACACCGATGAGTGAATCCCGTGAAATGTTTTATAAGAATATACCCAGATCATATTTCTGTTTTAGGAAAATTTAGGAAACAAGCATATTACTCATACTTGATGTGAAAGCTCTCATACTTGTTACATATATCATGAAAGTATTTGTTGTACTGAATTGAATTTCCATAAAAATAAAGCGCTTGTGACCATACTTGATTATATATATTTTTACAGATGTAAAGTTGAGGAAAAACGTGTTTTGTCATGAAAAGAATGACACAATCCAAAACCTTTTCCTAATGCAGAAATACACTTTTATTTGGGAATAAATGTTATATGTTTTGCTTCTATCACATCAGTTTAGAAAGGCAGAAATGGAAAAACATTTCAATCACTTTCATAGTTGAGTTTGCTGAACTTTTCGTCTCCATGTGACATCCCTTAGAAGGGTAGTTGAGATGACATCTTTGAGGGAAACACTTATTACAGTTCTCACAGCGATATGGTTTTTCTCCTCTGTGAATCCTTTTCTGTGCTGGCCTGAGTGAAATGCTTATTGCAAACAGTACACACATAACTCTTCTCTCCTGTATGAGCTTGTGACATGGTTTGGGTTACCTCAGGAGTCTGACAGAGCTCCATTGTCTTCAGCTTGATCAGATGTGGCAGAGTTCAGATATTCCTGGCTTCCTGAAAGAACAACAAAGGGAAAGATTTGTTGGCTTCCTCCTGAAAAAAAAACCCTCATGAAATGAAACGCACCTTCCACAGCTTTGTAGTCTTTATTCTCTGGAGGTATTCAACCTCTTTTTATTCTATTGGCTTTATGTAGAGGTGTAAAATCTTTTATCGGTCCAGTTAAGGCTTTATGAAGAATTATGCAGATTTGTTCAGCCCTTGAGACTGTTATTTTTCTTACCGCAGCTGTCAGAATAAACTAAAATGAACAGTGAATCTCAGGTTGTGTAATGACCTCTTCAGATGACGTAACCAACCCTGGTGTAATGCTGGTCGAGAGGAACTTCCCGTTTCAGCCACACAAATGTTTGAACAAAATACAACCAACAGAATATTTATAACCGATTTAAAATATTATTAAGATTTAATTATCTATGTAAGATGAAATGGTCCGTTATTTTCAGAAGTTAATTCTGAAACGAGGAAAACCAGGACATTATTTTGCCAACGTGTTAAAATACTTTATAAAATATTTTTAATATACACATTTTTGCTAATTTTTGTTAAGTTTCATCCACAATGTACTCTTTGCCTTTATTTTTCACAACTATATCTCTTTACCAGTGACTATTGCCATTTCCTAATGCAAAGCTGTGAAAAGCGCTCGATAAATAAAATGGAATCAAACATAATTTAATATTTTAGGCATAATAAATATTCAGATAAATATTAAAAGAAAATTGATCTATCTGATTCCACAGACTCATTCCACATTATAATGAGAGTATCCCACCTCGGTGTGTCACTCATACAATATCAGGACTGTATATTGTGACATTTTTTGCAAATATTTGTTAAGTTTCATCCACAATGTACTCTTTGCCTTCTTTATTTTTCACAACTATATCTCTTTACCAGTGACTATTGCCATTTCCTAATGCAAAACTGTGAAAAGCGCTAGATAAATAAAATGGAATCAAACATAATTGAATATTTTAGGCATAACAACACCGAAACACTCAAAAATCATGTTGGCATTTTAACCTCACGTCTATTGTACTGCACATTCTGTAGGTTTCCATTTTCTAATAGACCTGATTCAACTCATCAGATCATTAGTAAAGTGCTACACGACAATAGAAACATTGGTATAAAATATACTCAGTGCCCTGAATCCATAAGGTCAATGATAAAATGACATTTGAGAGGTATGTTGCTTCAAGGCTGATAATTCTTTAGCTGGTTCATAAAGCCTGGGTTTGGCTGGATGTGTGGCCTAGCAGATTTCACAGCACGGAAGGCTTCTTCGAATGACATCTTCTCTTGGTATATGAGGAAACCGATGACAACAGAAGCCGAGCGAGACACCCCGGCGTTACAATGCACCAACACCACTCCACCCTAACACAAATGGCGGGAAGAAATGTTAGAAATGCACACTTTTACTTACTTTTATATTCCATCTATATCTAACTTATCCACATACAGACCTGATGAGAGGCCTGGTTTATGAACTCAAAACACTGAGGAAAATAGGAGATGATGTCTGTCTCTGGAAGATCTAACATGGTGACAGTCTTGTATGTGAAGAGTTCTGGGAATGCATTTTCAACCCCATAGGCCACATTCAGCATATGGGTTACCTAAAAAACATTACAGTTTATTCGTTTTGCTTACATGAGCAATGTAAGCTTGCTATGAGAAAACACAAAAAATAAATACATTACCTTACATTTTTTCAGTGTGTCTATGTCATGAGCAGCATCCTGTGAAGCTATTAAGCAAAGTCAGTTGGAAGATTATTTGTATTATACTTATTTTTATATTTATAATTAATCTTATTATTATTATTGAACAAAATTATGTATCATGGTATTTTCTGTAGTTTTAAGTAACATGTAGGATGCAGGATCATCATGTTCATGATACTTATATATTTCTTATGTCTGGAGTAAATGAACCTCAGTGAGGTTAACATGACCAATGTTCGTCACTAACTCACAGAGTAAAAGGAAAGGTCTGATGGTGCCAACTTGCAGGTCCAGGCTCAGATCCTGCACGAACCCACACGCCTCGTCACCGCCCTGTTCTGTATCGTCCGCTATTTGAAAGTTTTCACCGCTCCGCGTCTCTATCAGTTTCCTTCCGGTCACCGTCGTCACACGGGTGCTCTGTTTCCTCAAATGACCTTTAGAGAAACCCTCTATGTCCTGCGCTAGAGATTTCATCTTTGTATTTATGCCAATTTACCGATGTCCTCGGTCAAACCAGCCGCCACTTCGAAAACGACGGTCGAACTAGCCGTCACGCTGCGCGCATGTACTGCGCATTATGGTAAATGTGTATTTTGGGATTTCAAAATAAAAGCGATCCATGGCGAACGCGGTTTCTCTATCAGTCTGTCAATAGTGATTTAATAAAAATGCAAATACATTTAAAAATTAAATATGAAAATATTATGTAGAAGACGATATATACAGTATTGAAAAAGAACCTTAATTGCACGACAATGGAAGGCTTTAAGCCAGGCAATACGTCTATGAGACAGATATGTTAGACAGTTATGTTGCTAGGTGTTCTTAGTGGTTGCGTGCAGAGTTTTTTTTTTATATCAGGACTGTATATTGGGGATTTTCTGAAGTACAGCCCTCCAAAATGGCCTATGATTCAGATAAATATTAAAAGAAAATTGATCTATCTGATTCAACAGACTCATTCCACATTATAATGAGAGTATCCCACCTCGTCACTCATACAATATCAAGACTGTATATTCATTGTGGATTTTCTGAAGTACAGGCCTCAAAAATGGCCTACATGTACTATTATTTCTATGATTCAGATAAATATTAAAAGAAAACTATCAGACTCATTCCACATTATAATGAGAGTATCCCACCTCATTGTGTAATTCAGATAAATGTTTGCAGAAAATATGAGTGACACACATTATAACTTTCGAACAATTGAACGGACCAGAGTCAACATAAAAGAAGGTATAAATGTCAGTGCCTCTACATATTAAACTTGTTAAATGTAAATTAATTGAATCTTCTTTAATCTACCTTTCACAATGACAGCTCTCATTGTAAGACATTAGCGAACTCTGTGTGTTTGTCCGAGTTAGCGATGTATCTAAGCGGGGGCGGGGCTTAGCGATATGTCAATTATGATGACCCATCTAGCACACAGAGGGTCAGTCAAATATTTCTCAACGATATGCTCTTTATAAACATATGGATAGGACCATGCTATTTCATATGGTCCACACTAGCTACCTTTGTAACTCTGACCAGATAAAGATGTTATTATAATCTCATTATTTCACAGAATTTTTTTATGTAAATACCACAAAGACAATCTTTGATTTCCTCCAGCACATCAGTTGGTTGGACAGGTGTTGTCCTCCAGCATTTTAGGAGAAAGATTTCCTCATGGCAGATAAAATTGTGGGATAAATCTTCTAGCCATATGCAAATAGATTCTAGGGCTTAATCGTGGCTAATCGCATCCAGAATAAAATTTTGTGTTTACATAGGCCTAATATATGTCTGGGTACTTTGGATATTAATTTTGTATTATAAACCCCAAAAACATACACATAAATGTATACATATTTAGGAAATGTATTTATTTATATTTACCAATCATTATATATTAACATATTTAAAAATGAATACATATTTATATTAATTAATTAATAACAGTACACAGACAAATACAAACCCGATTCCAAAAAAGTTGGGACACTGTACAAATTGTGAATAAAAAAGGAATGCAATAATTTACGAATCTCATAAACTTATATTTTATTCACAATAGAATATAGATAACATATCAAATGTTGAAAGTGAGACATTTTGAAATGTCATGCCAAATATTGGCTCATTTTGGATTTCATGAGAGCTACACATTCCAAAAAAGTTGGGACAGGTAGCAATAAGAGGCCGGAAAAGTTAAATGTACATATAAGGAACAGCTGGAGGACCAATTTGCAACTTATTAGGTCAATTGGCAACATGATTGGGTATAAAAAGAGCCTCTCAGAGTGGCAGTGTCTCTCAGAAGTCAAGATGGGCAGAGGATCACCAATTCCCCCAATGCTGCGGCGAAAAATAGTGGAGCAATATCAGAAAGGAGTTTCTCAGAGAAAAATTGCAAAGAGTTTGAAGTTATCATCATCTACAGTGCATAATATCATCCAAAGATTCAGAGAATCTGGAACAATCTCTGTGCGTAAGGGTCAAGGCCGGTAAACCATACTGGATGCCCGTGATCTTCGGGCCCTTAGACGGCACTGCATCACATACAGGAATGCTACTGTAATGGAAATCACAACATGGGCTCAGGAATACTTCCAGAAAACATTGTCGGTGAACACAATCCACCGTGCCATTCGCCGTTGCCGGCTAAAACTCTATAGGTCAAAAAAGAAGCCATATCTAAACATGATCCAGAAGCGCAGGCGTTTTCTCTGGGCCAAGGCTCATTTAAAATGGACTGTGGCAAAGTGGAAAACTGTTCTGTGGTCAGACGAATCAAAATTTGAAGTTCTTTTTGGAAAACTGGGACGCCATGTCATCCGGACTAAAGAGGACAAGGACAACCCAAGTTGTTATCAGCGCTCAGTTCAGAAGCCTGCATCTCTGATGGTATGGGCAGCTTACACATCTGGAAAGGCACCATCAATGCTGAAAGGTATATCCAAGTTCTAGAACAACATATGCTCCCATCCAGACGTCGTCTCTTTCAGGGAAGACCTTGCATTTTCCAACATGACAATGCCAGACCACATACTGCATCAATTACAACATCATGGCTGCGTAGAAGAAGGATCCGGGTACTGAAATGGCCAGCCTGCAGTCCAGATCTTTCACCCATAGAAAACATTTGGCGCATCATAAAGAGGAAGATGCGACAAAGAAGACCTAAGACAGTCGAGCAACTAGAAGCCTGTATTAGACAAGAATGGGACAACATTCCTATTCCTAAACTTGAGCAACTTGTCTCCTCAGTCCCCAGACGTTTGCAGACTGTTATAAAAAGAAGAGGGGATGCCACACAGTGGTAAACATGGCCTTGTCCCAACTTTTTTGAGATTTGTTGATGCCATGAAATTTAAAATCAACTTATTTTTCCCTTAAAATGATACATTCTCTCAGTTTAAACATTTGATATGTCATCTATGTTGTATTCTGAATAAAATATTGAAATTTGAAACTTCCACATCATTGCATTCTGTTTTTATTCACAATTTGTACAGTGTCCCAACTTTTTTGGAATCGGGTTTGTATTATGTAAACACAAACTTTTTTTGTGGATACAGTTAAACTTTTGACCGCCCTAAAAGATTCCCTTTTTTTATTAAAAATCATCAATACCGAGTAAAAGAAAAATCACACAAATAATTTCCTCCACCTTTTTTATTCCCTAATTTACCTTTTTTCAGCCTTATAGTTAATGGGCATCTTGAACCATTCCTTATATAAACTACTGGAATGTATACAAAATAAAAGTCCCTTTCAGCATTTTAAACACAGCACATATGTATTCGGTTCAACACATTCTATAAGTTTCAAGTACATGCGTGAAACATGCATAGTAAACCAATTAAGCTTTTTTTTTGCAAATTCTGTTTACGTTGCATAGAAAGTGCTGCAGAAATGACTTACTACTACTACTACTACTACTACTGTAATTGATTTCAACTTTAACAGTGCAACATTTATAGAAAAAATAAAATGTGTAATGAGCAAGGTAATTTCACAAAACGCTGACAGAGGGCTGCAAGAATGATTGAAATTGGCTATAAGTAGCTGGTTGGCTTGGCACAGAAAGTGTGCCAAGGGTTTTGTTTGACAGTCCAGTTAAACAAAAATTATTAAAAAAGTTAATAATTTATTAAAAGTTCTGTTGATTTTCTGTTGGCTTTAGAAATACTCATAATTGGAAATGACCTTTTAGGCTTAAGCATGTAAACAGCATCATTTTTATGTCTTAGTAAATACAATAAGTGTAAAAATGAAGGTAATCTTTGGATGTGAACCCAACCGGAGACAAAGATGCAGGCACTTGACAAGAATCTGAGTCGATTTCAGGCAAACATGGTCAAAGAGATCCACTGTAAGACCAGAGAGAAAAACAAGACATTTAGGCTTAAAACATACATAAACATGAAAACACAGATTTACAATGTTAAACAACATTACACGTGAATGATTCTGCTGTATATTTTGTGTGTTCTTGCTAGCAAGATAATATTGGATCGGTTATATATTTATCATATTATAATGTCAATGTTTTACAACTGAACTTCTTAAATTGTTTAACGTTATCTGCTCAGGTAAGTCGCTACTGAAAGGACATTCTAGCGGTGCGGTCAGGCTTATATTTTGCATACTTGAAAACAGTTAAGTGCTTACTCTTCGAAGTTGTAAATTCATCTATACACACCCTCTAGACATGTTTTCATCAAGTGTCAATATGCTGTGACTGGCAAATATTGAGTGTCAAATAAAACAGAAGAAATGCTTATGTAAACTGAAGTAAAACCTGAAAGAATGTGAGTGACATGATTCCATCACCGTCTGTGTCCATAGTCTTGAAGGTCTCTGCAAAAAACAATTCTCAGTAAGACTGGGTCAACTTGCTCTACATCATGTCAGAATTATTGTAACTGACTAGCCATTTTGCTTGTCAACAAAATGTTTTGTATTGATGCAACTTATTTTTCTCAGATTACAACCCATACATTTTGGGGTTAAATAAGCAAAATAATTAGGGCTGTCAAAAGATTAATCGCGATTAATCGCATCCAGAATAAAAGTTTGTGTTTACATAATATATATCTGTGTACTGTGCATAATAATTTTGTATTTATTAACACATACACATACATGCATATATTTAAGAAAAATAGAAAAATTAATAAACATTTATATATCATTTCAATTATTGGTAAATATAAATAAATACATGTAAATATTTCCTAAATATGTATACTTGTGTATGTGTTTGTATTTATAAATACAAAATTAATATGCACAGTACATAGACATATGTTATGTAAACACAAACCTTTATTCTGGATGCGATTAATCATGATTAATCGTTTGACAGCCCTAAAAATAATGAATTGTGCAAGTACATATAAAGTCAGTGCCTTCTTTACCCTGATTTGCAGCGGTAAACTTATGATTTATAAATTGAGGCGTTGGGTGCGATTTCACAGAAAATTGGTCAATCATAATTCCAGTAATTTAATTAGGTTTAAAGATCAGTAAAAAACAAATGTATTGCCATAAAAGACAGCTTACTGAACATGGTCTCCAATCGCACTAAACAGGTGACAAAGTTGTCGAAATCCACAGTAAGGTCTTCTTCTGTGTAGCGAATAATAATCAGCTGGAATAGATGATTGTTGAGCTTAAATCCTGTAAAGAGCAATAGAAAATTGCAATATTTGCGATACAATGGCAGAAGCGTCCGTACACAGACCGACAATGCTGCATGCACAAAGCCCTTTACAAGGGCATCTAACAAATATTTAAAAAATAAACAAACTAAATATCTATAGCACAACACTATCCAATGTAATCTTCACAAAAACAACGGGGATCTACATTATTAAAACCGTAAATAAATAACAGAAGCATTGCTCAACGCATGCAATTTAAGTAAGAAATTGTCCTGAAATTTAGTTTCAAAGCAAACGCATCAAGCATAAAAGCTAAAAATAAAACTAGACATATCGGTAACACTTTGCAATAAGGTGCGATTTGTTAACAATTAGTTATGCATTAGCTAAAATAAACTAACAATGAACAATACTACTAATACAACATTTATTAATGTTAATTAGTGTTAATTTCAGCATTAACTAATGCATTATTAAAATCAAACGTTGTGTCTGTTAACATCAACGCACCATAAACTAGCATTGACATGAACTAACATTAACAGGGATAAATAAACACCTAAAAACGAAATTGTTCATGGTTAGCTAGTGTTAGGTAATGTATTTACTACTGTTAACAAATAGCACCTTGTTACCGTGTTACCGACATAATGTATCTTGTAAATATTACTAGCCAATTTGCAAAACTATCTGTACTAACAAATAAAGAACAACAAAGTATTTCAGGTCTTGTACCTGCTGAGTCCAGAGCTTTTCGCATCTCATAAGAGCTCATAGTTCCAGATTTATCAAGATCATGCTCCCTGAAGATTGACTGTAAAAATTCAGGAGGACAAGAGACAAGAGTTGGTGAGTGGACAGTGTAGTGTTTTGTTCTACATTTGTATAGGATTGTTAAGAATGTTAAGGCTTCTAGCACTTGATTTCTTTCATGACCATTTTCCACCATATTTGAACCCAAGGAGCTGCTACTGTTACATCTACATAGTACTACACACAGAGCTGGGTAGTAATGGATTACTTGTAATCTGGATGTTCGCTATGTGTCAAGAACAGTGTTAATCTTCACTTTACATTTGCTATTAGCAAACCATTATTAATGTGGCTATAATATATGCAAAAGCTTATGGTTTTGATTATAAGATTATTGTCAGATTGCCGTCTGAATACTTCACATTTGTTTACAAGTGTCAAACAAAATCTAAATGTAATCCAAAAGTAGTCCGATTACGTTACAAGAAATGTGTAATATTAGGGATTACGTTACTGACTACAAATTTTGCCGTGTGGTTTGTAATCAGTAACTGATTACAATTCCCAAGTAATCTACCCAGCTCTGACTACACAGTTCATCAAAGACTTTCAACAGAAACAAAAACAGCAGCATTTTACCAGGTAACGTTTAATCTTTTCCCACAACACATGGAACTCCGTGAGTCCGAGTTTCCCGCTGCCATCTGTCTATAAAGACGTTAAGGAGTTAAAAAGATAAAGCAGAAGTATTTGACCAGTTATGTCCCGCTCCATGCAGAATGAAACAGATTTTTAAGACACCTATATGATTTGTGTCATTGTCTTAAGTGAGTGCAAATGATTGAGATAAAATATACGGTAACGCTTTAGATTACGGCCCGCAATGTACCGCATAATTAAACAGGATTTACAGCAGAAGTAATTGTAACAATAATGTACCACTACAGTACATATCTGTAGATAAAGGGGAACAATATAAAAATAAAATTTGGGGAATAAAGGGGTAAGAGTTCGGAAAATGAAAAAACTATTTATGAGGGAACTGCATGCCATATTAACTCAAAATATCAACATTGATTTTGTACATTACACATTAAAACTCATTACAATAACTCATAATAACTCATAATTAAAAGAAATGATTTGTGACCAACAATCCTAAAATCAATCAAATAAAAATGAATCCTAAAGTCAAAACTCAAGTCAAATTTACAGTTGACAGACAGCGTGCTTCATTCTTGCTGTTTTGCTTGCACAAAAACTGAAAAAACCTTATTTCGTGTATGCTATAATAATAAAATAAGAACCTCGTACTTAATTAATATCCACAGTAGCTTATTTATGGGTACATTGCGATTACAAAAATGTAGTGTGTGTTCACGCTAAGACTGATGTATAGCAAACTGCAGGTCATGCATACCATGTAATATTAAAATAGCTTAGTTTTAAAATACTTAAAGTATAAAGGTTTTTTTGAATTTTCTGACTTCTTCCCTAAACTTTGAATATTGTTCCCCTTTACCTACAGATATGTACTGTAGACGTAACATTATTGTTACAATTAATTACACTGTAAATTCTGTTTAACTATGCAGTACATTGCGGGCCGTAATCTAAAGCGTTACCAAATATACATATATACACACACACATATATATATATATATATATAGTTTTGTATGCTTTGTATACAGATTGCTCCTTTAAGAGTCAGACAGCAAAAAGAGCATCAAGTCTATAACAAACAGACATACAATATAGAATGATCAGACAAACGGAAAGAAAAACCAAAACAGAAAAAAGCTGATAACAAAACAAGACTTATGGTAGAACAGATAGCGTGAAACGGATACATCCATGAGGTTGATCATGCTACGGCAGGCCTCCTTACAAAAGCCGTCTGTCTTCAAATCTTTATCTGTGAATACAGACACAAACAATGAGGGGTTTAACCAGTCATCTGTCTGACAGCTCTTTTTAAGGCCAAAATGCTTATGAAAGACATTTGGTCTTTTCCAAAGCCTAATTGGCTGCCTACCTAAATTATATCTGACTGTTTCTAACAGTAGCTGGGAAAATTATGTGGCCGAATTCCAATCCGGCATTACACAAATTCTTCAAAAAACCTGCATGTCCACCCAAGCGTTTTTAAGCAACTGCAAATACAAGGGCCCAGTTGCATAAACTTAGCCGCTAAGTTAAGACTGCGTCTTAACTACTAGTCTCACTGACCAGGGTTTTTCCTGCATAGAGAAATTGGAGGCGGCCGCCTCCGTCAAATGTTGTGCCGCCTCAGGCTCTCGCCAAAATTGTTGCGAGTCTTCACAAGAAATGCTGCGTGCATTTAACAGACTGTCATTTGTAACTGCAGTTGCGACATTATGCCACAGTGGAGGCGCCGTTTCGTTATCAGCACACTGAGGAGCTAAAAAGAGTTGCAGAACAAGAGCCAGCCTGTGTTTCACGGCTGTTTGCTTTGCATTCAAGTACGTTTAATGTCTTGAAATTTATTAAATTAACATGACGTACATCATTGTAATGTCTTTAGCTGTGCAGTTGGATCGTTGAATCAGCGTATACTGTACACAGCGAGTTCGCCAGTATGAACGCACCTTGCGTTCAGAAAGGCTCGCACAAGAATGACTCATTTGAACCGATTAATTTAAACTATAGAACTTTTCAGTCACTAGCGAATATAAGAGATCCTTGAATCATTTAAAGTGAACCACAGAGAATGCAAGATGTGAATGAGCTTTGCTCACTTAGAAAGAATTTAGGTTAAATTAGTTGGCTATTGTGGGTTGAAAAGTTAGTTGAAATGATAAAAAAGCTTTATTTGATTAAAAAACATTTCTGTTTGGTTGAATAAAAGTAACGTTTTATATAACTTAATAATTGTCATTTTTATCTAATTTTATTAGAACTTTTAATATGTCAAACTCAAAGTCACTTTGGTTAAGCCACTTAAAGGTACGGTAGGCCTACGTGTGTGTGTACAAGATCAGGATGGCACCACCTCCGCCTCATTTTGAGCCAGGAAAAACCCTGCTGACTAGCAGTTAGTTAGGACTAATCAGTCATATTTCAATTAGCCAGATCTACCTTTTTACGTAACTGAATTAAAGAAGTTATGACCAGTCTTGAAGAAAAAAAATGGATGACTAACTAAGTCTATTCTAAGCAGTTTATGCAACCGGCCCCTGTAATGCTCTTCTGAAAATGCTTGACGGTGATTTTTTCAGCCGAGATGCTTTGGTTGCTGTGATACAGAATATCCCTGAAGGGTTGTGATACTACTACCTGACTTTGCAGGCAGTTTGTTTACTGAACAAATATTAACATTGTGGAAGTCCGAGGATATCATCTGCTACAAAAATGGATCTTCGGAGGGAGAAATATTAATTTCTGCATTGTTTTTTTAGTCAGATGGTATTTCAGATCACTCATGCAGGTTCAATTTAGGTTAGGATGCTACCTAAGAATGTGCTGTCTATGTAGGCTTTTGGAACAGGGAAATCAGCGATACTCTCTATTGAAGACAGGACTCACGTTTGCCGATAATTCTGTTCAGTATGGTTTGCAGCTCTGTAACATTGATTTCCATGTCCTGCGAATCACATCACAGAATCAAGGACACACATTTGATGTCCTAATGCATTGCAATATATCACCTCAGCAGATCAGAGTTATTATTTTTGTCTCTCACCGCTCCAGCCAACTGTCTGAAGAGATTCTTAAAGGCAGCATCAATTTGACTCTCATCCAGACGTTGCTAGACAGAAGGAAATTACAGGGTGAACAGTTATCTCTTATTTATATATGAATATATTCAAATTGTTATGCATGTAGTCACCTCTTCGGGAATGTCAGCTGTGACTTTATCATCCATTTCTCTGAAGAACACAGAAAAAATTTGGATGAATCTGTTGTGGGCGGGTGGTTTTATGACTCCAAAATCACTTCAGATTTGGCATGACTTGGCTTTGGCACAAAATAATAAGCTGGACTTTTTTTTATTATTAGGTGAAATGGCATCACTTACTCGGAGTTGGCGGGTTTCTCTGAGAATACTCGGAGGACAAAGTCGGCATCTTTGTTGGGCTCAAAGGTGGATGGGACGATGATGTACTCGCCCGCCGGCAGTCGGCAACGAGAGCTCACCTCCCTCAGGTTGATGAAGAGTTCCGAGCGGGCGCTGGACGCGTGACTAAGGAAAAAATCGCGCTTCAGGTGCGCACCTGTTTGACCCACAAACTGAAGAGAAAGCGAGACTGCATGAAATACTGTATGTTTTTTGCTAATATGCCTTTTATTTTTAAATTGTAGAATTTTAAAAAATTTAAATTAAATTTTTAGTTTTTCAGATATTGACAAGATCCCATTATTGTAAGAACTTTTACTAGTAAATTTAATTATTTATATCTTATGTCATTCTGTTAGATGTCAGAATGAATGCAGGTCTGAATTACGTCACAATCTAAAAATCAGTCACTTTTAAAGTAACTCCAGCGTACTGTACTGTACCTCTCTCGGAACCTCGTAAATGGCAAATCCGATGGTCTCCATGTCTTTTCCTTCTTTTCGCTTCTTCCTGCGATCTTTCTGCATCAGCGCCACCAGGAAGCTGCACTCTGATTGGCCGGGAGAATCAGGATGCTGTAGGGTCAACTTGAACTGAGGGTTGATCCAGAATGTGGCTGTTTACCCCCGAAAAATATAAATTATTAGTAACAAAACATAATCATTAAACACACTTACGCATTCCACAGGAGAAAAACATATACATACACTGTATGTCTGAACTGAATTTTAATTTGTAGGTAAAGTCAGTTAAAGATTTATTTGGTGACTCCGACCCACTGATTCACTTCACACACAAAGACATCGTACCTGGGAAGTTTCTACAACCGCCGGCCGTGCTGCCCCTCCTCCACTCCCCGTGATAGTGCGACGTGCTCCATTTTTTCACCTGACTTGCCTGCAGAGCATCTGCTGTCAAATTACAAATCTCCAACCGGGTGAACTCCCGCAGGAAGTCACTGAACGACATCCTAAAGAAGAAAGAAATGGTTTTTATTGGGTGTCAATTAGTAGGGGTCTGTAGGGCCATTAGGTTGAAACCTGAAGTTTTAGCGTAGATTTAGTTTGCACATTAATCTTTGTGACTTTAGTGTTTTGTAAATCTAAAAATAAACTCTAAAATTTCAAAACTTTAAAATACAAACTTCGCTTCTTGTTTGGAACGCTCATACAAATGGAATCCTGTTCCTGAAGTTCCTTTCAAAGGTTTTACTGTTTGAAATTCACCTATTGTGTGTATGTGTGTGTGCAAAAAAAAAAAAACTAGATTTGTATACATTAAAAAATTATATTTACCAACATTTTTACATTTTACTTAAACTAGTTAAACATTTCTGTTATTTCTAATATTATTTGGAAAAATAAATCGCAATAAGAAGTTCTTATTAACTGAAAATAATAATAAAAAAATTAATTAAACTTGAAAAAAAAAATGTAACTTGAAAAACAATAATGAATTAACAAAAGCACATCACAAAATAGCTAAAAATCAAACTAAAATGAACTAATAATATTTCAAAAGGCAAATTTAACAGTAATAAAACTACAAACAAAATGTCTAACAATTATAATAACTCTACTGTCTTAAAAGAGCCCAATCCCAAGTTATGATATTTTGGTTTCTCTAGATATGACTTGAATGTAAGGGTGATTTAATGTCATTTTAAATCTGATTGCTTAGAAATGTAACATCACATCTCTCCTCAACAAGCCACCTGAATTAAAGTATGATTCCTGTACCGTGCCAAAGCTTAACGTTTAGGTTTAAGAGTTTGTTCAAATGATACAGTTTGTAAGGTTCTGTGGGGCTGTGGTCACATATTTTTACTCACCAGAACTCTCCATCCTCACTGCGGTTCTGTAATCTGCCTCTAACTGACCTGTCCACACTGTCCCATTCTCGAGAGCTAAGAGACACACATGTAAGTTATGTTATCAGAGCAGCGATGCACAGATTACAGTAAGACTGTAGCATCCATCACTGTGTGTGTGTTTATCTCACTCATCGCTCCAGGCTCCTGTCCACTCCACTTCACCCCAGGGGTTTCTGATACGCACCAGTTTAGTCATGTTTCCCCTGTAGAGCACCTGAAACACGACACACCAATAAATATCCATTAGCACATGTTGCAATCTTAGCATTTAGAGGGACTGAAGTAATACCCGAGTTTCCATTATTGCAACGGTAGTACTTTAAAAGGTAGATTTACTGGTAAATCTGTTATTGCCATAATCTTTATTACTTTGTACATTAGAACAGCTAATGAGCATTAAATGACTGGGGTGCAAAATTGAAAACGTGAAAACGGATGCAGACATGGCTTTATTTCTTCTGAACAGAACAGAAAACATTTCATTATTTCAATAGATAACACAAAAACCATAGCGCACTTGTTGTGTTAATACAGACAAGTACAGTTTCATAGGTTGTTCTTTCTCTCTTTGTTATATTCATTATGATAAATGTAACTTAAGCCCTATTTGCACGGGATTAGTATTATCTGGGGACCTCGTGTGATTTATACCTCGTGTGATTTATGTGAATTACCTCCCCACATCTGTATTTCATGTGGCGCACTCGCAAGGGATAAGTGAAGCCTGTGATTTTACTCAAATTTACAGACTTATTTTCCGGGAAATGATGGCAAGGCATTGCGTATAGTTTATGTACTGTATATATAGTTGTATTGTGTATAATGATATATGACCGTACCTGTTACCATTTGAGACCCGCAATCGCGGATCTTCTGTCCGGTTCGCATTACGGGAGACTCCCGGAGGGAGTACCTGGGTCATATCCATACTCCCAGGTATGGATATGACCCAGCACCCGAAATAATATCAAAACACTTCAACACAGCATCCATTTGCGCTATTTGGGTCTGTTTATGTTCTTATTTGTTTTGTGTTATATCATCTGCCATGTTATCAGTTTATTATGGCATTATGGCACACGTGACATGCGACTCAAAACATCAGACTCATCCGCACAGTTGAACAGTGCCGAATCACAACTCGCGTAAAGAAAATACCTCCGCACAACACTTGCAGTAGCAATTGCAAACTGAGATGGCAACAAAGAAGCCATTCTAACGGACAGCCACTTTAAGTGTTAATACTATTAACTACAAAGCGCTTTGCCGGTAATAGGGAATACTACTTTTAAGCATCTATAGCTAAATATATTAGAACATTTCTGTATAACGCTTAAAAACAGCTAAAACACTTCAAAAAATCAGTAGAGAACCGTCAATAAAACCTCCAAGGGGCACAAGGGGTTGTGGGTAATCTGAGCCCAAACATTAACGCTAAGTATATACACGTTTCGCACCCTAGTTTAGTTACTATGATTTACACACGATTTTCAGTTACTCTGACTTGGGACAAAAAGTCTTGCATACTATCAAGAACAATTGGTTTGTGAATTGTAAAGCATCCTTTCTATGCTCCTTGTG
Organism: Triplophysa rosa; assembly: GCF_024868665.1. Lineage (NCBI taxonomy): Eukaryota > Metazoa > Chordata > Actinopteri > Cypriniformes > Nemacheilidae > Triplophysa > Triplophysa rosa. Next base: position 5,346,335 of record NC_079890.1, read on the forward strand.
TTGGGCTCACCTCCTCCACTCCTGTCACAGAGTAAGCATGACCTTTGACCAGCTTCTTGAAGGTCACTGCCTCCATGTCAAACTTACTGGTGATCTTGAGAAGAAGAAAAAAAAGAGTGAAACATTATCACACATTGGGGCCCCATTGACTTCTTGTGTTCCACAGAAGGAAGAGTCACACACAGGTTTATCAATGAATTCATTGAGGGTAAATCAATGAATACAAATTTTTTGGGTGAACTACCCCTTCAATAAGTCTAAAATATTGGATTACCATTTTTTTATTACAATTTATAATGAGATAAAAACACTGAGGCAGTTTATGTTTTTGTTCTTAAAACGGATGCTCCCAGGGTGATCACCCCTTCCAAGAAGACATGTCTAAAACATTGACGCAGAGTTAAATGTAAGCGTAATAAGCCAATTTTATTCATAATGTGAATGGCTGGAAGAGCTCACGTCAATAGAACAGCCCAGAAGTGAGCCTCTCTCGATGGCCCGGCCAATGATGCTGAAGAGATCAGGCGGCGCTTTTATCAACTCGTACATCTCTGTGACCCCGCCGGTAAAATCTTCAAACCCCTCAGATGTGCTTCCACCAGAGAGAGCCTCATAACAGCCGTTTAGCCTGGCACATACACGTACACACACAAATGCAAATTTACAAACCACTCGAAATATTCAAATTAAAAGCTGTCAATCAGTGGTCATCGGTGTTGAGTGTTTTTGCTGTTTTGCTTTACAATTAATGCTCATATATCTTCTCCCCAGAATGAGCGATAGTAAAAATGATGCTTACTTTATCAAACACCACTAATAGAAAACGTAGCAACAGAGATTTCAGATAAAATGGTTTGTCTTACTTGGCATAGGCCTTCTCCAGCAGTGCGCTCCAGAACTCTCCGCCTTCTGCGGAGTGTACAAACAACAGCTTCCCATCCTTCACAGGCAACCGGTCATCAATCACCACGTCAACCCATTCACCAAACTGCCAAAACTACAAAGAGAGAGAAAAAGATAAGCCATTGTATGCCATTCTGTGTTCCACAGAAGTATGTCATGAATAAATGATATCAGGGATTGTTTAATGCATTATTCACATGCACTGTTGTGAATGTGTGTATTTCTGGAGAATCAAAGTATTTGATGTTTAATTTAACAGCAACCTTTTAATTGCGCTTTTGTATTATTATGCTGGCACTATACATTGCTATTGTTGTGCTTTGTCATTAAGTCTCTTTGCCACTTCATTGAGGTTATTTAAAAAGAGTGAAATGAGCAGTAAATCAGTTCGTCTGGGCACAGAGACAGAAGCACACACATCAGCACAATTAATTCCCATTTCAAATACACTTAAGCACACGCATGCATGAGTAGTGTACACACTTTTACCATAAACGCTTAGATTTTAACCACATGCATGTTTCTACTATGATGTGCATTTACTAGCATTATACCAGAAGCAAAACAACCTATCCTGTTGAAAATCATTGTGTCGTAACCGGACATGTTTTAGTGACAAGTAATTTGACTTTCCACACTTTTATAGGAAGGACGTTCATTGCATCATGCCTGCTATCATACACACATGGTTGCTAAGCAGTTTCTGTACAGAGCAAAGTTCACTGGGAGTTAACAGAATGTAAGCACAGCCAATGTATGAAAGAGAAAGGCTTATGCTAGAATGCATGAGGCCAAAAAGGGGACAAAATTGTAAATGTAGGCCCAGCCCCCATACACCCAGCAGCAAACATTGGGTTTAGTGGGCCCCTCTCTGACAGGATTGAGGACTTTCCTCAAATTCCCGAATGTCCCCTCTAACGACGGCTCTGGTAAAGTAGGAATGTTCAACTCAATGGAGTTCCTTCAGGTTGGGTACTTGGCCCCCTCCTACATTTGCACACATATTTGTACTTATACATTTTTAATTAGTATGTGTGTTCCTTGGGAATCAAATCCAAAACCTCTTCGCTGTCACAACACAATTCTCTACAAACTGAGCAACGAGAATACAATTACACGCAGCTGGAACCAATGATCCAGACACACACATTTTTACACACCACATTTTTCTACATCAGTCCCACATAAGATTAGCTCACACTTCTTAAGCCAAAATACAACATCTGCAGTTCACCAACACTTTATACTGAAGAAATCAGCCAAGTTTCTTTTGAAAGCCTGCATATAATACATGATGGTAAATCTGAACTCAGAACTCTGAACTAATTTCGATTTATGCGTGAATGGATCTTTCCTTGGAAATATGTTTTGTAGTTTAATTGATAGATTCAGCACCTGAAAGTGAAAAATTCCAGCGTAGCCTCTGTCAAAGCATTGTCCATGAGGCACCACGCGGTGCAGGAGGTTATCGTTCAGAGTCAGAGACCCGATGGCCGCCAGCAACCAACAGTCACCTATGAAAGACAATAGAATAATAAGTAGTCAATATACACAGTGGAGGAGATTTTAAGGAAAATAGTTGCGTGAGTGAGTGAGTGAGTGAGTGAGTGAGTGAGTGAGTGAGTGAGTGAGTGAGTGAGTGAGTGAGTGAGTGAGTGAGTGAGTGAGTGAGTGAGTGAGTGAGAGAGTGAGAGAGAGAGAGAGAGAGAGAGAGAGAGAGAGAGAGAGAGTGATGCATTAAAAAAGTGGGATGTGCGGTGAAGGACCAGCCCAGGTCAAGGGATAGACCATCACACACGCCACACTAACCCTATGTATTTTTTTCTCCCGTACAGACGTGCTCAAATTTGTTGGTACCCCTCCACAAAAAACGAAGAATGTACAATTTTCTCTGAAATAAGTTGAAACTGACAAAAGTAATTGACATCCACCATTGTTTATTCCATATTTAATAGAAATCAGACTTTGCTTTAGATTTTTTATTCAACATAATATTGTAAATAATAAAACAAGTGAAAATGTCATGGACAAAAATGATGGGACCCCTAACCTAATATATTGTTGCACAAAATAACCTAATATTTTGTTGCACAACCTTTAAAAAGGCAATCACTGCAAGCAAACGTTTTCTGTAGCTCTCAATGAGACTTCTGCACCCGTTAACAGGTAGTTTGGCCCACTCTTCCTGAGCAAACTGCTCCAGCTGTCTCAGGTTTGATAAGTGCCTTCTCCAGACTGCAAGTTTCAGCTCTTTCCATAGATGTTCCATAGGATTCAGATCAGGACTCTTCAGAATAGTCCAATGTTTTGTTCTTATCCACTCTTGGGTGATTTTAGCTGTGTGTTTTGGGTCATTATCCTGTTGGAGGACCCATGACCTGCGACTGAGACAGAGCTTTCTGACAATGGGCAGTACGTTTCGCTCCAGAATGCCTTGATAGTCTTGAGATTTCATTGTGCCCTGCACAGATTCAAGGCACCCTGTGCCAGATGCAGCAAAGCAGCCCCAAAACATAACCGAGCCTCCTCCATGTTTCACTGTAGGTATGGTGTTCACTTCTTTGAAAACTTGGATTTTTCGTCTGTGAACATAGAGCTGATGTGACTTGCCAAATAGCTCCAGTTTTGACTCATCTGTCCAAAGGACATTCTCCCAGAAGGATTGTGGCTTGTCAATATGAATTTTAGCAAATTCCAGTCTGGCTTTTTTATATTTTTCTTTCAAAAGTGGAGTCCTCCTGAGTTACACTTTTGCTCAAAAAGCAACAGATGGCGCGATCAGAAACTGACGTACCTTCACCTTGGAGTTCAGCTTGTATCTCTTTGGCAGTTATCCTTGGTTCTTTTTCTACCATTCGCACTATCCTTCTGTTCAATCTGGGGTGGATTTTCCTCTTGCGGCCGCGCCCAGGGAGGTTGGCTACAATTCCATGGACCTCAAACTTCTTAATAATGTTTGTAACTGTTGTCACAGGAACATCGAGCTGCTTGGAGATGGTCTTGTAGCCTTTACCTTTACCATGCTTGTCTATTATTTTCTTTCTGAGCTCCTCAGACAACTCTATCCTTTTGCTTTCTCTGGTCCATGTTCAGTGTGGTGCACACAATGATACCAAACAGGGGTGCGTTTCCGAAAAGCATCGTTAGCCAACTATGGTCGCAAGTTCCGTCGTTCCAACATAGTTCAACGATTTAAGTGTTTCCCAAAACCATCGTTCCAACGATCAATCGCAAACACCATCGCAAAGTTGCGTGGTTGGAACTACAGGTCTAGAGCTGTGGTTAGAAGCATAGTTCCTTATTATTATCACATGTAGACTTACATGGATCATGCCTTTGAGCAAATTAAGCAAACAAAATGCAGTGCATTCTATATCCATAATTTGAAATACAAAAAAAATAATTTGACATCTTTTAGTTGGTTAAGAAAATACAAGCGCTGTTTTTATAAAAGTGAGCATGCGCACGAATGAATTTGCACTAGGACCCTGGGGAATCCCTGGGCGGAGTGACGTAGGAGGAAACTTATGAATGAATTAAATATCGTGAAATAAAACAACAGATAACAAAATAGGATAACTAAAGTCGCCGTTAAATGCAATGTAGGTTATTTACAGCAAGAATTTGACATTAATTCGATTTGAACGTAGTAGACATCATTACTCCAGCACCTGTGTGGCGTCATCAACTAGATTGCTGAACCAACTTGGTTCAAACGATTGATCTCCGACAGAGTTACTACGGTTTCGGGAAACAGTCGTAACTACATCGTTAATTTCCCCAATGATCCATCGTACTATGGTGGTCAACCAGCGAGTTATGTCGTTGTTCGGGAAACGCACCCCAGCACAGTGACTACTTTTCTCCGTTTAAATAGGCTGAATGACTGATTACAAGATTGGATACATGTGTGATACTAATTAAAGAAACTAATTAGTTTGAAATATCAATATAATCCAATTATGTATGATCTTTTCTAAGGGGTACCAACAAAAGTGTCCAGAACATTTTAGAATATCTTTGTAGAATAAGCAATAATTCATCTCTTTCCACAGCTTCTTTGCTTTATTCTATGACATACCAAAGGCATGCAAGTATACATGATACAATAGCTTTTAATTTCATCACTCTTCAGGAGGAATGAAGCATTACATCAATGAGCTGTAAGGGTACCAACAAATTTGAGCACGTCTGTATATATACTGTATATGTATATCCATGTATTTTTAATTGAAGGTGAATATGTGCATTAAAAAAGCAAGGTATGCGAGGACAAGCCAGCATGAGGCAGGAAGTCACAGGGAGGAGTGTGGGGAGACGGTAAGGAGAGAGACTCCTCAAGCCCAACACCGCATCCATCCAACTACTCAACATCAGAGGCCAACGGGGGGGACCGGAGACAAGTGAGGTCTCAAATCAATTAAGAGTGTGTGTTGTAATGCTTCATTGTGGCTGCTCTCAGGCAAAGAAGAATTAACTGATTTGTGAGTATTGAAGTGTAAGAAAAGATGACCAGGTGGGGTGAGTCTCTAGTGTGTTGATATGAGAGGAAGTGGACATGTTTTCCATTGAGATGTATTCTATTAGAACATTTTTCCAAGATGCAACGTGTACAGTATTCCTTGATTTCCAGTTCACGAGGAGTGTTTCCTTGGCGACAGTTAGCACCACTAGGAGTTGCAGACTGTTTGTATGGTTAGAATTGATTGTGGATAAGTCGCCAAGTATGCAGAGGGAGGGGGACATTGGGATGTGACATCCCAATGAGGCAGACAGTGATCTAGTCACGTCGTCGCAGAATTTTTTTATCCCAAAGTGTGTGAACATATGTGTCTTGGCTATTTTGTGTGCAATAAGTGCACATTTCTGAGGTGAATACCTTTTTAATCCATTTCTGTCCAGTTAAGTGAAATCTGTGAAGTACTTTATACTGGATGAGTTGCAAGTTGGCAATTTTTGTCATTGAGTAAATATTTTTGCATATTTCCATCCAGAAAAACTGCATCAGGAGTAATAGATAATTCAGATTACCATCTAGCATATGGTATGCCTAATGTGTTATTTGATTTTGTTATTATATTGTATATTTTGGCGAGTAGCTTTTTTGAAGAGGATATAGTAATTAATTCTGAGGTAGACGGGTGAAGGTTCTAGAAGATTAATTGTTCGAGTGTTCATTTTTGACTGTATGGATGATTCGATTTGTAGATATTCCAAAAAGCAATTACTCCTGATGCCGTGTTTCTGGACCAAGTAAGAAAATGAGGCAAAGTTATTATTATGAAAGATGTGTTGAAGTTGTGTGATGCCCTTTCGTGCCCATGTGCGGAAGTTAAGTGGCTTCTTGTTAAGTGTGAAATCTGGGTTATTCCAAATGGGGGTGGATTTTTTTATGAACCTAACACAAGTGTGTATGATGCCTCTAAATCCATTATAAATGGTCAGTCTTTCGTGTATGTAAACACCTTACCAAACTTTCTCTCTGTTTTTTGATGTATTTATTTTTTATTATATGGCAATGTCTGGCATTCCTCAACTATGACCATTTGTTTAAAAACATACCTTTCTGGAAGATGAGCAGCTGGTTACAAAGAACAGAATGTGTAAATAATCTAAAAATATCCTGCTTTTAAGATCAAGAATATCTGACATTAGATAGGGGCATTTTCATTCCAGATTTCCATGCTTTTAAAAGCACACAAGTAAAAACAGCAATCACTGAGTGCCCACAAAACCTTGGCCAATAATAGCCCTGCACCTTTATGATGTCATCCTAATGCATTAGTTGCACTGCTGTGAGACAGCTGCTCTTTATTTAATGACCGCAGGGGTCACAGGTTTAATTATATATGAGGTGCTATGTGTAAAGTAAACTTTGTTACATTCTATTATAGCTTCTATTCATTTTATTTAAAATCAAATTAACAGTTTTTTTATCAAATAAACTATGTTCGTAAATATTATTTAACTTGCATGAAAATTTGAAATGTTGCCACAGCAATAAACTAGAAATACAATAAGGTTGTATTTGCTAACATTAGCAAGAGCATTAGCTAACATGAACTAACAAGGAGCACTATATACCACTTTGGAAAACTTAAACAACTCTGGTCCAGAAGAACTTCTTTTTTAACGCTGCACAAATGTTTGAACAATATAAAACCAAACAACAAATATTTTTTAAGATTTAATTACATATGTAAAGTTTAAAATTTTTTAATAAATGAAACCGGATGTGTTTCCGTTTACATCTTGCGAAATGGTCTATAATTTATCAGCATTTATTAATCTTTATTAATGACAGTTATGTTCACTGTGCATTAACTTACGTTAACAGATACAACTTTAAATTTAAAAAATGTATTAGAAAATGTTTAAACTAACATAAACTAGCAATGAACAATACTTCTACAGATGGAGTGTTTGGTGTAAATGTCTGGTTGGGTTTACAGTTGTAGTGTGGTAATGTAAGGGTTAAGTGATATAAGTGTTCTCGTCCTTGATTGTTGCTGTGGTGATGGAGACAGACTTACCCAGAGCTCCCTGACAGATGTCAGTACGAGTAGCTCCATCCATGATAAACTGAGGACGCATGCAAATCTCCTGCAAACGTACAAATACGCAGTTACAAATAAAGCAAACATACTTTTCCATCTTGCATCTATCTTGATTACTTTCCTTTAGAAAATACTTTTGCGTTGGCATTATTTTACGACTCTAGAACATTTTTCCTTTTTTAACCCACACAGCTCTGTTCTGGTCTGATTTCTGTTTGTAAGCTATAAGTATGTAAACACTGTTGTCTGTGTAGACTCTTATATTTGGTCTCCTATAATGGAGAGAGACAGATTCATTGCTACAATTCGCAGAGTTTTAAAATAAACTTTTTATGGCTGGGGCCCCAGTCCTCAGACCCAATAAGCAAGATATACCATTGGTTCCCTTCCTCCGGCATAACAGGTCCCAGGACAAAGTTCCCAGTTGTCCATTACTGACATCTGCCCTGATGGGAAGACTAAACTAGCACCCAAGCTGTAGCCATGTTTCTCCCCTTATAAATGATTTGAGCTCCATTTCAACTCTCGACCCAACCAAAGCAACAAGCACGAGAGATGTGGCTATAAAAAGCCACACATTAATGTACTGGTTAGAAAGCAAGAAATCCTCTGGGATGTCAATCACAGAGTTGACATGTCAGATACAGTCAGGGAATGTCTTTTTTTAAAGTCAATTAAAAATGTGCTCAGAGGGTGCAAAAAGCACTGAGACAGAAAATACAGAGAGGCGAGTAGGGAAATGGACGAACATAAGGTTGCTTAAGTAAAGTAGTGAGATAGATAAAACAAATATTAGACAAATCAGAGATTGAAAAAAAACAAGCCACTGGGCCAAAGATTGACCCATTTGAGTCTTATGATCAGCTAACCGTCGGTCTCATCCATCGCACACCATGCGTCTTAGAGGAATGTGGGCCCAACTCTTTAAAACCCAGAGAAGTTCCAGTGGCCGGAAACAATGAGTCTTCAAACAATGTCCTGTTCTGGAGGCACTGACCCCTTAGTGACTCAAAATCTTGTCCCAGGAACTTCACGGCATTGTGATTCTGACCCAAACCTTCATCTCTGTCCCACTGACTCCGGAGTTTGGCGGCCATTCCTGTGGCAATCATGGCCTCCATTTTTCCTGTGTTGTTTTTTTATGATCTGACTGACACCAAAGACCTGGTTTAGATGATGTTGGATGTCATTTAATCATAGGTGAGCAGGTTATGGTGCGATCCAAAGGTCCTAAAACAGAGAAGAAATGGTTGTTAAAATAAAACATATTTTGGAAATGTGTATGCTCTACAATACAACTTCAATAGAGCTCGTACTACGTATTGTGCGCATAGTATGCAAATTTCACATTTGCAAACAAACACGTGGATGACAAACTCTCAAAGGAGTATTTCCCAAAATGTACAGTAGTGGCCAAAAGCATCACGTATTATGAATATGGTACAAAAATGGTAAAAAAAAATTGATTAAGGTAGTGACAACATTATTTTGGCTCAGACAATCGGAATCAAGGACCAGAACTGACCGTTTTATAAACCCTTTTAGGGAGGCTCCCGTCTGTCATCTTAGCCCCCCCTAACTATCAGTTAAACATGTTTCTATGCTTTGTTTTACTTTTGAAAATTAAAATTAAAGTAGTCATAAGGCGTGAATACGTGTTTTTTAGTGTCTTTGGTGTGTTATAAGTTGCCCAGTCATTTATTACACAAAAGCATTCTATCTAAAAGCAAATGCTCACCCAGACCTGCCTTAAACGCCTCGTGTAACCACACCCCCACAAATCTACGTCAGTTCGTGTTATGGTTTGACTAAGACCGCCCAAATGTATACGCAAGTAAGGTGGGCGTACTTGTCAGTACAATTGCTTTGGAACCTGATGTTGGAACCAAAGAGGAGATACAAACATACACGGTATGTGGAAAATACAGCGTTTTTGAACCTTAAATCATGTATACACATTGCATTACATCTAAAACAAACCATAATATTCGTTTTAACCATGTCATATCACCCCTTTAAATAATGCAGTACTACGATCAGTTTTAGACGTGTTTTTTTTCTAATTGGTATTTTTCGGATGCAGAAGTTTCCAGAGGTGGGTAGCAAAGAGCTACATTTACTTCGTTACATTTATATTTTTATTGGAAAATACAGTATGTACTTTTTAAGTAAAATTAAAAGTGTGTACTTTTACTTGAGTAAATTTCTCATAGAAAATCTGTACTTTTACTTAGTTACATTGCGTGACGTTCCTTCGTTCCTTCATTTTAAAATATGCTTTTTAAAACGCGTTGTTTATTTCAATGTTGTCGTCTCTTTTTACGGGCATTCCCGAGTGATCGATTCTTTTGAGTCGATTCTTTTGAAAGCATTAATTGAACAATGGGCAAAATCATTTGAATAGGCTAATGAATCAGTTCAAATGATTTGTTCAGTTCGCAGCACGATCTGAATCATCTGAAGCAGGATTACTCACTCCTCGTAGCGCGAAATTTAAGAACACGCAGAACACAAAGAGCGTTGGATGAAGTGGATATTAATCTATATCTATACAATCAAAACTGCAAATGTGTCATATTGTTTGCCAGCAATGATAAATGCCCGCCATATGCGCGCACCCGTGCAACCTGTTCGTCAGACACAGCAACATGCGCGTACCTGTCAGACACAGAGACGTGGGCTTGCAGAAATATACATTTGAAGAACAGAAGGAAGAAAACTTGTTGATGGGCGTGTGGTTCACTGTTTACTGTTTGTTTACAAGTAAGAGCGTTTCACAACACACACGTGACACAACACGAGAAAACATGAGCTTTGTTCAAAAATGTGTATTTCATTTAAGAGAGCACTGCAGATGTTCTAGATCATCTTAGGAAATGCTCTGAGTTTAGTTAATGCTTTAGTTTGATGTGGTCTATTATTCTAAATAAGTTGTGTAAACTACATTGACATCAGGACGTCTCTTCTGTGTTTGTCTATTCTTTAGTTTCTCTAGTATATTGCAAAGATATCTGCTTATGATAATTAAAAATATTGATTAAAATGTAATATTAAAATATTGGCGATAATATTAATTTAATGTAGTAGGCCTATATAATCAGATACAAAGTAAGTAACTAGCTACTTGAGTAGTTTTTTCATTGCATACTTTTTTACTTTTACTCAAGTAATTTTAAAAATAGTGACTTTTACTTTTACTTAATTAAAAGTACAAGTAACTAGAGAAATTGTTACTCGAGTAAAGATTTTGGCTACTCTACCCACCTCTGGAAGTTTCTTTAAACATCCTGCTTAGAAATTTGTCATCTCAAAGTAACCCTTTTTATACCATTTATAATTCAAGATAGTTTGCTTATGCAAAAGGAGCAAATATATTTAGTTGACTGTCATAAATGCCACATTTCTTGAATACAAAAATCAATATTTTTGCCTTTCTAGCCGTTATTTAGCTTACACTAATTCTGGCTAGTATAAATGATATGATGGTCAACAAGACAATGTTTACATTTGTTTAAATGGTTTAAACATGTTTAATGTTTTAAAAGCTCAATTTCAGTTAACACTCCAAACACGACATGCATACAAACACTGTAATACATCTTTAATAATATGTTTGAATGAAGGACAAAGATGTCATTTAGAACAGACAATCCCTTTTGGCCCCTACTGAAGCACTATGCAGTATGCAAGCAAAGCACATAATGGGCTATATGCACGCGTTACTTAGCAGATGCTGAACATTGCGGCACACCGCAGTGGTATATAGAAGTGCTGTTCTACCGTATTTGAAATTATACTTAAGTGCACGACACGTTATAACATTCAAATACAGTAGAACACCACTTAGTGTGCCACAATGTACAGCATCTGCTAAATCTAACCATTTTGTCAGTTTCCCATTTCTCTCTGCTTTAAGTCTCCCCAACCGGAAACTGCCTAGGGTTCTTCCCGTGTAACGCGTGCATATAGCCCATGCCTTACACAGCCAGAGATCGATTGTCACACAGTCCCTAGGTCACAAATTAGTAGAGATGCACCGATTGCAATTTTCTTTGCCGATTACGATTTCCGATTTTATTACAAGTGAAACCTGCCGATTCCGATTTTTGCCGATTCCGATTTTCTATCCACAAACTATAATTGACAGTATACTGTATATAAAACCATATTAACTTTTCTTCAATACACATTTTTTTTATTTTCATTGAATAAATGATTGAACATTACAATTTCCCCAAATGTCCCTAAATGCAGTTCTCCAAGCTGCATTAAATTACAGAATCTTCTCTTTCACAAACAACTCTTAAATTGAAGAACTCTGTGACTGAAAAGAAGTACAAATAATAAAATATAACTAAACATGTCACTTAATTTACCTTTTTCATTTTTGTACTCATCTCACAAAAGTCTAAGATAACAATAAAATACTTCAACTTTATTCTCGTCTGTTTCCGTTTATGAAACTAACATTGATTTATTTCATTTTTTCTGAAATGTAAAATAAATTGTCTTTATCTTGTGTCTGTAGGATTAAAAGAAGTGGGTTAATTTTTGCTGCAACTTCAATAAAAAAATAAAAAAATCTTATGAGTGAATTCTACTCTAAAGACGTATATGTATTTGCAGTTTTTTGTGTTAGTAAAGAACTCAATCAGATATATATCACATATATTGGTTGATTTATTCATTTTTTTATATTTTGGATTTTTAAAAACAAGTAGAAGTCGTGTTGAATGTCATTTTACCTAGGTGAAATGACCACAGTTTTAACGTAAGACAAGCAATAAGGTTGAGTGGAATTTACGTTTGTTTTACACAGAGTGAACGACTTCAACATGAGTTTAGTATGTGTCAGAGTTTAGCATGATGCTAATAGCATCACTGTTAGCATACATACCCCATGTAGACGGAGCAGTGAGAGATGAACTACAGTGCACCTTTTTGTCTGTACAGTACATGATGCGTGTGCACGCGCGTGCAGTCAGCAGACATGAGAGATGCGCGTCAGTCAGCAGAGACTCGAGGTCCGGTGGACACACATGCGAGTATAAACTAGCCGTGAAAGACAGGCTGTGCGCGTGCACGTTTACATGTTTACTTGCGGCTTTGAGTGTACTGACGGCTGTGACGTTCTTGCCCGCATCACGGGAAACAAAAGATCGGCTTGGAATCGGCGAGACGTGAGACTGACCGGCCGGTCACTGGTCGGGCCGATCATACGAAAAACCGGCCGATTCCGATCCCTTGCCGGTCAATCGGTGCACCTCTACAAATTAGTGTACATCTCTTAAAGGGACAGTTCACAAAAGAAGAAAAATTCTGTCTTCATTTACTCACCCTCTAATTCCAAATTTGTATAAATGTCTTTCTTCTGATGAACACAGAGAAAGATATTTGGAAAAATGCTTGTAACCAAACAATGCTTGACCACCATTGACAACCATAGAAGGAAAAATGACAATGGTAATCAAAAGTGCCTGGTTTGCTTTCCAGCATTCTTCAAAATATATTATTTTGTGTTCAACACAGTAAGTAAAAGAAGACAGAATTTTCATTTTGGGGTGTACTGTTCCTTTAAGGGCGTTTTCAGTGGGCACGTTTGCTGGGGTCTGAACCCGAGTGCGATTGTTCACGGCGCCTCCCGCAGCATTTGGTTTGGTTTCACACTCCGCTTGATACTATTGAACCCTGGTGCATTTGCGTTCATCATAAACGTCAATATTTTGTGTTTTTTTATTAATTTGGTGCTATTATGTGCATCAGAGTAAACGGCACTTGGTCTTACTGTATGTACATTGAATGCAGCCACACGAACATAATGCAGGCTCACTCTCGCTTGAATCCAAGGTAAATCATCAATGCTAGGGATGTAACGATTCATCGTGAGCCGGTTGAAAATCGATTATAATGTGTGACGATTCAAATCGGTTGAAGTGTGAACTGAATCGCAATAATTTTTTTGAACAGCAGGGGCCGCTATTTTCACTGCAAACCTAAACGTGGACATGCTGATATTTCTTAAATGCAAAAAAATCCAAGAAAAGCACAGACAGCAGAGATGGAAACTCGAGTCCGCGACTTAAGTCGCATAAACAGAGACTTGCGACTTGACTTGGACTTGTGGACAGCTGACTCGAGACTTGACTTGGACTCGTGACTCATGAGACTCGTAAAAAACGCAAGTCATTTTGGTAGAACATTTCATTCACATTCTTCCTTTACTTCCCCACATGACAGCATCATATAACACATTTGTCTATTAATTCCCAATCCATTATGTTCTGCAGCAAATGTCACAACGATTCATCTCTAAACACACAAAGTCAGCATTATTATGTACACACGCGACGCATCTGGAGGACGCGTGTTCATCGTATAGTTATATAAACGACAAAATGTAGCCAAGTCTTACTTTAGTAGCTTCTGTCCAGACCATTTAAGTGCAGCAGATATTATAATGGATGATTAACTTTAAATAGTTTACATAAGTATTAATTTCGTTGACGAAAACTATAACGAAAATATTCGTTAGCGACATGTTTTCACTGACGATAACAAAATAAAAATGAATGCGTGATACCGAAAACAGTATAAAAAATATGGACATTTTCGTTAACTTATAAAAACGAGACAAAAATATTCTTGGCGGACATCAGCTTGCGCGCATGTGCTGCTTATCTCATATAAGCGGTAGAGAGAAGTCTCTGGGTGAAGAGGAAGCACTGACATGTGTATTCTGCGTCTCCACGCGGTTAACAGTGCGTCTTATTTTCCTTCACAATCGACGGTAAAGCACCACAAACTTGAAGCGCGACTGCAGGCGAGTCACCCTGAAACTCATTACAAAGGCAAGCACGAACATTTTATATGCCAATGTTAACTTATCCGCTAATGCCAGCTGCTGCATAACGTGAAATACAACATAAAGTAACAGTTAAGCCAAAAGAAGTGATGAAGTAAGTCGTATTGTATATTAAAAGATTGAATGACATGCTAAAGATCAAAGCAAGTATGAATTGATTGAAAAATGATTGATGAAACGTAAGACAGTTTCTGTAATGTGTCTTTTTGAAAGATATTTCTCATTCAGTCTCAAGCAAAGAGTGCAGCTCTTTTCTTCAAAGAGGCATGATGCCATAAGCCAATAGCGCTTCAGTGTGAGCCCTGTCAGAGTGTTTCATTGGTTGAATGTACTTAATGAATACACCCTACTGAACGAGTCATTTAAATCAAATGAGATTGAATGAACTAGTACATGTGTTCATGGTCTAATATTCTCTGTGTTGCAACAATGCATATCCAGTAGTTACTGAACTTTTCTTTAAAAGAAAGGTAATGACATGGTTTAATTTCATTCTAAGGTCAAGTAAATGATGTAAAAACAGTTAAATCTTTGTTTGGAACATTTAATTACACATCATGCAATTCATTACATTACTTAATTTAGCCTAGATTACAGCAAAAGGGTTCATATTAGTACATCATTCTTGCGCATAAAATGTATTTTTATTTTGCACCGGTAAATGTGGAGCAAAGACCTAGTCAAAAGAAGAAAACACAGGCTATCACACCAGTATCAGCACTGGTTCGAAGCACTGGTTTGAATACCCAAGACATTCTGTAGAGTTAATTAATATTTCAAAACTGATTTCGCTTCATACACTGTGAATTACAATAACTGAGAAAAATATTGCTAAAAATAGAACAGAGACTTGAGATGTGACTTGGACACCACCTCAGAGACTTAAGACTTGACTTGGACTCCACTTTAAAGACTTGAGACTTGACATAGACTCGACCTCAATGACTTGAGACTTGACTTGGACTTGGACCTCCGAGACTTGTGAACATGTCTGACAGACAGTATTAGTTTGTTTATATTAAAGAGACCTTTTCTATTATTAATTTGTTTTGAAATTGCAGTTTAGTTTTTGTTATATGAAATAAAACATCATTTTACTATACAAAGAAACGTGAAGCATTTAAGAAATAATGCAAGGGAAGTTTGTAAAAATAAACCGTGAGTAAATCGTGAATAAATCGCATCGTGAGATCAGAATCGTGAATCGCATCGCATCGTGAGCTGAGTGAATCATTACATCCCTAAACAACGCTATCATCTCTTACATGTGGTTTATCGAAGTAAATAATAATTGGCTAAAACAGGTTACTTTACTTCCTGAACAAGTGCACACCCACGTCCATATGTGGCTTACCTCCTTCAGGTAGTCTCAGGTTTGGTACCTCGGTGCGCAGTTCGCTTGACAGCTTTCACATTAGCGATATTTAATGCGACCTGTGCCTCGTTCCAAACTAAACTTCAGGTGTAAAAGCCACATAAGTGCAAGCTAGGTGACATGTGAGCATAGTAAAAAAGGAATCTTTATACTATAATGAAAGACTACATGTTCAGCTACAAGTAACATTCTGAATAGTGACTCAATAAGCGTGAACATATCTCACAGTCATGAGTTCATGCAATAAAATAACTAGCTACAAAGGGGTGTGGACACATGCATTCATATATTATCATCCCTTACGAAAATTGACCATGGTTTACTAGAGTTAAAACCAAAAAACATGGTTACTGTAGTAAAACAATGGTTATCACAAAATAACCATGGTTTTGAAAACCATGTTTTTTTGTAAAAACCATAGTAAACGATGGTTACTGTAGTAAAACCATGGTTTTGCCCTAAGTAATCAATGCACCAAAAAAACGTGGTTACTACACTTGTACCACAAAAAAAAACATGGTTAATTTTCGTAAGGGATGCGTCTTTGCACAAAAGCTGATAACCAAACCTAGCATAACAGGTTGGATATTTCTGAATACGAGCACATTAGAAAGACCATGTATGAAGGCAGGCAGAGTCACACAGAAAAAATCTTTAATATAAAATGATTTACCAAAGTCTTAGAATTTGCTATCCTCTCATACATACGTATAACCTTCCTGTCTCTCCCAAGCAAGTAAATAAGCTTAGTGGTTAAGCAAAACCAGTGTTCATTTCCCCTCCCCCTCCTCTTGTTCGTTCTGACTAAACTCAAGGAAGTAAACGCTGTTTACTCACGTTCATGTTATTTCTAAACCATACACTAGTCTTTCATATGTGTTTGGGTTTAGGAATAGCTAGACCTTAATCAAAAACTTACTAGAGATCAAAACATTCCTCAACTAAAGTCCCCTTATTGCTACATGACCCAGATTTACTTCACATGCATTTTGTTTATTTCCAACTGTGTGGGTCCATCTTACTTGTGTTTTTAGTTTATTGCAGTCTAATATTAACTGCAGCTTTGTAGCGACATGTAAACGCACTGTCATAAGCTTGAAGCTTCATTAAAACAACTGAGAAAGTAGAGCACTGGAAGGGTGTGGTGCGTGAGAGCCATGGAAAGCTGGAGACAGGCTGTCAAGAGTGTATTAACACTCATTGTGAATGTGAATGTGAGCGATTGCCAAGTGTGCAGATAGAGCATTCAGTGTTTGCGAAGTAGGCACTGGGCTTAAACAGACCTTAAGCTGACAAAATGGACCACACTTCCTAGTATTCTGCAATGCTTTTGTCACTATTAGCCTGCTTTATTTTCATGTCGAACCAAACTTCTTCCTTATATACGCAGTCCTTATATAAGCAGTCTTTTCTCTCTGGTTTTTAAACATCAAATGTTCCTTTCTTCTCACGGTTTCAAATGTCTCATTACTGGCTGAGCAGCGAGCACGATTGGCAAACTTCTATGCTCGAAGCAATTCCAACACATCTGCCATGATACACTCCAGCAGAGTAAATAAATGTTGCTAAAATTTTAGATAAAAGTTACTGTCACTAAGAAAATCTCACTAATAAGTATTTCTCAACTAAATCAAATTCATTTGGATTTTGACAATATTTTCTTCAAGAATAAAGTTGCAATCTACAACTTTTGCCTCTATCTCGACATCTCTGTTAGAACATAAAATTGCAGGTTAATTTACGTACTCCGTGAGAAAAATATTCAAATTACATTTTTATAAAATAATAAACGTCAATCAAAACATTTTAATATGACTAATGGTGGATTCACACTGTCCGGTTCGTTTTCAAAGGGAAACTTGCGGTAAGCGGCATCGTGCATCCAAAATCCCGCAACTTCCACGGGCACGGCTCTTTGCGGCATGCGCAGCTGAAGATAAAAATATTTTATCTTTTTGTGAACGGCAGCCACATCGGCTTAAAGGCGGATTCTGCGCGGCAATTCCACCGCGTACCGTGTGAATCCAGCATGAGCACTGAATTTACAGCAAACTCCAGTACAGCCAATGCAAAGCTATGACACCCTGCAGCGATTGGCTGCCACCAGACAATTTGTTGTTATCATCTGTTTCTGCTTATAGGGGGCATTAAGGTCTGACATATCTTAAAATGTTCCAGTAGATGCACACAAAACATAAATATTGAATTTGTCTCTGGAGATGGAACATTTTCTTAGAAAGAAATGAGCTGATGAGAAATGACAGAAGTATGAAAAAACACATCATGAAACTTCAACCAACTAGAGAGAGGGTAAGGACATGCACAGACATGGACAGTTAAAACCTGATGAAATATTCTGAGTAAGACATGTCCCACAAGAGTTTTAGGATCTTACAGACAGTGAAACTAAAACCACTTGCTAAATAATTCTAAACAAGACTAATGTTTGGGGACATGCTTTAACCAGTTTAAACATGTAACAGAACGAATAAAAGAACAGTATACTCAAATCTTACACTTATACTGTCAACATTTACTAAACCATCATGCTGTTTGTGCTCTATGGTATGGTATAAAAATGTGGGTCATGTGGGTTTGGAATGATGAAGCTTGGTAAATGAACATGAAAGGGTCAGTTTATCAAAAAAATTATTAACTTTGATAATGTTACAAAATAAAAAAAATGAACAAATGATAAAAATAAAAATAAATAATAACAGACGTTATTTAAAAATGATTTAAAATTGTATTTCCTGTGCTGATTTGAAACATGTGGTATTAGGGTTATGACATTCTCATTCTAGAAGGCATTTTTATCAGACAAAACTGTACCATCTGGTCTATTAGTTTTTCAAAAGATAATGTAAATAAATGCATAATCTGCAGGTGGGCATATCAACCTTTACGTCTACACTGAAACTGACAGTCTCAAACTAAAAAAACTTTATGTAACAAAAAATGACAAACCGTTTTATTTTTGGGTGAACTGTTCCTTTAAATTTTGCTTTGTGATCTTATAATTTCAACCTACATGTAAGACAGCAATGTACAGTTGGGTTTGGCTGTACTCTCACACAGAATGTGAATGAACTGTTAAAGTTCTTACACTTGTGTGGGTATAATAATGCCTGTTTATCCTGTGGTTAAAATACTACAAGCCCTGATTACAATTTCTAGTGTAAATAGTGGTGTTGATGTCCATGCAAAGACTGGTTATAATCTTTTCTGCTTTGCATTCACATGTCAATAGTGGCTCTATGATAATGCTAATAATGCTAAAACAATTTACAACTTTGGTCTCATGTTACATTCCAAAACATTACTGTAAATGAAAGGTGGACCAAGACCTAATGAGCCCCCAAAAGTTTAGTTCCAAGTTGCAATGTCATTAGATAGTGACACGACCAAAACAGACAAATCTTTATTTGAAATTATTGGTATGACAATTAATCATCTGTAATAATTTCATTGTCTTGACATCTCTAAAAGCAACCATTCACCGGTTTATCAATCTAACAAAGTACCTCAGTACCTTTTAGTTATACTTGCGGTTGAATTTATGTCAACGCAACACTAATATCTTGCAGTGTGGATGATATGTTAAATTGTTGTTCAGTGTTTATTTAGGCGTTACTGTAAACGATAATCTGTTGTCATCCTGTATTTCGGCCACAGCAGCAGTCATCCCCCCACGCCACAACAGCTGACCACGTGTGTTATTTACAAAGCTTTAAATAGCAAAGACCTGCACGAATTCTTCTTTAAACTATTCAGATTATGATGTGGCGTGTATATTGCACGATAAACGAAATAAAATCGAAAAGTAACAACAAAGTGTTAGGCCATTTTACAAAAACTCATAAACAAGGAAATCAAGTAAGAAATAACAACCGCTTGACGTTTTCAAGTCGAAAAGTTGTAAGGAGGTTAAATTGACAGACAGATAGTTTGTAATATAATATTTAACTTTAAATGCAAAATGTCGAATTGTAGACATATGACTTAAAAAGTTTGACAAAGTCTTAAACTCGCACCGATTCAGAATATAGTCGTTCAGACCTACCGTGTCTTGTGCCTCACTTCTCTGTATGATGAATCAGTTCAATACGCAGAAAATATCACCGTTTGATCCTTCAAACATCTGGAATTTGTGTTGTTTAATACGGTCCACCGATTACCCCCCGACAGCTGCAGAAACGCCCAGCAGCTCCGGGCGCGTCTGCGCACTGTGAAATAACAATACGACGCCTCTTTCAGAGTTGTGAATTTCAGTAAACCAATCCAATTCGTTTTATGCGTACGACGCTGCGCAACAATCAAATATTGATATATTTATGTCGATATATTTATTAACATAAAACTTATATATTACCAGGATGGTTTAGAACAAGGCATAACTAAATATATATAATAGTATATATTATAGGTGGTTTTGTTTGTATTATATTATATATATAATATATTATTATATATATTATAATCTATGGCCTTAATTAAAATGCACGTATTAAATATTAAAAGGATAAATTAACATGGACTCCTTTAACATTCCTTCAGTTATAGCTATTAGAAATTTTGCAGATTTAAAAATATATAACATTTAAGTTTTTACCATTTTAGAATTTAGTTTTATTTTCGGTTCTTGCAGTGCGAAAGCCCTTGCGGCATCTTGGTTGCGGTAACGTACTAGTTGTTCATAATAACTAGTTTGAACGTTAGTGTCAAAAATAATGTGTAGAGAGAAGCGCCAAACGTCGCAGCAAAGCACTCAAACTCATTCCTTATTATTGTATCAGATTGTAAAATGCACATTTTCAGTTGACCGTAATATGTGACCCTGGATCACAAAACCAGTCTTAAGTAGCACGGGAACATTTTTAGTAAAAGACAAAAATACATTGTGTGGGTCAAAATTATTGATTTTTCTTTTATGTCAAAAATCATTAGGATATTAAGTAAAGATCATGTTCCATGAAGATATTTTGTAAATTTCCTACCTTAAATATATAAAAACTTTATTTTTGTGAGTGGATGGTCTGCCACAGTGCCCCTGATTAACAACTTCAAAGGCAATTTTCTCAATATTTTGATTTTTTTTTTGCGCTCTCAGATTCCAGGGTTTCAAACGGTTGTATCTCAGCCAGATATTGTCCTATTCTAACAACTCATATATCTATAGAAAGTTTATTTATTCAGCTTTCAGATTATGTAAAAATCTCAATTTCGAAAAATTGACCCATAAGACAGGTCAACAAGTTGAATCAAGCAATGGACTACAACTCCCAAGATGTAGTGCGCTTACAGCTCCCGTGATCCTTTGTGTCTGAACGCGTTTGTGCCGTAGGGATCATGGCGAGCGACGGACCGCCAGGCTCTGCATCTCAGCCGGATTTTAACACATGGACTCATGGCGACCTACAGGCCAAACTGGCAGAGTTTGCTGCTCCTAATATAGGTAAGAATAAACCTTTTTAACAGGACAACTTTGCCAGGGTTTCGTCAGCATTTTGGTTTTAGCTGACTAGCGTTAGCCGGTTAGCTTGTTATTTCCCTGTGCAAGGCCTGCAATGCATCTACTTTCACATGTGTTATTTGTGTGTAAATATGGTATACTGCAAACTGTGTTTGTAATTCTTGTTCTGTTGCACTAGTAAATGTAACGTTATATTTATGGCCGAGTGCTGTGTAATTTTGTAACGTTAAGCAAGACGACGTATGAAAACGACCATTGCTTTGCCTTACCACAGTAGTTTTACTATCGTGTTTGTAGTTAACCTACGGTGGTAAGAAATCATTAGTTTGACTGTCTTGTCTGTCTGTCTGTAAATAAAAACATGGCTTATTTGTTTGCTTGTATGTATGTGTTTACCTTTGTTTATTCGTTTTGTATACGCCGACTGTCAATTTACATCTCCCCATTCAGAAATGAAGTCTTTAATGTTGATTTCATGTTTTGTGTATTCTCTGTTCTTTCAGGTCCTAGAGAGGAGCTCATAGACCGACTTTCAGCTTATGCTCAAGTAAGCAATGCTTGTTGTTTAGTAAGTCTAATAACAGATGTTTTCTTTAACTGTTTGTAAGTTTTTATTATTTGATTTCCTGCAGTCTGGGATGATCATGTCTAAACCAAACATGCCAGGAGGGGACGACAAGGGAATGACTATGGTACGGTCATATGATTTATAGTTTAGTTTTGAATGTGACCGTAACTTCAGCTAATAATTCTTATATTAATATTATGCTGTGTTGTTGGTCTGTCAGATGCCAGGGCTGCCACCCATGCCCCCGATGCCCTCCATGCCCCTGCCGCCAAGTATGAACTTAATGCAGAGCATGAACATGATGGGCGGCCCTCCACCTATTCACTTGGGCATGGAGTCATCAGGCATAATGCACCATGATGACAGAGGCACTCAGGTGGGTGTAAGGATACTGCATGTGAAACGTTAGATTTGTGTTTCCTAATCATTCTTTTGTTTTTGAGTAAAATTAGTTTGTGTCCTTTGACACCCAATGGGAAATGTGTCTTAAATGAAAACTTGCATGGCTATATAACCCGTTTGAATAGTTCTAATAAAATTTAGTGATCGTGAATATACACTTTTCGGAAAGTTGTCTGTCGGTTGGACAAACAGTCCCATTTAAAAAGGGACCGGGGGCAGAGATGGTGTTCGTGTGACTACAGGTGACTGTTGATTTAAGTGATAATGTGTGTTGTAGGGGGATCCACGAGGGATGGATGAACAGATGAAGGAACATGAGCTCTTGGAGCAGCAGAAACGGGTGAGAATGTTTTCTGTTCTGACATTTTTCATTCATACTTCCGAGTTGAATATTGACAGACACGTGTTTGGCACTGATGGTCTGGTATTGAAGAAACTTAACCAACAAATAGTAATAATAATAAAAACAATTAATTCAAAAAAACGTTCTTTAAGTTTACGTTGCTAGAAAAATATTTGATGTCACTCGGCACGAATCGGAGTATCATTGCATCAATTTATGAATGCTAAACATCACAGTTTATTCTTACAGTGAGCATTTTTCTCTTACAGGCTGCGGTACTATTGGAACATGAAAGACAACAGGAACTGGCTAAAATCCATCAGGGTGGACCACCTGGCCCCAGAGGTCCCGAGCTGGGACCCCGTCCCAACCTTCTGCCCCCCCTTCCCCCTCTCCGAGGTAAGCAGCTCCAGAATGGTCATGCTGTAGGTACTGTAGCTTAACTGGTATTGTATTAGTAGCGCAAAGGTATTGGATTTGTTTTTCTGTGAACATGCATACTGACAGAATGTGTAAGTTGAATGCATTGTTAATCCTTTTGGATAAAAGCGTCTGCCGAATGTATAAATATACATGTACAAAATCAAATTTATTTAGAAGAACGCTGCTTCACGTTCAGAATCAGACTCTTAAATGTATGTGTGTGCATCAGTGTAATTGTGTTCATTTATCCTTGACTTTCTTCCTGTAGTTGGTACACAGACAGGCCCGAGCCATCCAGGTGCGTCCGTGGCATCTCAGTCTGCGAGGCAGAAAGTCCCCCCCCCTCCAGGAGAGGATGGCAGAGAGGTGTGAAACGTTGAAACACCAAACTCTTGGACTTAAACTTGCTTCTCATCTTAAAGTATTTGCCAGTTGTTGA
Organism: Triplophysa rosa; assembly: GCF_024868665.1. Classification (NCBI taxonomy): domain Eukaryota; kingdom Metazoa; phylum Chordata; class Actinopteri; order Cypriniformes; family Nemacheilidae; genus Triplophysa; species Triplophysa rosa. The sequence continues at coordinate 5,369,680 of NC_079890.1, forward strand.
ATTCTTGTTTGTGTGTGTTTGTTTAGGGGTGGCAGGGTGAAGATGTTGGCATCGGACCAAAGATCCCTCAAGCTCTAGAGAAGATTTTGCAACTGAAGGAAATAAGACAGGAACAGCTCAGCACTGCCCCTACAGGTCTCAATGAAGAACGTTTTGTTTATGCACCTGTGCTGTAGATTTAGAGGCTTTCACACAGGAGGGACAAATTATAGTTGTTATAGGCACCATAGACTGATCGAATGAGAATCAAATGAAATAAAAAAGCCTAATGACGTGTATGCGTGCCTGAATGGTCATGAGACCTCCATTTTCTATAGTGTAGTGTAAAACTGAAACGCGTTTGGAAACGCCACTATAAACAAGGATCGTTTTCAAAACAACACCTTAAAAACTAATTTAGCATTTTGTTTGTAGCATTCATTAACTAATTATAGTATTGGTTATAATGTAAAAGTTGTTGTGTTTTTGTTTCTCTGTCTTCAGAAGATGATTATGATGATGATATGGACCTAAAGAATTCTGCCCGTGCACACTCCGATGAGGATGACGAAAACGTTCTTTCTAAAAAAGAGGCAAGTCTCATTCGTTGATAGTTGACTGCCATGTACACCGATACTTTCCATTACAGAGTTCTGCTGATCACTTTTTGCAGTCTTTGATTCAACTTTTCATTTCCTGCAGAAGAACCGCAAGCGCAGGAACCGAAAGAAGAAAAAGAAGCAGCAGCAAGAGCAGGAGAAGAAACGGGAGGAGGACAAGAAGACAGAAGAGAACCAAGAGAAGGAGCCTGAGGTTGAGATCGAGTACGTCACAGAGAACCTGGAGATCTACGACCCGAACTACATCTTCTTCAAGAGGGTCTTTGAGGCATTCAAGGTCAGATGCTGATTAGTGGAGACAGTAGGTTTACATGAATTCAGGAACAGGTGCTTTATAGTAGGATATCAGATTTTGTACAATTTATCTTTAAAAGCTAGTTCACCCAAAAGTGGAAGACGGGCTCCAGACAAAAAAATCAGTTAAGGAGCCATTGGCTCCTATAAGGGAAAAAACGGGTGCCAAATAGTTTTTTTTAAGAGCCACATAACATTAAAGATCGGGTATCACACGCAGTTTCTGCCAATCTCATATTGATCTTGAGTATCTATACAGTAGTATACTGTTTAAAATCAAATATAGACTAAGCTTTTTATCCTTTTCAACTAACCTTTCAGCACAAAATAGCCAACTGAATTAACCAGTCTTACTAAATGAGCAAAACTCATTCACATCCTGCGTTCTCTTGGGGTTCACTGAATTTTAAATGATTCGCTGATCTCTTATATTCTGTTGAAATTAATCTGTTCAAAGGAGCCATTCATTTGCGAGTCGTTCTGATCATGATGTGCATTCATACTGGCGAACTCGCTGTGTACAGTATAACGCTGATTCAACTGCACAGCTTATAACTTTACAGTAATGTACACCACGTTAATTTAGGGAATCTTATGAAGAAATTAAAAGTACTTTGATGCAACAGAAACAATATTCACCTGAACCGGAGATAAATACAGCGGCACAGCTCCTAATGTAGCTCTTTAAGAGGAAATTAATGCAACTCTTCAGCGCATCACTGTAGGGCTGGGCGATATATCGTACGATTCTTATGCTCTGTTTCTCAATGACTTACTGAGTGTTCACACCAGACACGGTAAATCGCTTGAACATTTTGAGTTTACTCGCTTCATTCGCGCGTGAAATTCAATTCACAACAGACACGAATTAGCGTCATGGGAGGGGCTTCTGCCAGGCGGCTCCAGTCTCATTTCGAAATGGCTGACATGAATTTTGTTGAGATTTACCAAATTGTCCAACCTCCTCACTCACTTTCTTCCAAGCAAGATCCTTTTTATTCCTGTTTCAATAAAAGATGTATCGTACAACTCCGGGTATCCACATACAGCGACATGATATTGTCCTCCATTGTTGTTTCGGATTTCTGCCTCCGCTCGCTACGTCATAATCACGTAACTACTAGAGCAAGCTCCTGATTGGTTAACGCAGCGCAAATTTTTGCAAAGTTCAGATTTTTCAACTCGTGCGAATCACGAGCCCGAAACGCTCAATAAGCGCCGAAGGATGTCCTATCGCGTCTTTGCATTAACTTAACATGTAAATCACTCGCGCTTAACACTTCATTCGCGGTTGGTGGGAACGCAGCATTATGTTAAATGCCGCCACATCCAAAAGCCAGAGGGCGCTCTTGCGCAGAAACACCGAATATGGGAAACAGAAGAAGAGCAATTAGTTCCAGGAAATGCCTGTGGTCATATTCTATCGCTGTTCTTCAAACCTTTTCAGGTATTTTCATGATAATAAAGTTGATTTATAGTAATCATGATAGACGAGTGTTGCTTTTTCAAATACATGTTATAAATGACTCAATCTCGTAGTGATTTTAGATCGAGCGTGCTGATAACAAAACAGCGACTCTATTGTGGTTTAATGCCGCAACTGCAGCTCCAAATGTCAGTCCATTGAGTGCACGCAGTGTTTTTGTAAAGATACCCGACAACGGAGAGCAGATCGCTGATGTTAAGCATCCCATTTTAAAATGAGTAAATCCCCAATAATATCACTCGCAAATTAATCTTTTTGGACCGTTTTAGGCGCAGTCTGGAGCCCTGGATGATCTTGTCTGCTGTTGCATGTATAGATTTAGTTCTTTTGATCAGATGCATAATTGATGCTTATTCATTACAAGACAAGACAACCTCCATTCGGCTGTTTTATTTACCTAGACTTGTTTTAAACATCGGCATTGTGGATTATGTGATGGATGCTGAATGGCTTTCACTGATGCCTCTGTCTATCACAGCTGACAGATGACGTGAAAAAGGAAAAGGAAAAAGAGCCTGAGAAACCAGAGAAGCCCGAAATACTTTCTTTTAAGAAGAAGGGATTTGAGCTGGAGAAGAAAGATAGCGATGACAGTGACGAGGTGAGATCAAGCCCACATGGAAGTCGGAGAGGCTTGAATTGTCTCATCGCAAAAGTTATTGTTTTCTCACCGCTTCACTTTTTTTCTGTTCGACAGGAAACCAGGAAGGACATGCCCAAGCTGTCCAAGAAGAAGCTCAGGAGAATGAACAGACTCACAGTGGCCGAGCTCAAACAGGTAAGACAGATTTCTTTGTCTTTAGTTTAATGTTTTTTCTTACTGTGTACACGACAATATTGATTTCCATTACTGATACAGGTAGTTTTTCACATTTCAAAAATGTAACATAAAAGGATATATGTGGATACATTTTTTTGGGTGAACTATCCCTTTAATAGAAACTTGCTTTGGCATCATGGCTTCTTTTTTTGTAGGATTGTTTTAGGAAGTATTTAAAAAACATTGAAACCCAGATTTCATGAGAATCACCCAAATAATATGCAGCCTGTGTTCATTTTTATGACATTTAACCACTATTTCCCTATTAGTTGGTTACCCGTCCTGACGTGGTGGAGATGCACGACGTGACCGCTCAGGAGCCCAAACTGCTAGTACACCTAAAGGCAACCCGGAACACGGTGCCTGTGCCGCGTCACTGGTGCTTCAAGAGGAAGTATCTGCAGGGCAAGAGAGGCATAGAGAAACCACCCTTTCAACTGCCTGAATTCATCAGAAGAACCGGTATCCAGGAGATGAGAGAGGCCCTGCAGGAGAAGGTACTAGAACGGCTGTGGAGGGATTTGTAAGGAAATCTCAGGCATGCCCAGAACTACTTAGCTTTTGTGACCATGCAATAGTTAGGTCTGTCACGATTATGGAATTTGGCTGACGATTAATTGTCTTTTTAATAATTGCAATTATGGCAATTAATTGTCTGTTTTAGGCTTTTACAATACTATTAATGACAACTAATTAATTCAATGAAGACGTCAAATAAATGCGACAAGACAATTATTTAATAATTGTGACGGGCCTAACAATAGTGGTGGCTTCCTAAAAGCTTTGCACATCTGGATGGTTGCACACCCTGCTTGTGATTTAAAGCTGATAACATGTGAGGTCACGTTAATGTAAAACAAAAACTTTTATTTAATAAGAAAGGTGCACAGTTTGCATGGAGGTGTGCGAGGGTCATTTGGCTGTAATCTCTTGTCAGTTTCCATTTTTAATATTGCAAGCAGAGTCATTGAGAAGTTGCATGTCTTGGGTTGAGATTTCTGCTGTGCGTTTACTGACGTTTTCATCCCCTGTAGGAAGACGCGAAAACCATGAAGACCAAAATGAGAGAAAAAGTTCGTCCCAAGATGGGGAAGATTGACATTGACTACCAGAAGCTACACGATGCCTTCTTCAAATGGCAGATCAAACCAAAGCTCACGATACACGGCGACCTGTATTACGAGGTAAACATCGACCTGATCATAATATTGGATGGCAAACAACTCCGTATTTTAGCTGAATTGGGGCTTAATTTATTTTGCATTGTCAATTGAAACGTTATGTATTCTTACTTAGGTCATGACTAACATTGTTGGTGCTTGAGACTTTTTTGAAACTCATATCTTGTTTGTCAGGGTAAAGAGTTTGAGACACGTCTGAAGGAGAAGAAACCTGGGGATCTTTCAGATGAGCTGAGAATCGCTCTGGGGATGCCCACAGGCCCTGTAAGTGCTTTGACCAAAGATAATCCACCGGTTCGTCATTACACCATTAATATGCAAGAGTTTGTTTCAACAATGTTTTTAAAGAACTGTTTGTTTGTCTCAATCCACAGAACTCTCATAAAGTTCCTCCGCCATGGCTGATCGCCATGCAGAGATACGGTCCCCCACCCTCGTACCCCAACCTGAAGATCCCCGGCCTTAACGCCCCCATCCCTGATGTGAGACACTAACACAGACCAAAATGAGAAATAACACCTAACCAAAATAATAAGAACCTTCCCAGAACTGCTATTGTGGGAGAAGTAGAATATGTTACATGGAAATACTTTACCATTAACGCTGTAATGGTCACATGATGGGAAGATGGTTGCGTACTGACATCTGTTTCTTTTTTTAAGAGCTGTTCGTTTGGGTATCATGCTGGTGGCTGGGGCAAACCTCCTGTGGATGAGACAGGAAAGCCTCTGTACGGAGATGTGTTCGGAACCAACTCGGTTGACTTTCAGGTGAGGATACAGACCACTGCGCACTACAGTTAATAGTTAGACTGAATGGGGTACCAGCGAGGGGGCCTGAGGCGACCCATTACTTTATAATGACTTATGACACACTAATAATAATTGTTTCGTTTCTATTTGTCTAATCTGTTTATAGGCCAAAGCAGAGGAGGAAGAAGTGGATCATGGAACATGGGGCGAGTTAGAGCCGTCTGACGAAGAATCTTCAGAGGAGGAAGAGGAAGAGGAGAGTGACGAGGAGAAACCAGACGAAACGGGTTTCTTCACACCTGCAGACAGGTACTTACTCATGTCCACTCCACTCACTTCATGCCACGATACAAATAAAACATCTTGAACTTTCTTCCTCTAGCGCTGATTCTCTTCAGCATGTGTTTAATAGTATGTTCAGACTAGGAAACTTACAGAGCTCTGTCTTTTGTTCTGGCAGCGGGTTGATCACTCCCGGTGGGTTCTCCTCGGTTCCTGCCGGCATGGAAACTCCAGAACTGATTGAGCTCAGGAAGAAGAAGATCGAAGAGGCCATGGACGGGTGAGTGTGTGAGAATAACCTAGACTACGGCAGCCCGTAGTTGGTAAAAATGATCTGTAATGTGTTTCACGCCACAGCGTCTGTTTAGAGTAGAAGTGAAACGGATTTACATGTCGACATTGGGTTGAATGCAAATAGGATAGTCTCACAAAATCCTTAGAAAACACTAGATCTAGAATCTGTCAAAATCAAAAAATCATCCCCATGATTGTACCTTTTTTGTCAGACATGTAGTTAAACTGGGCTGCTAATCGGAAGGTTTCTGGGTTTGAGTTTTTCATGTTGCTGAATGTATTTGTTGTTTGTCTGCCAGAAACGAGACGCCTCAGCTGTTCACAGTGCTGCCAGAGAGGAAAACTGGACCAGTGGGAGCTGCTATGATGGGTTCCACACATATCTACGACATGTCTGCGGTACGACCTTGTGTGCTTGTTTGTTTGTGTGTGAATTGCTGGAGTGTTTTTGGGATCAAAACGGCCTGAATTTACGAAAACGTTCTGTTTGTTACTTTTATTAATGCATTAGCTAAAATAAACTAACGACAATAACATAAACGCACTATTTTTATTTCCTGCTTTTTTTGTCTCATCCAGGCGGCGGCGGCGGCGCGTAAGGTGGCACCAGGGATGGGCGGAGACGTGCAGGGTGTGGAAGTGGCTCTGGCTCCCGAGGAGCTGGAGTTGGACCCCATGGCCATGACGCAGAAGTACGAGGAACGTGTCAGAGAACAGCAGGCCCAAGTGGAGAAAGAAGATTTCAGCGACATGGTGGCCGAACATGCAGCCAAACAAAAGGTGGGTGGAGTTTGTACCCTATGATTGGAGGATCTCAAATGTTTTAGCTTATCAGAAATAATCATTAATAACCTAAATCTTGTAGTATTGTAATATGGCAAAACCTCTTTTAAAAAATCTTGTTTAAAACTGCAACTATGATATGAATAATATGAATTTAAATGTTTTTTTTGTCTTCAATGTCTAAAATATTTTTTCTCTCCACGGCATCCTCACAGCAAAAGAAACGCAAGGCGCAGCCGCAGGACACCCGTGGTGGAGCAAAGAAATATAAAGAGTTCAAGTTTTAACCCCACAGAGAGCTTTGAAGACCACATTCATGCTTCATTCTTGTCATTTTTTTTAACTGATTAAATGCTGTGGATTCACCTTTCATATGTTTGTATGTGTAACCTTACAGCGAGTAACTCTTTTTTTCATTTAGGGTCAATGTTTTTGTAAATAAAAATGCTAGTCTGTGACGAACCATTTTCTTGAGCATTTTCTCCACTTTTTTGTAATTGAGTTATTTGAATTGTCTAAACCACTTTAGAGAACTGTTGGTTATAGATGTGTAACTCCTTAAAGGGATAGTTCAACCAAAAATGTCGCTATTTTATTATTATGTCATTATTTCACTTATAATGTTCAAAACCTGTATGACTCTTTCTTCTGTGGAACACAAAGAAAGGTATTTCGAAAAATGTCTCTGTGGTTTTGTGTCCATACAATTGAAGTCAGCGGAGTCCAACGTTTTTCAAAATATATTTGTGTTCTGCAGAAGAAAGAAACTCATGCATGTTAGAGTGACATGAGGGTTGATAAGTCAAATAATTTTTGTGTTAACTGTCCCTTTAAAGCAATGAACTTTTCAGTAGAGATCATGCAGGTCTGCAGTGAGATGTTTTGGCCAGCAGGGGGTAGCGTTAGGATATGTGATGGTCACGTGTGGCGTATCTTTACACCTGAGTGAGGCTTTGGCTGCCACTTGATATCAGTTTACTAGCACACACAAAAAGAATCGTCAATCCAGAATAGGGCTGAAACGATTCCTCGAGTAACTCGAATACAAAAAAATCATCGAGGCAAATTTTGTTGCGTCGAAGCTTTGTTTAATCCATTTAACTACAGTACACACGGAGCACTGCGTTTCCCCACGGACCATTATTACTGACGCACAGCCCGCTAAACTCTGTTCATGTTACAGGCCTCTCAAGTCTCACGCATTCACCATGAGAGACGCATTTTAGTCTGTTCACACGTATTCCTCATGCTGATAAATAAGTGATAGCTTATTGATATGGTGAACTGCTATTTTACTTAGTTTTCCGGCTGCATTGAGTCCATCAAACTAGATGCGGACTTGTGGACGCCGAATCCTGTTATTTACACATGTTATCTGTCTGTTCTGTGTGTCTGCGTGAATGAACTGCACAGTTTAACATGCTACACGCGTGATGCTCATAAATTTGTCTGCGTCTGCGCTGAATGAGGACATGAACTTCACCTCCAGAGTTGCTCTGAGAGTTTATTTCATGTTATTGTTTGAGTGAAGAAACAGACATACTAAAAAATAAGCGTCTTCCGACAAACTGACAAAATAAAAGTCATAGGCTATATATTACTATTTAATAGTAAAAAAGAAACTAATTTATATAAACTAAATGCATCATGCATACGCTGAAGTTAGTTGTTCACCTTTGAAATTATTCTTTCTATTTTTATTCATGTTTCTTATTTATATATTTGTATTATATTGCATTTTGAATTTAATATGGCAATGTAATGTACTAAATGGGTTTAGTTTTCACAGATATTAATGTATGCAATTTCAGCAATAAAAACTTTAATTGTTCTAAAAAGGAAACAAATTAGTTGTTTTACTCATTTTGAGACACCTGTCTTATTTTCTCTTGTATATTTAGTATTGCTTTTTAATAAAGAAAAAGTACTTATTATCCGAATACCTGATTGATAGATGGAAAAATCAGTAGAATACTCGATTAGTAAAAGAATCGATAGCTGCAGCACTAATCCAGAATATCAGAGATTTGAGGTGAGTTTTTCTTTTGGTCAACGCAACTTTGTGAAGATGAAATGCAATCCTGTAAACACTGATTAAAAAAACAGATTCTAGTGATTCAACTGAGAAGAGGTTTCATTTGAATGCGTGTAGGCGTGGGTGCTCTTCATCATGAGTGTTCTTTAGAGGCTTTACTTGTTAAAGTTATAAATGAAAACAATCTAGGCCACCCCCACATATACATCCAAATGTTGTACTTCACTCAGATATGTTCACACAAACACAGTAAGGAGAATACAGGCTTCGTCATGTATTGGTCAGCATCATAGGTCACTCTCTCTCCATCAGACGCCCACAGGGAATAATCAGACTGACAAATATAGATTCATCACCAGCCTCATCTAAGGCTTCCAGGGCATCATATCATTCAATACGCTTGAAATTATAGACCTTGCAGGGAAATGTATAGATTGATCAGGTAGTATATGAAATGTGGCATTGGAAGTCAACATCTCCAGATTGACATTTTCTGAAAACAGGACTCAAATATGATTTCATAAGAACAGATCACAGATGTAACCTTAATATCTCAGTTATTTCCCCTAGACTCTAATACGCTTCACTTGCTAAGGAAAAGACCCAGAAATCTCACAAATGTCTCTAACAGAATTTCAGAAGAGATCTCAACAACGTCACAAACTGAGCTCAGATTTGTCAACTCTGAATTCAAACGTCAATGTCATTAAAGATTACAACACGAACTGTATTTCTAATCAAATTTACCCAAATCCAGATTTTTTCCCACCTCTATACTCTTCATGTTTTTAAATAATAGTCTTCATTTCAGGAAGGTGAAACTTAAATGAAACGCCTGAGAACTTTAGCAAATCTTCTGAGCAACATCTGAGGAATAACATTTTCCAATTCTAAACCTCATAGAACGTGAAAAACAATCACACATCTTTCAACAATGTCCTTTTTAAAACAATTGAGGTTGACTTGTGGCCATATGTGCAATGCCCCGCCATTTTCAGTCATGCAAGTATCTACTTGAATGGTTGACAGCGAAATCTCCCAAAATGTGCCAAGATAACATTTTATCAATATTGAATTGATATTAAATCTTACACTAATTTTATAGTACCATATTTTATAGTACCACTAGTATATTATTTGTTATGTGACCAAACAATTGAAAGATTGAGGTTAAAATGACACACATTAGTTTATAGTTCAGCTAAAACCTGGGTCATAATTGTTAGAAATCTCATCACTACTGACATTATGAAGTATAATATGACAAGAGTTTGAAGTTTCTGGTTTGAAGTAACTATAAATATAGAATCAAAGCACTCTTTTCCTCCATTTAACGGAGTGCTTAGGCCAATAAACAGACTATAGCAGGTATGCTTGGGAAAGCAGTTTAATATACTGATAACCAAAACAGAAAAATCATTGCAACAATATTCTATCAAATATGTAGTATTTGTAGTAGAACTGTAGTAGAAAAAAGCATTTGAAACAGTATCCAGTATGTAGTAAACATTTATCCCAATGGGTGGCTTTATCTTTTATGCTTTGAGTTAAATTAAAATATACAGAAATAATTTCAGGATTCTCAAAGTGGTTTCAGGGATTATTAACCTTCATAATCACAGTGAAAGGGTTTATGACACAAAGGCCAATTTTAATTGACCTTCTGTGGCGATAATGCGCATGTGTATGTTGGTCCAGAAGAGGATCAGTGTAACACCTGTCATATCTGACCTAACCATAATCCAGGCTCATTATAATGTGGCTGACAGGAACATGACCACATGACGTAACAAAGCCAATGTCTGGTTATTACTGTTAACTTTATCTGACCTCAGATGAAAGACCTCAAGTGGCTGTCGTGATGGCTTTTAGAGTACATGTCAAGTATTGAATTTGGCAAACTGTGTGCAAATTGTGGACACTCATTCCTTAATATTTCATTATGGCAGAAATCACTTTGGGTCTCCTGTGAAAAGGATTTTCTGGCCTTTAAATTCGGTTTTGTTTCACCTTGTGTGCGTCTTGTTTGGCAAAAAGGTTTGCTTTAGGGCCTGTGCTACCAGAATTGATTCGATTAACTATAGTAAACAATAGTAACATTTCTAAACAGTGTTTTTAAACATTACTATAGTAAATATTAATGTCTATTACAATATACTACGGTGAATACTACAGAATACTAGTATACTACAGTAATTATTCTATAGTATAGTAAATAATATAATATAGTGTACTACAGATTTTTTTCACCTGGGCTATCACATTTTTTTTTACCTTATTCTGGAGGGTAGTATGATAATAAGTACATTGTTTATTTGTAATCCATAACACTGCTTACTATTCACAAACGATATCAAACTGTGAATTCTGTGTAAACTGTGTATATTTTTAATGGATTATGATGTTAACATTTTAATTTAGCCTGCCACTTCCCCCTGCAATACCACTACAGCCCACCGGGGGCGCGGCAGCGATGCACAGTTTAGCAGGCACGATTAATTGGGTTAAGTAACGTGTTATTTTTTGGTAATTACCGAATTTGCCGCAATAAGTTAATATGTTATATATCGATTTAAGGACACGTATAGCCCTACGTTCAACAACGTTTCACACGTGTCATTTAAAAAAAGAAAGGTTAGCACTGCTTTTGTGAAACAAGGACTAGGCCCTCAGGATTATTATCATGTTTGTAAAAACTATACACGAATAGAACATATACAATACTCGTAATACAATCACCCCTACAAAACATTCGGTAAATGTTGTGTTTGAAAGAGATGTGAGGGAAACAGAAATGCCATTTCAGGACAATTCGCGTGGAGAATTATGGGATATATAGAATTTCACAAACATTGAACATGAGCTGGCATAACACATAATAGCAACATTCAATATGAAATTATTTTATTAGCAAATGTTAAATTTGAAAGATCGTGCGCTACTTGTGACTATTCGTTACTTTCGTTTTTCAAAACTATCAAAGATTTTAAATGATCCTCGTGGTCGACTATTTTGGAAAAATATATAGGCTAGCAGGCCAATGTGTACATCACATTTTATTTTGTTAATCGCTAGTTCGCAGAATAAAATACGACCGTTATTGGTCAACCCATCTCTCTCTCTCTCGCTCGCTCGCTCGCTCGCTCTGTAGGGTTGGGTTTAGTAGTGTACGTCTTTCACAAGAGGCGTTGCTCGTCGGCCGCGGCGCTACTCTGCAAAGGGGAAAACAGAAATTTCCGCTTCCTGCACCGATAAACAACTAACGCAACTTAACAAAACATTTGCAGCGAGTTCTTCGGTAACAGCGGATATAACTGCACACCCGCACCGCGAGATCAGACGAATCTCGATCCTCGTGGACGGATGATTCTCGTGCAGTCACTGTTAGAGGATCTGCGCTTCATCAACTCGCCGTTTTACTGGGCTTTTCTTTGACTGTTTTTAAACATAAGGTACCCCCAGTATGTCGGAGCGCGGAGGGCTCCCGAGGACTGGAGGCGTACCGTCTCCGCAGCCCTCCAAACCGGTGGCGATCACCTCCAATCGCCCGGTGCACATGAACCTGTACGCCACCTGGGAAGTGGACCGATCGTCCCCGAGCTGCGTGCCGAGGTAAGGCGCTTGTGCTCCGGGGAGAGAAGAGGCAGTGCACCCGCATTATCTCGAGGCGCTCTAGGCTTAGGGCATTTATATAGGGCGTTTATTCATGTAAATAAGCAACGCGAAGGAAAAATGTTGGTTGAACTATAATTCGCGCTGTTCCATTTCAGCACGATTTTAGCAGTGAAAGAGATAGGAAGAGGAATGCTTTGTGGTTATAATCTATGCGCAGTCAGTCTTTTCAAGAGGAACTTCTGCTTAACAAAGACCTGGAGCGAATTGTTTAGACATGTATGGATTCATGCTTTGTATTCCCACATGGCACTGCTCTAAATATTGGTTTAGGATGTTGTCATTGTAATTGTAAGGTTTTATGCTTTAGCCTGCCCCGGTGGTCCGTAATGCGTTGGAGTAATGGGATAGCAATGTGTATACATTTATGCACAGTTTTACCCACCTGCCAATGGTCCGGAGTATGTTGCTTTGGTATTTTGTGTGTGTTTTTGTATTCCAACCTGACACCGGACTGATATGAAGTTTGGTTCCAAAATGAGATAAAAAAATCATGTTTTTTTATTGTGCATTCCAATTAATATCAATCAAACTGCAGTTGGTTTGTTTTCAAGCCACAATAACTAAAAAAAAAAAGAAAATACAGCCAACTAACACAATAAAACGCAATGAAAACACGATAACATCATAAAATCCATGATTTTTGAAAAAAGAATCAAGTAATCTCATTTTGGAATCAAACTCATCATATATATCTGACTGACTGCATGATCAGGTCAACATGTATGTTGTGCCAATGTCAAAACAGTTGGATGCTCCTCGTGATCATAGGGTTTGCAATTTACCTATATTTTCATCTAGAGTTAATATCAGTTACCTGGATACAGAAAACAAGCGCGTGAAATAGCTTCCCATTGAAGCTAATAGGTTTATTTGTATTAAACGTGTATTGATACAGCAATTGGCATAGATCCGTGTTACACAGTTTGTGCTTGTGTTCGGTGTGGCATCCTGCTGCTGGCATTGACAGAATAGTCTAAAAATACGCAAAAATATTGATCGACTTATTGATGTTTATTGTTTGGCTGGACCTGGTGGCCGTATTTAAAATGTAATGCGTTAGAAAGAGAGCGTGCCGATCTTCTTTCCACCATCATCTTGCTTGGGACTGGTATTAAATATTAATGTGATGTTGTTTTATGTCTTATTCGCCGGGACAATAGTTGTGTAACTCACCCCAGCTACTTAATTAGAACTAAAGATGGCACAATGGGCGGCACTGGACACCTGTGTACGTGTGTGCTGCGTGTCTGATTTCTGCTTGTGTTGTGTTTGGTACACTGTGAACAGTGTGTAACTGGTGCATGCAATTCTATCTGCCACAATGCTATATTGGAATAGAGGGTGTCGCTAAGGTGTTCTGGTGCTGTTGCTGTGGTGTTCTAGGTTGCTAGGGAACTTGTTTTTGGGTACTACTTTATAGAGCACGTATATAGCCCTACGTTCAACAACGTTTCACACGTGTTATTTAAAAAAAGAAAGGTTAGCACTGCTTTTGTGAAACAAGGACTAGGCCCTCAGGATTATTATCATGTTTGTAAAAACTGTACACGAATAGCTAAACATATACAATACTCATAATACAATACAAGGGAAACAGAAATGCCATTTCGGGACAATTCACACAGGAAAATCCCAATGTGAGCCAGGCTCCTTACCAGTGCCCGAACTCGTGTACACGATATACTGATTCATGACCTCGGGAGCTAGGGAGCTGTTTGAGACGCAGCCGATTATATTATTCTTATTGGTTGTTATTGTTCTTGTATATAATACATTCAGTGCAACACAAACAAAAATTCTCTCATAATTGACTCACCCACAGGGCTGAGCGATATATATCGAGATTCACACTAATTATACATGTCTAAATTGATTCTGTGTTTTATGCCCAGCTCTTCCGTGATCTACGGCTCTTAGATCAGTAGGAAGTACTGCTCAATATAAAATCACTACGAGATTGTGTCGTTTATAATGTGCATTTGAAAAAGCAAAACTCGTCAAACATCATCACTATAAATATACTTTATTATCATGAAGATACCTGAAAAAGTTTGAAGAACAGCGATAGAATATGACCATTGGCATTTCCGGGAACTAATCGTTCTTCTTCTGTTTCCCATATTCGGAGTTTCTGCGCAAGAACGCACTCTGGCTTTTGGATGTGGAGGCATTTAACCGTCATTTTTTGAGAAACTGAGAAGAATCACAAGATATATCACCCATGCCATCCCAGGTGTGTATATGTAAAGCCATTTCATGGGCTCCAGGAATTTAAGGCTCTGACTGAATGTGAACACTTGTAGGCATATAGCTAGCTCACATGAAAATTGATATACACTGAGGCGGAGAGGTTAGCACAATTCTAGCATGAGCTACGTCATGCCAGAACTTGACTCTCTTGCGTGTAGCTCTCTACCCAAGCTGATGTTTAATTAAAATGTTTAATATATTAATATTTTCCATACAAAAACCCATCGTTTCAAGACATGCCCCATTAATAAATGGGATATTCCAAAACTGAGAAGAGCCAGGCCAGTTAATTATTTAATACAACCCAGATAGAACTGGGTTCTATCTGGGTTCTATAGGCATGGCATATGGCTTGGCATAAGGGTAAATACATAAACATTATGAGAGAATATTCTGTTTTCGGTGAACTATTCCTCTAATACTAACTCGGTGACACGAAACCACAACTACTGATGGCTGCCTTATCAAGTATTCTTAATAAGTAGCCTAAGTGTATGTATTGTAATTGTGTGTGAATGAGTACTCTATACAGTTTTGTTGCGGAATAACTATGGTCTTGATGATATCTGTTTAGATAAAAAATGGTGAGCGTCTTTTGGCAGCTCAATCTCTGATCCAATGCCAAAGGCCAGCAGGCGAAGAGTGTGACACCTCTTTCAACACAAACAACAACAAACGCATTTTAATGGCCTTCATTTGGGACATTATATTCACACCTCTGTGGCCCTATACACATGGAGCTGTGACCTTGACACCTGTAACCCTTGCATACGTAACAGAAAACCTTGACATTAAAGTATTTTAGCTTGTTGTTCTTTGAGGTATTCTGATTTCAATGTGCCTCTTTTAATGTGGTGTTTTGGCAAAGAGAAGCCGGTTGTTTCCTGTTCATCTGCATCTGTTTCCCTCTGCAGTCTGAAGGTTGACAATGTCACATTCTTTTGTTTTCGCTGCAACCAATTTCAGTGAGTGTCTGGAGTCACGCTCCGTTCGCCTGATTTGATAGCCGTGCATAAAAGAAAAAGACTGGAGACGACAGTCTGAGAGATACAAGGATGAAGTTAGAGAGAAATGTCACTCTGAGTCCTTAAAATGTGAGATAGATAGAGAGGGGGTATGGGTGGGGGTAGATAGAGGGTGAAAAGGTAATTGCTTCTGCAGGAAGATGCGAGAAAAAAACGAAACTGTCTGGCATCCAATCAATACATCGAGGTTACTTGGCAGTCCACTCTAAAACTACCTGATCTTAGATCAGTGAAAACTAAATTCATCTCTGCATCTACAAGGCCAAATAGTGAAATTCATGCTATGCACACGAATTCAGGAATCTTGTTACACAGCATCAGAAATGTTGTTATGCTTATTCTTAAATGCCTGAGCAAAGTCGTCAAAGTATTTCTGTAATAGGCCCTTTTCACAATGACGTCACTTAACTGCCGCCTTTCGCAAAGCAGTGTATCATAACATCCGTCTTGCAACAAACAAGAAGAAGAAGAAGAACTTCTGTTTTGCCGTGCCGTTGGAATTTAAAAACAGTGAAAAAAAACTGACAGAACACGTATTCAAGTACTTATCCTAGCACCTTCGCTAACACAAAAAGAAAACAAAACACTTACCTTCATAATCAAACAGGTACTGTTCAATGAAGAATTTGTATCCTTTCTCTAGTTTTGATCTTGTCGTTAGCGGAAATTTCTGAGGCGCTAGCGGAAGTAACTTCTTGAGTTTTACTGGCGGTTGGCAAACCAGCTTATAGGTGCATTACCGCCACCTTATGAACTGGAGTGCTAGCGGAAGTAATGATACACTGCTTCGCGGCAGAACAGAAGATGCGTGACGTCATGTGAAAAGGGCGTATTACCTCTTAGAACTGTCACGACTGTGTTTCCCAAACAGCAGGCATCCACAAAAGCACCGCATTTATTGTGTTTCGTAATCGTCTGCTTGCGCAAGTATTATTATATATGAAATTTATTATATTCAGTGGCTTCTCTTACTTTTCTTACTGATATTTAGTAGCAGTTTATTAGGAAGTGACGGTTGACTTGGATTGAAACTAGGGATGCACCGATATGTAAATTTTGGCCGATAACGATAACCGATCATTCTTGAACATTGGAAGCCGATAACCAATATATTGGCCAATATACAGTATCTTAATATTAATATACATATATTTTCTGAGACTGAAAATAATTTTTGTCCGATGAAAATCATGTACCAAGCCTACTTTACACTGGTTAAAGATTCTTGAACTTTTAAACTTTTCTGGTAGAATGTTTATTTAATAAACAAATTAAAGATGTCCTTCCAGAGCAACCCAGAAAGGTGTTCTCAACAGCCACAAGTCTAACAGGTCTCAAAACAGAAAGCATTCAGACAGCAGTCTGATTCAAACAATATGCTTTTGTTCCTATAATATACATGTTCATAAATATCTACATACTATAGTACATCAACAATGTTTTGCTAATAACAGTGTTCAGCGTGCAGCTGAAGTGGTTCAACTTGAGGAAATGATTCATAATTTATCGGCTATAATATATCGGCCAAAATTTTTATTATCGGCCGATACCGATAACATTAAAAATGACCATTTATCGGCCGATACGATATGACCGATAATGTATCGTGCATCCCTAATTGAAACGGTGCTTATTCGCAAAAGTTTTATGCGATATTCCAATTTTGCGCATAAGCTAAATTCGCAACTTTGGATGGAAACCCGGCTAGTGTCACAGAGCTTCAATGATGATCTTTTGGAACAAAATTACTTTATGTATAGATATACTCTTTTTTTGTGGGTTTTTTTGTGGTAAAATACACTTAATTTGTGTCAATAAATAGCTGTAAGATCACTCACAGAGACTCGCCTATGCAACATACACTTTCAGTTTATGAAACTATCAGGGAATTTCTGACAGTCATGTTTTGGTCAGTCATACAGGCTGCCCGGGCTGACGTGAAGAGAAAGTAGAAAGAGCGTGAGATGCTTGACATACTTTTCCATCCTTTAATCTCTTAAAAAGCAATTAGGTGGAGAGGGAAATTATCATGACTTTACTTTGATATCGAGCATGATGGTACCTCTGCGGTTCAGTTATTGGCCCTGCAGGGGTCCTATCCTATCTTAACAGAGTGGATTAAAATGGACTTCCCCATTTTGCCACTTTCTCTTTGTCTCTTTGAGTTTAGGATCACCCTTTTGACATGAGCTAGATTCTTACATGTATAATAAGAGTCTTTGGTGGATCATTATAGAAACTTAAATATCAAACTGAGGAAAGACCACATTTCACTTTTTATTTTTCTTCATCTTTTTCTGACATTTCTGATATTCTCATGTATCATTGTATTTATTGCTTTCTGGGTAGTCTTCAGCCATGACTCTCATTATATATACAGCAGACAAGCACACACTTGACAGATACTTGATCTGTTTCACAACAGCATTGAAACCAGGCATTATGTCTTAGTCTTTCATTTTACAGACATTTCATGCATTCAGTTGTTAATGCGTTGCTTTTGTTCCTGTCTAACAGTTTTTATTAAAGGAGACATCAGATGAAAACCCCACTTTTTCTGTGTTTAAGTGCTATAATCGGGACCCCGGTGCATCTAGCAACCCAGAAAACGTGAAAAATAAGAACCCAGTAAATTTGTTTTGGTGTGCCTTTCCCTGCAAGCATGTGAGAAATCGAGCCGTTCAGATTTCACTCAGATTGTGACGTCCAAAGCGGATATTATTATAAAGTTACCGCCCCTTAATCTACACAGTTCCACCCACCGCGCTACGCCATTGTTGTTTTCACAGGCGACAGCGGTTACGTGACATCATGGCTAAAGTTTGTGGACAACATGCAATGTAGTCGCTGCACAGAGTCCAAACCTAGGAAGAGACAGGAGTGGATTTATTTTATTTTTAGTGGAAATCCATCAGAAACCATAAGTAAAAACCTGCTTGTTTGCGCAAATCACTTCAAACCAGAGTGCTTTTTCAACCTGGGACAGTACAAGCAGGATTAGCTTCAAAGTTGTTCCTCAAGAGGGATCGAGACCAACTGAACGAGACAAAACTGCCAATGTAAGTAATATTTATCAACAGCCTGAATTGACGTAAATGTACCGTATATATGAGAGGATAACGTTAGCATATGATAACGAAGGGAGCTAAGTCAGTCACGGGTTAAATAGAACATTCAAAGCCAGTGTTAAAATTACTGTATATAAGTGCAGATGGACACATGGAGTTTAGCTGTATGAATGTTAATACATTATGTGCGTTAATATGTTTAGCTGCGGCAAGCTGTTTGTTTTGCTAATGAACAAGGGCGAACACTGGGGTTAGTTTCGTTTTAAACGTCGCAAATCATTCGTGTTTAGGCTGAAAAATCTGTCACAGCAAACTAGCTCTCACGTTGTGTGTGTAACATTATAACTTGTCAATGACAAGCGCTAAAATCCATGTAATTCCGCTGAGATCTGCAGTGGATTCCGTGGATTTTAGGTAAGCATACACGCACAATGTAAGCGCATTAGCTGTTTGCTGTGACTTATTTTTTTGTCTCCGGACGAATGATTTGAGATGTTTAAGACGAAACTAACCGCAGAGGAATTCAGGAAATATCATTTGGCTAAACCATTGCCTCTGCACGTGTGTTGTGTTGACACGCCGGACAGAAAGGGGGTGGGGTTCGCTGTAACTCATTATCAGTTAAAGAGACATGCACCGGTTTGCGGGTTGCTGTGAGCATAGCTGTTTTTGACGAGGCAAGAATGGTTTTGTTTACACAGCCATTGAGTGTTTTTAAGCAAAATATGTTCCAGGCATTTCATGAAGACCCTAATAAATCATACCATCTTGTTGAAAGTGCTCGTGTGATTAGACCTTTAACAGCATTTAAAGGGATTAGGGATGCTCATTTCGGTTAATTTCCCTAACCGAGAACCGACACTCGTTATCCGAACATTAACCGTTAACCAATAAGATTCTAATAATAAACTGGAATTAAAAAAATACATGCTGTGTCTCATTTCGAAGGCTGCGTCCTCCGGAGGACGCGTTTGTCCGCCGCATACGCCTTCGCATGCGACATCCGGAGGACGCAGACTTCGAAATAAGACACAGCTACAGTTGACAAGGGTCTGTGACACGTTAAATATACAAACATTTTTTTCACAGATTTATTTTAACATGCGAACAGCAGCATAACGAATACATCAACAACAGCACCTGCATTCACATATTATCACATTTTCACGAACCTGCGGCGTTTTGGACAATGGAGAAAAACTAAAATAATATATAAATCCAAAGCATAAAATAAACAGGCAAGAAAAAAAATGAATTAATTAACAAAATATGACAAAACGAAAACACAGAAGAACCAGCAAAGTTTATATCCGTCAGAAAGTTTTTCCATCAAATAAAAATAGCAGGCCTACCTCAATCCAAAGCTTGGAGTTTTTATTTAATAAAGTAACATGTTTACGTGTTGTGGTGACAGTCTGGAGCTTGTTGACAACTAGACCCGCGGCAGAAAACACCCTTTCAGATGGCACGGATGTCACGGGAATGTAGAGATAACGCCTCGGGAAGCGCGTCACATTTGCTTTCCACCAGCCAGTCTTAGCTAAACATATGTATATAAATCCGATCTGCTATACCACCCAAAATACAAACATTATTTTTTACTTATTCATATTTCACATTCGTATTTTTACGTCACGTCTAAAAGAAGGCAGGGAAACCACCGGTCGCGCCGTTTTCTTCTCCAAAGCGCACGGGCAGCCGATGCTAAGCATCCATGAGATAAGTTTATGTAAAGTATAAATTGATGGCTAGCACCGAAATTCCCTTGCAGTAGCTCCGCTATTAGCTTTGCTGAGCCGTAGAAACGCCGGGAAGACAGAGAATGTCACAGCGCATTGTGAGCGCGATTGTCCCGTGTCTACATTTAAAACAAAGAACTTGAGCAAGGCTGCCAGTGGCACTCTGTTTGGAGGAGTAAAGCCCTGACAAAGGTGGCCTCAACAATCAGATGAATTACATGTGTCCTATTTCGTCAAGTGACTTGCGTGATCGAATTTTAATCGGTCTCGAAAACGTTTCGGAGGGCATTTACACCTAGTAGCACGCGTCTGCACGCTCCGTGAGTTAATGCTTAGCATGTTTTTCTTTCACCATACAGAAAACTAAAAACATGTACGATTTAATAGTCATTTAAAAACGTATTATTAAATTGTTTTTATTAACGATTATTAATATTATTAAACTTAAAATAAACATACCTTTTAAATCGTTTAACTGATAGTATTAACCGGTCAAATATTTAACGATCAGTTAACTGTTAAACGGTCAATATGAGCATCCCTAAAAGGGATACTTCAGGCAAGAAACAAAACGTCCCCATGTTTTAATCACCCTCACGGCATCCTTACTGAATGTGACTTTCTTCTTTTAGAATAATGCAGTCTGAGTTAAAATACTAAGTATCCTTTTTCTTCCAAGCGGTAGAATGTACAAAATTCAGATCTATTCCCATTGCTTTATAGTTTTGTATTTACAATGCAGCACTATAACCAGTCACAAACCCAGCTGCTGTTGCTTATGAATGCAGTAGCGAATCAGAGGAGTTTGAATTAGTATATATAAGCCTATCATGACAACAGGTATGAAAGAAACATCTAACTCTCAGAACCTAATTGTGTACACTGACACTCTAAATGGTTCTATAAAGTGTTCAAATGTGTTCCTGGCTCGTAATCATATGGGAACCATTTTTCATACCTTTAAAGATGCACTTTTGTCAAATGGTGCTGTGTATGTAGAACCATAAGAGGTGCCATGTAACACTTTATTTCTTCAATAGAAATGGTGCTAAACAGCACCAACAGTGGTTCTTTGGCTCGTAAAGAACCTTTAAAGTGGCTTAACGTGTTCTTTGTAAGGAAGTAGTGCTATATAGCACCAGTAGTCATCCCAAAGAACCACTGAAGCACCAAGATAAGATATGGTGCAATATAGCACTTAAAGTGGTTCCCCTATGTAAAGTCCGGTTAACTTGAATAAGTTATAACATTCACATTTTACATTTTTTTTATAATTTGACCACTTAGTATATTACTTACTTTAGTAAATGGAAGTTAATGTGCTAGTAAAATGATAAAAATAGCACTTATTAAAAAATACTTTATTCAAAATAGTACTTAAATTTATGTAGCCCTGAAAACTAAATAAAATAAAATGTACTGGTAAGATGGTTTATTAACATAGTTAAGTACATTAAAACCGATTTTTTAAATGTTTCACATGTATGGTTCAAAGTATCCACAGTAGGTTTACTATAGATTACAGAAGTATTTTTTCATGTGGGAAAATATATTACTTAATATTGTACAGTAAAAGACGGAAAACACGGAATCCAGAAAAGCAAAAATGGAAAAACGGAATTTGGGAAAAAATAAAACGGAATTTGGGGAAATAAAACTGGTTTCATAGAGCCCTATGATTACGAGCCAAAGAAACACTTTTAGTGCTATATAGCACCATTTTTTAAGTGTATAATTTATAAAAAAATTGAATAACAGTTTTGTTTTTCATGCTGTGCACATGTAAGGTTGACCCTTGATTTACTGATCTATAAAACAGCAGTAAAATAAATGGGAAACACGGTTCTTAGCTTGGTTTGAATGTGCCCACTTATATTTATATTTTATACATGTTGCTTTTATTCAAAGTGACCTACAGTATGCAAAGTGTACGTATTCTCATTTTGCGTATTTGTGCGAAGCAGTAAAACAGAAACACTGTTTTATTCACTGACATAAATGATCGTGACAATATCATAGACTTATTTTAGAGAAGTAATATTTTGTCATAACTACACTGTAAAAAAACGTAATAACAGTAAACTGTAATATTCCAGCAGGTGAATATTAAACGTAAATAACATTAAATTAAATGTTTTTTATGTTATTTTACACATACATTTGCAGTCTTTTTCTGAAACTTGACATTTATAAAAATCGTAAAATTAAATTTTTTTACACTGTGTGCAGCTCTGATATTATTGTAAACTATAAAACAAAGCTACTTTACTCTGTTGACTGACAAGATGCGCATTAACTGATGCGATCCATTCACGACGGCCGTGGTAACACTGTAAGCACTAATGCAGTCACCATTAACCCTTCAGCACTGACCTACTGGAACGGTGAGATACTGACACGGTTAATCACAGCTGCCACATATGCGCAGTGTCACAACAACGCTCAGCACGCCATGTGACTCGACGCTTGAGCCATAAAACTACTGACATACTGAATTCCCAAAGCTCATTACAAAGGCCTAATGCACACACGTGGGCCGATTAAATGCACCATTCATTACTTAATCTGTAAGTGTGTTTATGAATAACAGACAATTGTGATAATCCTAATTGAATACAGTTTGTGCAGTTACATTGAGACACGTCCTTTGCTGAAAATAAAAAACAAACCGTTGTTAGCTGAGAACGTCCTGTTGGTATGAAGTTTGTTATTTGAGATACTAGTTAAATGTGCTCACAAGTCGTCATTAAACGGATAGTCTGGAATGCCAATCTTTTTTAATCGTTGCCTATTTTTTTGAAGGAGTGGTTAGGTTTTGCAGTGATGTCATTTGAGGGCATTTTGACATTCATTTACATTGAAAAAAAGTAGGTTACTAATTTTACATGTTCATTTGGGAATTCGGACTAGCATATAGTAATGATTCTCTCACGAGAAGATTTTTTTTACAGATTTAGAAAAGAAACTAACTTAAAGTAGTAGTCAATTTTTGTGACTGTTAGCTACTGTGTATGATGTTTATGTTTTTGTTGCAATTGTCGCAGATCGAGACAGCTTTTGTTCCGTTTTTAAGTCAATACAGGCATAAAAATGTAAAAACATGTCAAAATACTTGTTGTTTTTACACATTAAAGATGTTTATTTTATCTCAATAACAAGCAACATAGCATGCATGGTTAATAATTGTCATTTACTCAGGTTAAATCAAATTTTTAAAGAATATTTGTGCTATTTTTTTGTAAAAAAACAACAACAATGATATGCATGGCTGAAATAAATATAAAGGTCTGCATTTAAAAAAAAAACACATTGAAAATGGGGTCATTTATTGACATCCTGCATCCACAATAGTATCCTTTCAGTTTCATTCATTTCCTGTCACTGTTCACACGTTATTTTTCAGTGATTCACGCACACGCTGGCATTATTTGAGGTCAGCGGCACACTGACCCACTAACACAGTGAAACATCAGCTGCAGGTCTTCAATCATTCAGAACATCAAGATCTGACTTGTGATATTACAGACGCAAGGACAGTCCGCCCATATGTTCAGTACACAAATTCATGCTCTTCCTTTTTCTTTCTAGTTCACTCACTTGCCATAAAAAAATTACTCATTTCTAAAATTAGCCATGTAAATGACGTGAAGATTAATATGCAGTGCTGTATACAGTATTTTGGTCTTTAAAATCATAAAAAGAGGGCATTCAGTATTACAATAGAGTCAGAATGCGTGTTCTCCTGCACTCCTGAAAATAATCGGTTAAAATGAACCTTAAACAATAGCCGGCATTGGCCTTTGTGAGAGGCAGCCAAAAAATGTAGTTTTTTTAGAGGCGGTGTTTTTATGATTTATTGATGGATTACAAAAACTCATCTAATCCTGTAGTGAATATTATGAACAAGTCTGACACTTTCTCATGTGCTTATGACTACGTGTGTGTGAGAAAGTGAGAGGCAGTACAAACTAATTGACTGTCATAAACCTCATGTTTGCCTCTGGGATTTGTGAGTCACAGGAAGTGGCTTGACATTATGACATCAAAATCCATATCAAGCAGGGATGTTTTTTCTACTTCGGTTATGATATCACCACTCAGGCTGAGGATAAATTATGATGTCATCATTCAAATGGACCTCGAGTTATGATGTCATTGTTCAAATGAATGCCAGCAGAATTAAAAATCAAATTCGGCATTTGTGTGTATGTATGTATATGTTTGAATGCTGTTTCTCTACAGCGTGAGGCATTCTGTTGTTCTCCACACCCTGGTTTCTCAGACATGTCTCAGCTGGTGTTGAAATTGAGCAACAGAGCTGCATTCTTTACTGCCAGCGGATCTGAGCCACAGGATATCAGCTCATTTTGTGATAGAGAACAGATCTCTCTCTTTCTCAGTTATTCTGTTTCAATGTGTTTTATTGGCCTGACAAATGCAAAAATTTCGATACATGTAACTATCGCAATATTTTTTTTACGATAGTGTATCACTTTGTTTGTTTACGTTGCACTGAAAGCCCAGCTGTCACCGCTACAGCCTTGATTGTGAATGTACGTGTAAGATTGGCTGTTTGGTCTCTCTGCCATAGGTAATCTAGTGTGTGTCGTGGCCTCCGTGTCTCTGATAAGCACGGCTCTTTAAGATGGTGCACCGTTAGTGTAACTTTGTTTTCATTTTGTGCAAGTTGCAACGTTTCCGTTCCGTGCAACAGAAACATGCGGCGTAAAGGAGCCTTTACGATGAATTAACCGAGACGTTTTTAAGCGCGGTTAATAGTGAAACTCGGTTATCGCTGCATACCTAATCGGGAGGCACTTGCCAATAGACATATGCCCGGTTAACCGAAAATATATATCACGTGATTTATGCACAACTTGTGAGTGAAGTACGGTAAAATGCTGCTGTATCCAAAAGCCAGAGGGCGCTCTCGTGCAGAAACTCGAAATACGCACTGCAGAAGAAGACCACAACACACGTAGTAGTAGGAAATGCCTAAGGACATGTTTTTATCACCGATCCTCAAGCCTCCTCAGGTACTTTTATGATAATAAAGTATATTTATAATGATCATGTTTGACGGGTGTTGCTTTTTCAAATGCACGTTATAAGCGACTAAAACTCGCACTGCTTTTAGATCGAGCAGCATTTCTACTGATCCCAGAGCCGTGCTTCACGGACAAGAAACGCATCAATAAAATAAACAATACCTTGCATTATCGCAGCCAGCTCGGTTTCAGCAGGATTTGGTGGTAACCGCGGTTAACCGGGCACATGTCTACTTGCCAATACACAACCCTAGAAATTATGTCAACAGTGTACCATTTCACATACTATTTTTACAATTTGGGATTCTAATTTAGTGTACTGCAAAGGTTGGTTCTTAAATGAAAATAGGCATTTTCTGGTGTTTGCATGACTGAAGCGTTACTTTTAAGTGAACGTATTACATTATATACATTACATTTCATATGACATATCCAAAACATGCTGGTGAAAAACAGAAATATGTACTTTTGTTGAATGGCACCACTAATACTTTTCTAGAATCCTGTAACTGTGTCAACAAATTGTTTGTTTTGGCTTGAAGATATCAGCAGCAGTCCTGATATCTCTTTATAGGTCAAGTCATTAGTTAATATGCTGAATTCTGTTCAAAACATTGCAAACATTGTGTCAGACATTATGCCAGGCAAGGAGTTGGTAAAAGTTTACCACAAGTTACAACATCTGAATTGGGAATTGGCAATTTTTAGAGTAAAAATCAGTTTGCTAAATAAAGCTACCAAACTTATGAACTGCTTAACATGCCCAGTTCCGAGCAACTTTCTAATATTTTAATATACAAGAAAGGCCAGTTTGAAATTTTGACATCTGCTTTGGGAAAAAGGATTAAAATACCGCACCTATTAGACACTGGGAACTTCAAACAGTGATTTAATCTGTTTTAAATGAAAGCACGGCTAAGCTAAAGCTAAAAGTGTCTTGAATCATGTACAGGTTGTTTTCAAAGTTTACGTTATGAGAGATATCTCATTTTGGTGTGGGACCATGACGTACGTGTGTCTCCGTACCACTTCTTATCTGTTCTAAACACACTCCTTAGAAAGGGATCACTGAATTACATGTTGATAACATTCGCTTTGTTGAAATGTAACTCCCAAACATGAAAAGACAAACCTCACAAAGAAAAGTCCATATTTATTTCCATATTAAAAGAAATATATATATATAACATTTGCATTACATTCAAATGATCCTGAAAACTAATTGCAAAATGTGTACTACATAAATAAATATAAAACAATATTTATTTATTATATATACATACATAATATTTGTTTATTTATTTTTGTATAATGACCTGGACATTAAAAAAAATTTTTTTTGACATTCATTATATCATCAATAAACACACTAGCTTAATAAAGTTAACATTAGTCTCAAACAGTTACCCGGGTCAAAGACTTTGCTAACCCCATTTATGTGTGTGTCTGTTCATCTGAGCAAAAATGTGTTTGATATGAACATGGCCCTGGGGCTATTAATGTGTCTTGGGAGATGAGTTTGACATGACTGAATTGCCACTGATGACGGAAAGAAACTGACTCGTCCTTCCCGCGAGCGCTGTTCAAGAAGGGAATAATGGTTATTACGGAAGGAGAGGAGAGGAAAAAGGAAAGGAGGACTGCGCTTTGTCAGATTGGAGTTTACACTTGGCAAGGCCACGGGTCTATTGTACAACGTCCATTAAACACGGATTGAGCAAAATGTCACTTGGACTTGTGTGTGTTTGTATTTGCCCACTTACTTTATAGTGTAATTAGCCTGTTATACTGTATGCGTGTGTGCACTATCCTCGTTCCTATAGCTCTTTACTTTAACTTGTTTATGCACGTATGAATGCATATTCTGTTCATGTCACTGAACAAACAACAAACAATTTGTTGCATTGAGCTGCGTGGGTGTATTAGGCCATTTCCAGCACACATCATTGAAATCTCCATTAAGGTCAAACAAAAAGATACAAAACCATTAACGTAAAAATGTGCGACGGTACAGTCATAGAAGTACTATATATTTGATATTTATTATTATAATGAATGATGATATATTCAAGATACCTTGTGATGTTTTAATACGAAACCAATTTTATTTTATATTACTGTTATTTTGATTATTTGTTTCTTTTTATTATTATATTATATTATTTATATTACTATTATTTTTGTATTGTATTATTTTATACTTCAATTCAATAATTGACAGTTTCTGACAGTACAACATAGCATTTATTCAGTTAAGTTTCATCAGTGTGCATTGCAAAGAGAAAAACTTAGCAATAATACCATATCTTAATACCATATACTGTCTTTAATTTTTTCCTTTAAGTACTCATATTTCTTATTTTTAAAGGGGTCATATGACACGGCTAAAAGGAATATTATCATTTGTTTTAGATGTAATGCAATGTTTATACATGATTCAAGGTTCAAAAACACTTTACAAAGCTCATCGCTCTGAAAAGCGAGGTGTGCTATGATTGGCCAGTTAACCAGTGCTTAGGGATTGGTCGAATACTGCAAGCGTGTGACGGAAATGTAACGCCTCTTACCATATTTGGAACATCAGGTACGCCCACCTTACTTGCGTATACATTTGGGCGGTCTTAGTCAAATCATGCCAGGAACTGACATAGATTTGTGGGGGTGTGGTTACACGAGGAGATTCAGACAGGTCTGGGTGAGCATTCGCTTTTAGATAGAATGCATCTTTTCTTCCGACACTTTAATTTCTGCAATTTTACGTGTCTAATATATGCATGGGCAATTTATATCACACCAAAGACACAGAAAAAACACGTATTCGCGCCATATGACCCCTTTAATAATATATTTTTTAATTATGATGTATGTAAAGCTGCTTTGCAACAATGAAAATTGTGAAAAGTGCTATATAAATAAAATTATACATCAGTTCTCTCTGGTTCTCGAATCTGATTGACTGATAGCCGTGAGATATTCCACCAGGATCATCACGGGAACTGACCGTTGAACCGCTTCACTGACTGTTTGCATCACTCCGCCACTAAACTAACTCAGAATATGCTGTCCTCGCAACTGCGTTACTCTGAAGAAGTTAGATTGCTAGCAAACAAACACATGAAGCAGTTGATACTTTCCAGAATGTTTACTTCTGTGATGCTTTCTCTTTTTTTTTGTAAAACTGGCATTCAATAAACAAGATATGAAATGACTAACTGCACATTAATTCGTTTGGTATAGCCGACATATAAACGCGTGCACTGCGATGTGCACATGGGTGTTCATATGATGCGATGGGACTTTCTTTCATTATCATTATATCGATCCCAGTTTAACTTCCAAGAATCAATATTATGTTAACACATAATATGAACGCTTACAGATATTAAATAAACTTACAGGCATATCTTTCTCCAAGGCAAAGATTGTTCGCGTTGTGAACCGAAACTAGGCTACTGCTGTACGATGAATGAGATCTAAATCTCAACACTGCGAAAACTTCAATACTGGAAAATGGCCACTAGGTGGCGACCATACACCCTGATAATACGCCCTTTTCACATGATGTCACGCATCTTCCGTTCTGCCGCGAAGCAGTGTATCATTACTTCCGCTAGCACTCCAGTTCATAAGGTGGCGGTAATGCACCTATAAGCTGATTTGCCAACCGCCAGTAAAACTCAAGAAGAAGAAGTTACTTCCGCTAGCGCCTCAGAATGGAGTTTACCAAGTGGCTTGCACATCTGCCACAAATACGTCTAGATGATGTACAACGTCTTGCAGACAAATTTTCGCTAAGGACAAGATCAAAGGTAGAGAAAGGATACAAATTCTTCGTTGAACAGTACCTGTTTGATTATGAAGGTAAGTGTTTTGTTTTCTTTTTGTGTTAGCGAAGGTGCTAGGATAAGTACTTGAATACGTGTTCTGTCAGTTTTTTTTCTCACTGTTGTTAAATTCCAGCGCGATGGCAAAATGGAAGTTCTTCTTCTTCTTCTTCTTCTTCTTCTTCTTCTTGTTTGTTGCTAGACGGATGTTATGATACACTGCTTTGCAAAAAGGCGGAAGTTAAGTGACGTCATTGTGAAAAGGGCGTATAGGAACACACTTAAGTGAAACTAAACGTTGTCAGTGTTGGCGGTGTCTTTAGCAATTTATTCACAGCGCTCTGCACTCATTGTTTAAAAAAATTACAGCGCGGGACGCGAGGGTCTCGATCAAGATAATAGAAATGGGATTAACACATTCTCGGTGAGTTGCCTTTTAAAAGTCTCTTTCAACACAGCGCAAATTTAAAAGAAGTGATTGTTTGGACTTAGTAGCGGAGGTTTAACTGTTATGCTGGGCTTGGATTCGTGGCGGAAGAAAGTAGTTCCCCATTTCCTTTAAAACCGGTGGGGTTTAAAGACACTCCAACGTTGTTTCTGGTTTATCTACACACTTGTGCCGTCGAACTGATGTATAAATGCAATATTGCTCTCGTAGTCGTGTTTGTAGTGTTCTTATATCTGCATGGCTGTGCCTCGTGCCTCTGGCCTAATCACAACCATGAAGATATAAGAACACTCCAGCGATATAGAGGATATGCATTGACGTCACTTTCCCACGTGAACACGCCGGGACACGCTCCCTTGAGCGGTAAAACTAAGGCAAAATGGCTGCGTTCAATAGGAGGAACAAAAAAAAACGGGACTAAAACACGTAATTATTTGCTGAAACTACAAGCAGCTGGACTCGACGGTGATCCTTACGACTACCTTATGACTTACAAAGGAATCAGGTGTTCTTAGACACTCAAATGTTGCGCGGAATTGCGTTTAATGATATTGTAACCATTCATTTTGCCCAGTCAGTGTTTTACCACTCAAGCAGGCGCATCCAGGCCTGCTCACATGGGAAACTGACGACACGTGCATACCCTCTATTGCATTATTGAATTGAATATTAAGTGTGTGGTTCAGCGGGCAAACATAATTTGTTTTATTTTGTTTTAGTTAAAAATAATTTAATTCACTTTTTGATTCTCTTTTGTTTGTGTTGCTTTGGTTATACTTTCATATCCTGTTCCACCTATGGATAAAGTATTTCTTGCATGCAGATACAAGCCCATGTTTTGCTGGCATTAGTTACTCTTCACGGGTGTTCACACTTGAGTTGAACTGTAAAAACAACCCGCTTTGCGTTCACACCTGGACTTCCCTGCTCCGCTTTAGTCTCGGCTTGCTTTTAACTCACACTTATTTGAACCCAGTGAAGTGAAATATTGTTGTGTAATACAGATGGTCTGCTGTGTTGTTTTTGCACTGTTGAATATGAAAGCTGCTCTTTTAGCATGATTTTATCTTTGATATCTAAGGAGTAGCAATATGAAAGCTTTATATGAAATATTGCTATTTAAATGGCAATCACAATAAATGTTGAAATAATCAGAAAATTGCGTTGATTACCGTTTGGGCCGTTTGTGGTTTGATTAGTTTAGTCGCTAATAAGAACATAATCAGTTGATCTTGTTGTCATGGCAACAGTACCGATGATCCAGCTGTGAAATTGCATTTATTGTACAGATGGCAGAAGTTGTCCCCAGGGGACTGTTTTACAGCCACAGAAATAGAAATACACAATCTCCATGTTTCTATCGTTTTTCTTGTGTGTGAACAAATCTGTGTTGTCAGGCTATAATCATACTTTACTGTTCTACCTCTGCAAATTCGAGTTTACATGTTGTTGCATGTCTAAATGTGTCAGAAATTCATAATGCAGTGCAATAATGGCAATAAGATAGTTCACCCAAAAATGTTTTTTTTTACAGAAGTTATTCACCCTCATGTCATAATAAACCTGCATGACTTTCTTCTGCAGAACACAAAATATATTTAGAAAAATGTTGGTAATTAAACATCCTTGAAGCCCCATTGCCTTCCATTGTATAGATGCAAATCTTAAAAAATATCTTCTTTTGTGTTCCACAGAAGAAAGAGTCATATACATAAGGGATAATGTACAGGCAGCCGGTTGTTATCGCAGAAATAAGCCCCGATGATCTTGTATCGCACTGAAGGGGCTTATTTCGCGATAACACCCGGCTGCTTGTACATTATCCCACTTATTACACGGCTACTTGCCACATGAGAAAAAAACTGGATATGAAATGTGAATTTGAAATAATTTATTAGCCCGTTTTTACCGAATGCAGACCATCTGCAAGGAAAAGCCGCTTACTTTCGGTTTTAAGGTAAGAAACGACGTTCAAACGTCACGAACAGGCAATTTGGTTTAATCATTTGTAAATATAATGTCATATATGTTATTAAAGACATATTTATATTATTTGGTAAAAAAAAAACATGTCAAAATGATTTGCTGCATCCGGGTTACCATGTGTTATTAGTTTTGAGAGGTTGTTATCTGGGAATAACGAACCTGCAAATGTCTTGACTGGCCAATCAGAATCAAGCCGTGTAATAAAGGTTTTTAATGAAATTAGGGTGGCTAAATGATGACATAATTATTATTTTTGGTGAACTATCCCTTTAAAAAAGGTCATTTACATATAGAGTCCTTATCAGTGGCAAAAAAGCATTTAAATCTTAGGGGACAGATAGAAAATGCTAATGAGATTATAAGTGGTATAAAATATTAGAACTTAATATGACCCCTTTGAGATGAAAACTTTGAAACTTATTGAAGAACAGCAACTTTGCACATACCTAGTCCAACTGAGGTGTGAAGATTTCGCAGAATTTGAATACCACAAAGCAGGAACCTCAAATGTAGCTGGTAGTGTACCTGCATGTTTGCGTGCATGCATGCATGCTTATCACGAGTGTGCTTGTTTTTCCGTGGGTGAGTAAAAGTATTTGCTTGTGAAATTGTTGAGGCATTGATGAGTGTTTGTCACACCCAGAAGAAAATTGCCCTTTCATAGCTCAGTTCTCAATTATGCAACTTTCTAAATTTTTAAGGAGCATTACAATATATATACAACTAAGACAAATGTTTACAATGTTTACATGTACTAAAGTAGTGTAGAGCTATGAAAATAGTTTACAGTATTTGATGAGAAATGTTCAAAGTGAGATTTTACTGAGTCAAACTCTGAAGGTGACAGGTGATATGAATGGTGTGTGTCTTTTGGTAGACAACTCACAGAAACGGGACATACAAATTCTCAACTTGCTCCAGTCTCAGAGCTGTCTAAAAGACACAGCCGAGAGAGATGAGTTGAGAATGAATTTCATCACGGTCACAAGTATCTTGGCATGTGTGGGAGAGATCCTGAGAGAGCTTTCCTGTGACTGGATTACACCCAGATGCACTATTAGGAAGAACAGAGCAGCAGATAATGAAAGAAAACGTCTGGAAAATAAGAGGAAGAGGCTCAGGACATCAGACGGCTCTGAAACCGCTTTATCGGTTTTTTGTTCATTAGTTTGTTTATTAAACAGAGAGACGACAACACCAGCTTAGACACACACAGACAAATCATTTATTTCATTTCTGGATTTACATACAAACTAAAGTAAGTGGTACTTATCCAATCAAAAGTCACCAATATAGTGTTGTACAGTGTATTGTATTGTACAATGTTAGTTGCATAATTGCATTTTGAATAACAGTTCAATTACATGATTCATACCTGCAAACTAGTCACTTTAAGGCGAAATTCCCCGTTTTGAATCAAAAATAGGTAATATATGTGAATCGTGTAAATCCGAAGAGTTTTTTTTCTGTGGGGGTCTTACTGAGCATTCCCATCAAACGCGACTTAAGCAAATGAATCGCGCTATTCGCATTAGTACCAGTCGGTACTAAATGTGACAATACTTGCATTTCCCGCTATCATTTTGAGCGCTGTTGAACAGATTATGAAAGACTTCTGATTGGCTTTTGAAAGTCTATCAAAGTAAAAATCAAACTCTTCCGTGTGGATCTGTGTAAGCGCTTGGTAGAGAGTGCGATGCAATGATCATTTCAAGCGCTTCCGGGTTTGGTTGCGCAAGCGCTCGGTAAGGAGCCATTCAAAGACATATCAGATGAGTTTGGAAACACAATAGCCAATCAGAGGTCTTTCATAATCTGTTCAACAGCGCTCAAAATGATAGCGGGAAATGCAAGTATTGTCACATTTAGTACTGACTGGTACCGAAGTTTGGTATCTCGACAACACTAGAACAGACGCGAAATCGCGTCATGGGAGGGGCTTCTGCCAGGCGGCTTCAGTCTCGTGTATATATATAGCTCAAATTGAGTAAAGATCGTTTTTTTTACAATTTACCAGATTGTCCGACCTCCTCACTCACTTTCTTCCAAGCAAGATCCTTTTTATTCATGTTTCGATAAAAGTAAGATGTATCGTACAGCTCCGGGTTTCCACATACAGCAACGATGATTTTGTCCTCCATTGTTGTTTCGGATTTCTGCCTCCACTCGCTATGTCATAACGTCACTACTAGAGCAAGCTCCTGATTGGTTAACGTGGTCAGATTTTTCAACTCGTGCGAATCACGCGTTACGCGCCTCAAACGCCTGAAACGCTCAATTCGCGCCACCTCATTCGTGCGAATCGCGCCGCAGGATGTCCTATCGTGTCTTTGCATTGACTTAACATGTAAATCACTCGCGCTTAACGCTTCATTCGCGTTTGGTGGGAACGCAGCTTTAAGGCGTCTACTCTCGAGCGTCTGAAACGTCTTTGGTCCAGCACCTGCATTCGTTTGGCCAACCAGAATCAAGATAACAGCTAACGGCGTCATTCGTCTTTTTTGGTCTTTGGGACAACCAGAATCACGGCTTCTAAACGACATGTTTACACATGTGAAAAGCATTGCTGAAAGGGACGAACGCAAAGTGAGAATGGAAAGACAAAAAAGAGGGTGATTTGAACATCAACAACGGCTAAGAGAAATCGGACACCCCGCCTTTAATGTTACTCACAATTGTTGACATTACACAATATTACAGTACAGTACTGACCAAATGTTGAGAATTATGTCAATATGAATATCTAAGATAAATCCAAGAATGTACCTGGCAGTTAAAAATATCTAAGGTTGCAAATGATCTGTTTGCAGACAGCAAAAGGGGTTCAATTTATTACATAAGTGTGTGTGTTCAGACTAACTTTAACTAACTGATTATTCATTTAAGACAGTGTTTCCCATTCATTAAGTAGACTGCTTCACACCACAGTCTAATCTGAGAGTTTACAACCCCTTAACAACTTTTCTGTCTCTATAAATGCATGGACCAGCTTGTGAGACAGCATGGTAATTTACAAAGTAAAGATTTTATTGATACTATTTGTATAATTATTTTATTGTAATGTTAAAATGACAGACATAACTGAAACGATGGAGATTCTCTGAGACTGGCTGATACTCCTATCACAAATGACAGCACACAGACTTAACAGCATTTAATGGCAACAACATAACAGCATTTAACAGTGTATAGTGAAGACAAGTGTTAGGTAGCACAAAAAGACGGAAAGCCAAGTTTGTGTCAGAAGTTAATCTGTTACATTTACTGCAAAAGCCAAAAGTTTGGCTTGCGTTTTAAAATTAATTTAAATGAAAAGGTTAAGATCCACTCGGTCTGTGCGCGTGATGGCTTGTTTCGCAGGCTGTTTGACGTCGTCTTCTTCTTTGGTGTTTTACGGCAGCTGGCATTCAATTTGTAGCATTACTGCCACCTTCTGTTTGAGCTTTGCCCGTTCAGTTTGTTTCGCATGCTTTTGGCACTCAAGTATTGAATTAGGAAAGTTTATATATTGTATAAAAATGTACCTTTATAAAATGATACTTGCAAAAAAATGTGTTGTATATAAAATGACATGAATTTTCTGTACCAGTCTTGCACGTGAACCGATGTCCAAAACTCTCCTAGCTAGACGTAATAAATATTGAACCTCATATCTACGTCTAAGATAGGTCGTAATCAGACATCTAGATATCGTACTGCATTTGCACGTCGTGCAGACCTACAGATATGGTCCTGGACCGACCGACGCAATATAGACATGATCTGCACGTCGGGCAGACGTCACCTGTTTGCCTATTTCCTTTCTACTCATCACGTGGTTGCGATTCACAAATATAATAATATAAATATTATTTTTTATATTATGACCAGGTGTAAAAAGGCCCTTACAAGCACAGTTATGTGCAGATTATTCTTTTTTTTGGTTTGAGGTTTTTTAATGTGAGCAATAGAAATAATCATGCTTGCTTTAGGAAAAACTATTAAAAATGGCCTCAATGGCCTGCATTAACAGCATATTGATTTTCACGGCAAGTGTCGTAAACAAACAGATTTAATCACACTGGCAGACGCGCAGTGTATTAGTGCTGGTTTATATGATGAAACACTCTAGACAACACACACACCCTTCTCCACAGGGGACGGCTGAAGGCCTATTGTCTTTACAGCATGAAGACTAAATTGTTCCCAAGAGGCTAACACACGAAGACACACACTTGTGCACACATTAGAGTGATTCTCTTCCTTCATGTCACCTTGACCCCGTGCCATCGCAGACTCTTCGATCTGAGCCATTTAGACAGGCTGGAACCTGCGAGCACTGTTAATAATTGGGGTAAAACTTACGTAGGTTTGAACGTTTTCTTGCTGATTGCATATTAGGTGTTACAGTATTTACATGTTGACTCAAAAAAGGAAAAAAAAGGAAAGATGTCAGGGGTCTACAGCAAGAGGAAGTGGGTAGGTGGATAACAATTAGTGTTAGATTTTTGTCCACATGAAGTTCTCTTCAAACGTATATGAATTTGGTGAAAAGGAGAAGCATAAGGTAGAAGCAAACATTGTAAAAGCACAGAATATGAGAGAAATGTAATTAAATTGGAAGGAAAATGTTAAAGGGATAGTTTACCCAAACATTCACATCTACTCATTTCATTCCAAGCTGTATGGCTTTCTTTCGTCTGCAGAATACAAAAGAAGATATTTTGAAGAATGTAGGTAACCAAACAACATTGAACCCCGTTGACTTCCTATGTGTGGCCACAAAGCCACAGAGACATTTTTTAAAATATCTTATTTTGTCTTCCAAAGAAGAAAGACTCCTATGCAAGTTTTGAATGACGTGAAGATAAATAAATGATGACATTTTAAGGAAAAGAACAACCCTGTCATCCAAAGTGTCTCATAATAAATGAATTGCTAACCTGAAATGTTGCTTCCATGTTGTAATTTATGTCGAAAGTAAATGGGGGGATTTTGATTTTATGTCAAAGCTATGACAAGAGAACAGTCGTTGTTTAGTTTCTGATCTGGGCAGGAAGCCAAACCACGATAAGTCATTTCAACAAGTGTCTTCAACAGAAATCTTGAATAATCTGCCTGAGAAATGACATCTGGGGTGTAGTGTCGTGTTTTCATTGTCTGATTGTTTCTGATGTGATTTGATAACATCTCTCCACTTTTCAACACTTTCAGACCTACAGAATATTTTCAGTATTTTATTTTGTATGAAGACTTATTGTGTTTAGAAATCATTAAGATTTTTTTTGTAATAGAAATGAGCTTATTTTCTTTCATTTGAAGCAGCTTGAAGCTCATATGGTAATGAGAGGTGGGAAGATCAATTCTGATTGATGAAACAAAAGGGACTACACGCACACACATGGCCAGGACAAAATGGAGACCGTCTGGAAGAGCCAAATTAGTATGCATACTAATAAGATCTGCTTTTATTCATAATCAGCTGTGTGTGTGTGTATTATGAGCATCAGCAATGTATTGTAGTCCTGCAGTTTCACTGTTTCTGTGCAAGTATGTGACCTGCATACCAATCACCCTTTTCACACAGAGATCCTGGAAAATACACAGAAAATGTGTCCAGGAATTTGTCCCGGGATCGTTAGATTTTGTTCATCGTAGTGATTTTCTGGAATCTGTGCGTGCGTTCACACACATCCTGTAAAGATCTCGTAAAGACACGTAATGTAATATACTGCAATGTAATGTTATGTGCATTTTTTTGTCATGAAAATAGGGTTGATCACGGTGAAAGATATTTCCTTGCGGTGTTTTTAAATGACAAAGACGTCAATTTTAAAACAAACTTTTTTATTTATAGTTTTTATTGGTAAATGCAGAAAAACGGAAGAGTCACAAGAACGCAAGGTAGGCTATAGCCCAACGAGATTGAGC
The DNA here is from genome assembly GCF_024868665.1 of Triplophysa rosa. Taxonomy (NCBI): domain Eukaryota; kingdom Metazoa; phylum Chordata; class Actinopteri; order Cypriniformes; family Nemacheilidae; genus Triplophysa; species Triplophysa rosa. The sequence continues at coordinate 5,407,179 of NC_079890.1, forward strand.
TAAATATAAGATAAATATAATATGTCATATGAAAACAAATAAAAGCCAATTGTTCAGGCTTGTTCAGTGCAAATTTACACAGCCTTAATGAAAAAATATAACAGAATGCTGCGAAGTTAAAATTTGCAACATAGCCTAATGCAATACAAAAGGCACGGTATAATAATTTTTCAGTAATATGATGTACAAAAATGTGAGTTTAAAAATAAGTTTATCGTTTTTTTAAAACAAAGTTTTAGAAAAATAATTAGCATTTAGATTTTGTAACCATTTCGGAATAAGATCGCGCAGATCGAATGAAAAACCAGTTAATAGGGCCTAAAGAATATTGCACATAATGCTATAAAAACCATAAATAAACACTTAGGTCGGTACATGATCATAATGTTTATATTTACAATGTTTTTGTTGAGAAAAACAAGCACATAAATGTTCGGGTGAAAGTTTGGACTTAGTCTGTTAACAGTGGGTTTCCATCGCTCTGGTTTTATTCGCATTTTGTCAGAAACGAGTGATGGAAACGCCAAATTTCGATTTAAAAACCCTTAATTCGCAAAAAAAGTTTTTACACTTGCTTGAGGTGGTTTTTCATTTTTTTCGACAAAGGGTTAATGCGAATAATGGGAGTCCAAAAAGTCACGTAACTGCACTATGGGACGGCATAACCTGACTAACCAGAGAACTGATCTTGTTACACAGCATTAGAAATGTTGTTATGGTCATTCTTAAATGCCTGAGTCAAGTATAGTATTTCTGTAATTGCCTCTTAGAACTGTCACGACTGTGTTTCCCAAACAGCAGGCATCCACAAAAGCACCGCATTTATTGTGTTTCGTAATCGTCTGCTTGCGCAAGTATTATTATATATGAAAATTATTATATTCAGTGGCTTCTCTTACTTTTCTTACTGATATTTAGTGGCAGTTTATTATGAAAGTGACGATTGACTAGTTGGATGGAAACGGTGCTTATTCGCAAATGTTTTATGTGATAGTCCATTTTTGCGCATAAGATAAATTCGCAACTTTGGATGGAAACCAGGCTAGTATCTGCACAGAAACACACGGGCTTCTCCGCAGCAAGAGCACGGCAGGTGCACGCATGTTTTAAAGGTTGATAAGCGATCAAGTTTATTGAAGCGCTGTGTATTTTACTGTTAATAGTTTTGATAAAAGTAATTTCAAGTTTAAACTGCGTTTAGAAGCAGACAACGCTATTCTCTAATCTGACCTTAAATTTGGCGATTAGGACTCTTGCATTCATCCACGATTTAGCTAGACAAATAGTAGGACTATTTTTTTAGTTTTTGATTTACTAACGAACAAAAATGAATCGCGTAACTATATTTGTTTTCATAGCCACATTATTTACGATTTATTATAGATGTGTGTCATCACTACGGCTTTTACGGCATTGTTTCAGCCTTTCGATGCTTTCCGGGACTGATCCCGTTAATGTTACTAGGTCCCCTTTCAGGAATCACTTTTCGGATCTATCCGGGATGCATTTGCGTTCACACAGAAGGCACTCTGGCAATTTTTGGCAATTTTATGGGATCAGAGGGCTGTGTGAATGGGGTTATATATACTCTCTTTCGCTCTCTCTTGCGCACACACACATACATTTTCCTCCTCAGGGCAAATGAGGATAAACCTTTAAAATTTAAGAACCATTTTATATCTATTTGAATGAAAATGTTACACACACACACACACACACACACGCACACACACACACACACACACACACACACACACACACACTAGTTAAGGGTTGAGTGTATGAAATTTAGCAGCATCTAGTGGTGAGGTTGCAAATTGTCACCAATGGCTCACTCCACCGCTCACCCCTTCCTTTCGAAGCACTACAGAGGCTGACAGAGGACTAACACGTCATCATGGTTTCGCTTCTTTGCCGAATGAGATAACTTATTTAGGAAACGCAGTCTGAAGAGCAGTTTGTTTATTTAGGGCTAAAAACAACATGGCAAATTCCATGCAAGAGGTGTACAGTAGATAGAAATAGCTCATTCTAAGATAATAAAAACATTACGCTTCCTTATGTAAGGTCTTTATACACCTCTGTCATACATTGCATTTCTGTCAGTAGGTCCTCCAAAGAACTACACACTGGACCTTTAAGAAGACATTTATTAATACCATTGTGGTATTACAAAACTAGACATTTATTAATACCATTGTGGTATTACAAAACTAGAAAAGGCTTTGTATGAGGATAAAACACTTAAATGAAAAGAAAAATCTAAGCAAGTGAGATGGGAAATGATCTGTGTGCTGTCATCTCTACTAGCTTCTTCTGGTTTGTGACAGCTTCATTTTCCTCTCTGCAGTCACTTCCCAGCCTGATGATAACCCACACGAAGACGCGTGCCCATCGGGAAAGCATGCGCTAATGACATACAGTTCTGTGTACTCATATCTTTTCCTCTAATATGAACTCTTGAGGCTCTCTTGAGGGATCACATGTTTGTGCGTGTAATTTGTGTAGGGGTGTTAGCAGTACTCAGATTCTCCCAGATTCTCGACCCTAGTCGAGTAAACACCAAATGGCCTGTAGAAACGCACAAAGCCGAGGACCAATGGATGGCAGATATTTCCCTGAGAGCCACGCTGGAGTTCACACAGGATGTGTGCAGGCGGTGGCGGCGGCGGCGGAGGCGCGTCACATTCACCCGGAGGACGGTGCTGTCGGTGGGGTGGGGGGGAGGTTAACCGGCAGCTGTAAGTGTGCATTTGATGAGGGCCGTTTGAGAGCCGTTAATGTTGGTGAATGGAGTGAGACAGCAGAAGATCAAAGCTCCGACTGATTCCGATTTGGACGCCGGTCAAATCAGAGGGAAAAGGCTGTTTGGATTAGCCAGAATTTCCCAAAGCTTCCAGACTGCTGCGTTTGACTGATTTATGGATTGGGCTTTTTTCCAGCGCCACCTTAGTTTGTTTGCTTTGAGTGCGCTTCTGTGATTCTGACTGGTTTATAAGCCACAGAAACACCTGTGGTCTTTATCATTGATATACATTGCGCTGATGGGGTTTAATGCGCTTTAAGTTGATTTTAATATGTATTACTTGATACTAATACTAAAATAGCACACACTATGTTTTTTTTAGAAAAAACATCCTGGTCAATATATGTACGGCTCTTTCACTGTTAAAGCAGACCTTAACCTCGGCTTCTGTCCACAACAAATCCCGCCTTCCTTCATTTGTTTGGCCACCTCAATTATAGATTGATATTGATGAGCTCATTCAGAGTCCATATAAAATAAACTTAATTCCGTTTCGACACAGCAACGTAAACAAAGTAATATTGTACATTATACAATAATAATAAGAGTGTAAATGATTATATGGATTAAAATGATTAAATAGATGACAAGTAATCGGGACAAAGAACTCTCTACTAACCTTAACCTCACCATACACTTTATTATTAAAGCCATTTTCAAATATTTTCTTCATTTTGTTGAAAAAAAATGAGGGCTGTGCGATTTGGGGAAAATGTCTCATTGCGATTTTTTTGACACATTGCGATTTGATTTGCGATTTAATTTTTCTAAATTAAGCTTCAACTCAATATTGTCAATAGTGTGCCGCACAGTATATGGGTATAGTTACCCTGCTGGAAAAAAATCTATCGAAACCATTACAGAAATTCTAATTGTTTCCATTAAAACCATTACAAAATTCATTTTTGCATTATTGAAATAGGAATTACTGTTGTTCTAGAGGTTGCCAACTGCCAGATTACACCACACCAATAGAATCCAAATACCAGTGTAAACTATTATGGTTTTCATTAAAATAAATACAACTCCCATTTTATAACCCTTAAATATTGCGGAGACTTGTGGAGCCGGACTCAAGTATAAGCGTCCAGGAGACGCGCCGCACAGGGCAGAGACGCGCCGCACAGGGCAGAGACGCGCGAGTATGACAGGCTGTGTGTGCGCGCGTCAAGTTTAAACGGCTCACCCGCGAGACGCACTGCATGGGACAGAGACGTGTGAGTTATGACAGGCATGTGTATGTGCATCAAGTTTAATCGGCTCTTCCGCGAGACACGGGAGACACGCCGCACGGGGCAGAGACGCGCGAATATGACAGGCTGTGTGTGTGTCATAGGTCAAGTTTAAACGGGCAGAGATGCCTGACTCTCTCTTTCTCTCCCACTTTCTGTTTTTTTATGACAGCTGCTTACACAGTTGGCAAGGGCCGTGCTGATTGGGCTTAACGGAGGTGCGCTCACTCAGTTGGTTAGCAAGAATGCCACTCAAAGCGGGCTTGGAACAGACGCGTTTCACATCGCGTCCACATCGCAGCCTCTTGCGATTAGCAAATCGCAACGTCTCACATCGCGATTGCGATTCAATTTCGATTAATCGCTCAGACCTAAAATAAAAGTCTGTATGATCTAATAATGTGATGTGAATGTAGTTCGGGAAAAGGTGGATTCGATCTTCAATTCATATGTTGCGTCAGTACTACTTGTCACGTGTCTTATTCAGTACACTACAGAAGCTGCTGGGAAGTTGCGTTGTTTTTACAATCTAATTTTTTTTACGGAGAAGGACCCATGGGTAGATGCCCCAAAAAAGACGCAAAATGTAAACGGCCCCGAAGTGATTCGTACACGGCATGGTAATAAAACATTCGGGGCTTTACTGAAAACTTTCGGGGCTTCAGCCCCCTTAGCCCACCCCTAGCGCCGCCCCTGATGAGAGGAGGAATGATTTTGATGGAGTGGAAAGCAGAATAGATAGAAATAAAAAATGTTTGAAGGGGATTGAAAGAAAAACAGGGCAGTAAAAGAACAGAAAGACAAGAGGGAGAGACAGGGAGTGTGAGGCGAGGAAGGCCAGGTACCTGAGAGATGCAGAAAACTAAAACACAGACAGATGTGTTGAAACAACGAACCAATCCCCTTCCAAGATCCGTGTTCCCCTCTGAAGGTCATGGAAAATCGGTCATGTAATGAGAGGCCGCTGGGGAGGTGTGTGTGTGTGTTTTGTGTGTGTTCCTGTGAACAGGGTTCTCCTTGACAAGGTCAAATGCGTACGTGTGTGTGTGTGAGCAGAATATCTTAAGAATGATGTTAGGACAACAGACCTACCTCTACCTCTTTATTTATAGATTGACAGATCAGTCCGAGCTACAAAATGCTAGAACAGATGGTCATCTGTGCATGGGCAGCTGTGTTTGATTTATGACATGTGTTGCCTTTAGCTGAAGTGTCAGTGTTGACCAGTGTTGATAGATTATTTGACGAATGACCATCACTTACCAGAATTCCTGGAGGCTCAGCCGAAGCCAGTGGTCGCTGTAGTTTACAGGCTTGAGCTTTGACCTCTGTCTGTGGCTGCAGTTAGTCTGCATTGAGTGCGACATGGCTGGAGGTGGAGTATATTGCATGGATTTATAACAGGCTGCTGAATGAATGGAATATTTTGTATTGCTACAGTACAGAAAGTATGTTAATGTCTTCAGTAGATATAGTGAGCAATTCCATGCAAATGTCAACCGTAACTCTTATCATGTAGCATTAAAAAATATATACTGTATATACTGTATATATTTTCTGTTCTCTAAAGTGACGACCCTTTCCTTTTGTTGAGTGTTATCGCATCTGGTTTGTGCATTTTAATTCACAGAATTCGTACAAAAAACTTTCACATCTTTTTTTGTACATTTGTAAACTCGTGCATAGACTGATATTTTTCTGATGTCTGTATCTTCAGTAGTTTAGAAAAGTATAAACATATGATTAAATGTATATCTAATAAATACATTCTTTTAGAATTGATATTTTAAGATATGACTGCAAACATTCTCAATGCTGAAATTACTCTCTAGTTAAGTTCAGACTTCATAATAGTATTGGTGTTTGGACATGGGGAAGGGTTTGGGTACAGTTAGGATGGCGTGAGGGGTAGGTGTAGGATTTGGATGTAGTTTTTGTATTTAAACTTAAATTAAGGGTGCGTTCATGTTTGTAGTTCGGTCATTTTGGTCCGCACCATAAAAGAAAGAAAATAATTTAGTCCTGGTTCGCTTAGCGTTCAGACTGGCATTTTAACATAGAACTTAAAGATAATGAACTTAACAGCTTACGTGTAAAGTCGCAATGTGATGGGACAGCTTTTATGGTTTATATTTTAAAAAGGAACTTACCGGACATCCAAAACAATGCTGTGTGCTGGGTTATAACATGCTCAGTGTAGTTAGCAAGCCGGTAACTCGCGAAGACCTCATGAAGTGTTTAAAGCAGTCAAAATGGCCCCAGGAATTCCTCCGTTACACTCGCAAGCACAGATCTAATAAACACTCCGTTTATATTACCAAATCACTTGATTTTCGGGTCGTATATTGTTATCACTTTCTGTTTTTGGTTCGGTTCGATGCCTTTGGTCCGTGTTGCGTTCATATTTCATAGTTCATTTGAAAGTGGACCAAGACGCATCTTTTCAGCGGTCTCGGTCCGCTAGTTTGGTGCACACCAGGGTTCGGGTGGCAGCGTTCACACTTACACAAATAAACCACACTAACAGAGCAATCGCACCAGAGTTCGTTTTAATCAAACCAAACATGGCGTATGTGAACACACCCTAAGTCAATGTGACGTCTTTGTGACAACGAAAACAAAACAGACAATTCTAGTTTTTTATGCAATATTATATGTATGTTAGGTAATATTATAGACGATTTCAAAGCAACAAAATAAATAAACGTTTCCGCACAAGTGCGCGTTTGTGGATGGAATTTAACTTCCAGTACACATCCGAATACAATAGAGTACCTGTAGATTATTTGTGATAACAAGCAAATGAAACCGAGAAGAACCGTTACTTGGCTAAACTTAGCTCAACTATATTTAGAATTTAGACTGCGAATACCAAGCTCAACCGACATCAACCATTAGATGTCAATGTCCCCTGCATTTTCTTTAAATGCGACAAAGTTACATGTACAATTTAACAAATTTATATGGAGATATGGGGAGGGGCCATGCATGCTCGGACGCTCCATTGCGTCATCGATCCCCCGTTTTAGCCCCGCCCAAAAAATCCTGAACAGGGAATCGGTGAAAAACTGTTTAACGGTTTAACTCCACAATTCAGTACTACATACTTCTGAGTCTTTGTAATGTGTTTCAGCAATACAATTCTAACATCTATAATGTGTTTAGAAACGAATCTCAGAATTCTCTTTACCCGGACTTTAAAAAAAACATCAACCCTCCCCAAACAGCATCTCTTCATGACATACAGTATGTCTCATCTAGAGGGTGAGACTATTGAATGTCCAATAGCCAGCCTTCCAATGATCCAAACAGTTCCCAAAGGATGAGTCCTGCCCTACATTTTGTTCTTAGCCTTCATCACAATAGGGAAGAAAACATATTTTCAGCTTTTCATGCCGACGTAAACTAAAACTCTTCATTTTATTTGATCAGCATTGGCTGAATGCAGTAGTGCTTCACTGTTTGATTTTATGAACCCTCGTGGCCGTTATCTTCAGATTTATTGCTGCAATAACCTGATTTATTTGATTGTTTATGTAGATAAACTCTCATGAAAGGCATGACGTCCTTCAACTGCACACAGTTCAGTCCACACACGCACACACACTCCAAAGAGCGGTTAGGCTTATATATTATTAATCAAAGAAACCAGTAACAGCTCGAATGTTCTGTGTCGTTCTTGCCAGGTCATGTGTGCTGTTGTTTAACCGTGTTGTGCTGAAATATAAATACAGCTATCATATCTGACACATTAAGAGTCACTTCATTTAAGCATGCTTAATGCAGAACTATTGTCAGTTCACTAAATACACAAGAAGCAAAGACGCCCGTAGAGGGAAGTGGACGTTCCCCTTCGTTTTCCTTACTAATGTCTGTGTTTAATATTCATTTAGTTCAGTGTGGTCATGTTCCTACTTAAACACGCCATACTAAAAGCCCTGTTAGCTTTCCATGCTCGCGTGTAAACATGCATTTAGCTGAGCCATTCACTCTCCAAGCATTTTAAACTCTCCAGAAACCCCTTTTTTTTGCAATTTGCAGTGGATTTCACAATATTGGGCTTGTGATACTTTGCATGACTCAACTTCACTTCAGTTGCACAAACTATATATATATAATAATTCTGATAATCAGAATATCAGAATTGAATATCAAATTTATTGTGACGTGGAGCCGGGTTTTGAACCAATAGGGATGGCAGGGCAGGGCTATGCAACATTTTAGCACAAAAATTGGATATAGGAATTTAAATCTCTTATATAGAAAAAAAATATTTGAAAATTATATTAGAAAAATATTTAAAAAATATCTACATTTAGCAATGCAGTCAGCTATGGTGAAGATAAATGACTTAAAGGTCCAGTGTGTTATTTTTTAGAGGATCTATTGACAGAAATTCAATATAATATTCATAACTATGTCTTCAGAGGTGTTTAAAGACCTTACATAAGGAAGCGTTATGTTTTTCTTCCCTCAGAATGAGCTATTTCTATCTGCATACACCGCGGGCCCCATTGCATGGAATTCGCATGTTGTTTGTACAATAGCCCTAAATGGACAAACTGCTTTACAGAGCACGTTTCGTAAATACGTTATCTCCTTCGGCACAGAAGCGAAAACGCAACAACATTTTAGTTCCGTGTCAGCCGCTAAAATCTCCACATTGCTCCTTTAAGGCAGAGTCGACGCCAGACCACGACTAACAGGAGGGCAAGTGGCTCCCAGCGGGAGGGCACACAATCAGCATCATTAATACAAAAAAAAGTAAAAACTACCACATCTGTGCAAGGGCACACGGTCACTTATAGAACTTGTGCAGGATGCCGGCTCAAGTGAACAATGATAACACAAATTAAACTATATTAACGCACACTTACCACCGCACTTAGGCTTGCTAAAAGTAAATGAAACGCATAACGTACCTTTTAAAAAAGCTGAATGCGCCTCTTGCGAACATTAAACCTCCTTAAAACTGTGGCCCGCGAGTGCCCCCCCCTTGGCGCCGGCCCTGCTTTAAGGTGCCACAGTTTAAGAATTAATGGATAAAGTGTATTATGAAAACAATTCGGAAACAAATTAAACGGGTCCATGAAACAAGTGTAAGCGTTACGTGTCTGTTGCTTCAAATCTTATGTCAAAAATGTATGATCTCTAGTCAATGTGTAGATAGTTGACTTTGGGGATGCTCTGTAGTATTTGCGTTATGTGATGAAGTGTTGTTGTGTGTTCGCAGGCTCTTTAACCTGACGTTGAAGAAGCTGGTGATGCTGAAAGAGCTGGAAAAAGACTTGACCTCTGTGGTCATCGCCGTCAAACTCCAGGTCCTAACACCTTCCTCTTTCCTTACCCGCCTTTATTTATTCCTTTTATTTATTCCTGTTTTTAAAGATGGTGTGAAATCAAAATTGATGATGTACTTTTTAAATAATCTTATATATATATCACAATGTAATTACTTTGTTATATATATTGGTATAATATATATTATGATATAATGTTATATTTTTGGCCTTCATTTCTTATACTATAAGACATATCTTCCAAGTGTTAAGTTATATGTCAGGTTATAAATGATTGCATTTGAAAACTTTTGAAAAGAATGCATCCCGTGTAAACATCCCCTAAAAACACATAAGGTTGGGCTTTACCCAAAACCAGCCTGACCAGCAACTTCCTGTTTTTTCTCATTTTTCTGTTGTTTCGCCTCTCCCACTCTCCCCCTTACACCCATCTCTCTCGCTCTCTCTGGTTGAGTTCAGGGTGTCAGATGTGAGAGTTGCAGATTTTTTCACCATCTGTTCTTGACTGATTATCATTTTCTCTCATCCTTTTCTCTCTCTCGCTTCCAGGGCTCAAAGCGAATCCTTCGTTCTAATGAGATCCTGTTGCCATCGACCGGTCAGACAGAAACCGACCTGCAGCTCACATTCTCATTACAGGTGTGTGTCCTGTGTATGGAACCATAATTCTACTGCATACATTGAATCAGACAAACAATAACTCGGTCATCGTTTACTCACCTTTAAGTTATTCGAATCCTGTATTTTGATACTATCTTTGTTCATTGTCATGATGTCATCGTGTGCAGCAGAACCTAAACCGAGTGCCCAAATACAAAGATGGCAGATCTTAAAATGCATATTTTGGGAGATGATGTTAGCTAACGGATGTGTATTATTTAAGATATTATAGATCGCCTTGCTTTCCACACTGACAGCTCTAGAAATCTCACTGATGTGAAACGTGTGATTCTCAGTATCCTCACTTCCTTAAACGAGACGCCAACAAACTTCAGATTATGCTGCAGAGGAGGAAGAGATACAAGAACAGAACAATCCTGGGCTACAAGACTCTCGCCCTCGGCCTCATCAACATGGCGGAGGTAAACACCCAGATATCTTTCATCTCAAATGCCCTTTCTCAATCGTTCCTTCATTAATCGATTGATTGATTGTTTTTTCAGGTGATGCAGCACCCGACCGAGGGTGCTCAAGTTCTGGGTTTGCACAGTCAGCTGAAGGATGTGTCAGTCCCTGTCGCTGAGATCAGAGTTTATTCTCTCTCCAGTCAACCCATCGACCACGAGGGGCCAAAAGCCAAGATGAATGGTGAGAGATGATTATTGTCAAAGACGGTTATTTTACCAGGATAGTCCTATTTAGAGAGAGGCTCGGCAATGGCTGCGTGAAAGAGCGCAACAATAAACAAAACAAACCGAAAGCTACAAATGGGTAGTTGATCAATAAATAATAATAATAATAATTTGTTACAATTATATAGCGATTTTCTGGGCACTTTACATGGAAGGGGGGAATCTCCTCAACCACCACCAATGTGCAGCATCCACCCGTGTGAATATAGAAAATGTAGAAAAAACAAATGCTAATTTACATAAAAAATTAATATATAGAAAAAAATCCAAATGTTCATTTCAGATCAGCATTTCTAGAAGTATTGTGGTCATTCCAGTCCAGTGTGTCAAACCTCAGGAGTGACATTAAGTCTTCCTACAGCAATGTGAAAGACGGACAGCATAAGACAAGACACATGAAAACTGTGATGCCAATAGAGGTTATCACTTAAAAAAATACTTTTGAACTTTTCCTAAATACATGTAGAAATATTACTGTTGTAGTGTACAACACAATAGCAAACTGAATTAACCAGTCTTTCTAAATGAGCAAAGCTCATTCACATCTTGCATTCTCTGTGGTTCCCTTTAAATGATTCAAGGATCTCTTATATTCGCTAGTGACCGAAAAGTTCAATAGTTTAAATGAATCAGTTCAAAAGAGTCATTCGTGTGCGAGTCGATCTAAACACAATGTGCATTCATACTGGCGAACTCGCTGTGTACAGTATACGCTGATTCAACGATCCAACTGCACAGCTAAAAATATTACAATGATGTACGTCATATTAATTTAAGAAATTTCAAGAAATTAAACGTACTTGGATGCAAAACAAACAGCCGTGAAACACAGGCTGGCTCTTGTTCTGCAACTCTTTTTAGCACCTCAGTGTGCTGATAACTAAACAGCGCCTCCACTGTGTCGCGTCGTAATGTCGCAACTGCAGTTACAAATGACAGTCTGTTAAATGCACGCAGCATTTCTTGTGAAGACTCACAACATAATTTTGGCGAGAGCCTGAGGCGGCAAGACATTTGACGGAGGCGGCCGCCTCCAATTTCTCTATGCAGGAAAAACCCTGCCTACAGTATAAATAGTACATTTTTCAAATATATTACTATTGGTTTGTTTTCTAAATTTGTGCTATGCCACACTAAAAATGTATTTTGTTTAACATCACATTCAGCACGAAATAATGTTCTTTTAAACTGAAGGGGAATAATGTAACAGTCAGTGGCAACCAACACTTGCACACAGCAATGGAGTAATGCAAATAAAATGAACGTCACGCTTATTCTTTTCCGTCTTTCCTCCAGACCAGATCGATCTCCAGACATTGATAACTACTCGGAGGAAGAAGAGGAGAGCTACTCGTCCGAGCAGGAGGGCAGCGATGACCCCGTTCACCATGTAAGTGAAGAGTGTACACCTGGTTAAACTTTGCCTGTCATGTGCAGCTTTAAAAGAAAAGAACTGCCCATCAGATAAAGCGAGCGCATACATGCAGGACTTCACATAACATCTTTGGTATGTCTGATATTAATGTGCAGTGAAACAGATCGGGCGAAGGTAATCTGAAGTTCAGTTATAATAACTGAGAATTCAGCTTGAAGCGTTACGTTTGTGGTAAGATTAAAGGATTATTAGATCAGATCATCCAAGGCCGATATTAAAATGGGAGTGTGCGTGTGTGCGTGCGTGTGATCAGCCGGATGTCTGGTCATCCAATAAAATGTGTGTTTGTTAAATCTGTTTTTGCTTCAGTATCTAGATGACGAAGAGGAGGAGGTTAGGAAGAAGAAACCCAGACGCAAACTCACTTCCAACGCATCCATCACTAGAGTAAGACACACTCCCTCTCCAGTAGCTTTACTAATGATTATAAATGACTGAACCAAGCTCCATTTAAATCTTTCTCACTTATGCACACACTGTAACTCTTAAAATGATCATATTCTTCACTTTGTGTGGTGGAATGAAATAAGTACATGTCTGTCGGGGTTCCTGTCCTTAACTGAAGCTGAAGTAAAAACAAAGGCAAAAAAACTATTTTCTAAATTTGATTAGTGAAGTAGTAATAAAAATGAAATAAAATGAATAAAACGTGATCATGATTTACAAACTAACTAAAATAATAATCAAACTGATTTGAACGTCTCGTTTGTATTTTATTAATATTAGTTTCCTTGTCTGTTGCAAATACGCAACTAAGAGAAAATCTCGTCATTCCTGAGAGTAAAAATAAAAACAAAAATAACTTGTAACAACGAAAAAAAGTTCAACTAACGACTATTTTCTAAATTTGATTAGTGAAGTAGTAATAAAAATGAAATAAAATGAACAAAACGTGATCATGATTTACAAACTAACTAAAATAATAATCAAACTGATTTGAACGTCTCATTTGTATTTTAGTAATATTAGTTTCCTTGTCTGTTGCAAATACACAACTAAGAGAAAATTTCGTCATTCCTGAGAGTAAAAATAAAAACAAAAATAATTTATAACAACAACAAAAAAAAGTTAAACTATGACGACTATTTTCTAAATTTGATTAGTGAAGTAGTAATAAAAATGAAATAAAATGAACAAAACGTGATCATGATTTACAAACTAACTAAAATAATAATCAAACTGATTTGAACGTCTCGTTTGGATTTTATTAATATTAGTTTCCTTGTCTGTTGCAAATACGCAACTAAGAGAAAATCTCGTCATTCCTGAGAGTAAAAATAAAAACAAAAATTACTTATAACAACGAAAAAAAAGTTCAACTAACAAACACGCTTTGAGTTACTAAAAAAATCAGTTCAGTTTTATTTACTGTATATTGCACTTTTCTCGGTTCACAAATTTGCAGCTTTACATACATTTAGGCAGTAGTTACTGCAACAAAGAGATATAATTATGAAAAATAAAGAGGTGTGTTAAGATGAAAATAAAATTGTATGAAGAAAAAAATGTCTGCATCAAAATGCATAATGCTTAAAAATCAACATGAAGTTATGTTTGCCACTGTCGGCATTATCAAGTAAAAACAGATTATCTGGTTAAATGTATGCTTGTGGATTTTATTGGATTGTGAAAATTTTCTCTCTTTTTATGATGGATGGCTAGAGGGAAAGACCTTTTACATTTTGATGATCAGTTACAAAGACATTTTCTTCCCGTGGAGTAGCGGGCCTTGATAAATTGTGCTCAGTAACACCACGACCAAATATTTGGTCAAATAAATGTAGATTTCATGCAGTATTGAAATTCTGAGCATTATTTAATCTCTTTTTTCATTCTTTTTGACCTCCAGCAACCGAACATCAAGCAGAAGTTTGTGGCCCTGCTGAAAAGGTTTAAGGTGTCAGATGAGGTAATGTCTCACTTCTTTTGCCTTTTTCTCTGACATACGACTGTGATAACATTTCTTTGCAAACTCACGTTCTCTACACTTCTGTAGCATTATTTCTTTATCTGACTGTCTCTGACATCGTTGCCCTTTTATTCCCACGTTTTCATCAAAACAATTCTACGGTATACAGAATGTTGACGGTTAATAACGACACTTTATGCATGTGTAGGTGGGCTTTGGGCTAGAGCACGTGTCCCGCGAGCAGATCCAAGAAGTGGAGGAGGATCTGGATGAACTCTACGACAGTCTGGAAATGTACAACCCCAGCGACAGCGGCCCTGAAATGGAAGAGACGGACAGCATCCTCAGCACTCCAAAACCCAAGCTCAGGTGACACGCCGCACACGTACACAGGCTGAATACATGATGGCTAGGGCGCCCTCTGGTGATGAGACTGGGTTGTCTGCCCTTTCACATAACCTCCAGAACGTCTTCTCTATTGGATGGGATTATCTGCTGATCAAGGCATGAGGCCAAAACTGCAGATACTTATTATGTTGTTGCCACTGTTATTTGGGGGGGGGGTGACTCTTATTAGAACAGTATTAAGGATTTCATTAAAATTTCGTCGCCATTTACTCACCTTCATATCGTTCCAAACCTGTTGTTGTTGTGCTATACATTGCAAGTCTTCTAGAGACAAATGCTTTTGCTCATACTTTTATTTATTGGGCGAGTTAGACTATTTGTGTGTTAAAACCATTTAAGGTGTTTCTGCAGAGATTTTTAAGCCAGATCGTTAAACTCTTTACTTTATTGAAAAGAAATGTTTCTTGTCTTGGACACGATTAATTTTGAAATCACAATGCCTCTGAAACGAAGTGCCTCATGATGTTTTTTGGTTTTAATTTTAAGCAAGGCTGACAATAAAATGGTTATTTTATTTACGTGCATCCCTATAGCTGTCACAAAATATTAGGACAAAGGCAAAATTTAAAGCTAAAAAATATCATTGCATTACACAACAAAATATAAAACTAAGCAGATTTAATTTTATGGGAAAATTTTAATAAAATAAAAAAACAGATTGGAAGAAAATATTTAAAGGGATAGTTCACCCAAAAAGGAAAATACTGTCATCCTTTACTCACCCTGTTGTCGTTTTAAACCTGTATGACTTTCTTCCTTCCGCAGAACACAGAAGAAGATAT
This sequence comes from Triplophysa rosa, assembly GCF_024868665.1. Classification (NCBI taxonomy): domain Eukaryota; kingdom Metazoa; phylum Chordata; class Actinopteri; order Cypriniformes; family Nemacheilidae; genus Triplophysa; species Triplophysa rosa. The sequence continues at coordinate 5,422,403 of NC_079890.1, forward strand.
TTTGTACAATGTTGTAAACTGGACTCCATTCACTTGCATTGGTTTTGTGTCCATACAGTAGAAGTGAATGAGGTCCAGTGCTGTTCAATGGCCAACTTTGTTCAAAATGTCTTTTTTGGTGTTCTGCGGAAGAAAGGAAGTCATAAAGGTTAAAAATGACAAGAGTTGGTGAATAAATGATGAGAGAATTTTCATTTTTGGGAAAACTATCACTTTATAAAGGAGACTTTTATGTTGTTAGATTTAAAAATGATAAAACGCTACACAGCTAAATAAAAGATTAAAAGGGATTTTTTACACATAGCGAACCCTGTCCACAGTTAACATGAACACATTTGTAAATCCAGAATCTCATGGGAACTCAAGTTGGCTTTTTATGAAAAAAAAGGTGAACATTGTGTTTCACTCAGGAAGTTACATTATAGAATTGACATTTTTAAAAAATCCAGTCTGTTTTGATTCTAAAGGGCAAAGACAAACATGAGCGGTTAATGAGCGAGTAATAATAATGGCAAATGAAACGATGTTTTTTGGATGAACTAACCAGTCAAATACATAAACGTGGGAAACGGGCAACATGGCTAAAATCTTGATATTTATTTCTTCATAACATTCTTCATTTGTCTTATTTCTTTCTCTTTTTGTGTCTCACAGACCTTTCTTCGAGGGAATGTCTCAGTCAAGCTCTCAGACAGAAATCGGCAGCTTGAACAGTAAAGGGAGCCTGAGCAGAGACCCATTCAGCCCTGTGAGTGTGTGTACAAGAGGCTTTAGCATGTTATGTCGTGTGTCATTTCTGTGACTAAACTGGTCCCAACATGTTTCCTGAGATTTCCCACTCGACCACCATTGATCACTGGCTAAGCCAGAAGTGAATTTGTTAAAAGTCTTAACAAAACAAAGCCGACTGCATTTATACACCCCAGAACGTTTTCTAATGGTTTGCTTATAGAACACTCTGCCACTTAATTCAAAGTATTAAATATGTCAGTCAAACTTGAATGACATCATTTTAATTACTATTAGTAGTATTCTTCACTCCATTAATAATTCAATTATAACTAAAAACTTTGTCATTGAAAGTCAAAGATGCAGGTCTGTTACATGTAAACTGAGCTGATTTCTTTGGAAACTCATTTGCAGTTTTTCAAACTGTCAATTTCTTTATAGGCTACTTTAAGGAAATTTAGTCCCAGTGTATTGCAGTGGTGCAGTCCACAGAGTGTTGAGGATTTACTTCTCGAAAATGGTTTAGAACCACTACATTAGTCTACATTATTCTTACCATCTTCTAAGTTTAGCGTACACATCTAATGGCTGTTGCTATATTTGTGTAAATATTTAAGTGCACCTGCATTCCCATTTATCGCTGTTTTAACCTTTAAAGGGCTTTTTAGGTCAGTAAATACTTGGACTCTGACATTATCATTATAATTGATAAGATTAGGCAACCGGTGATACCAACTAATGCGTCTGATGTTTGTTTACATATCCTGTCCTTTTTCAACCTTCAATATCAATAAAAAGGCCCAAAATATAAATAGTAAGTTAAATGCCTTTGGCGCGTCGTCCATTATTGTCCATATCTGAGGTGTCTAGTAAGCTAAAGCTGAAATATATATGAAATATTGTGCAGACAGATAAATGTGCAGATATCTGGACATTTTGTTACTATCGACGTCGACCACTGTGCCTGCTTGATAATTGTACATTTTAGGCAGGGTTCGAAGTGTTTAGTAAATAAATACAGTTCTTGTATGTGACCAGCAGGGGGAGCAGCCACCGTCAGATAAACTCAAACACTCCCGCAGCCGCAACCTGGAGGAGCCGCTGTCTGAGACCGACACTCTGGTGAGACGCTGACCTACATTTTCCCCCCCACGCTCTCCCATTCCCAGCCAGTGAGCGCTGGAATTGTGTTATGATTTGTTAGTCACGTGGCTCATTTGAATTGAATGCTCACGTGTGCGTGCAGGAACTCAATGATCAAGACTTGTTTACTGAAGGCGGCCCATCCATAACGGTGTCCGTGGCTGAAAAACCTCGTACACCATTAAAAACCAGCAAGAATGAGACTCAGCCCATGCCGTCGCCCAGGTCAGAACACACCCAGCACACGCATAAACTTGCATTTCTGAACAAGACTTTAGATGTGTTCGTGTGTGTGTAGGCTGGACGGAGGACACACGCCCCGGAAGCGCAGCACTCCTCAGAAGGACCGTCAGCTCACGAAACCGCTGAGCGAACGAACCAACAGCTCAGACAGTGAGAGATCACCTGAGCTCGGCCACAGCACACAGGTAACATCCTTGCACAGTTTGTTTGCCACAGATGTCTAAAGACGTCGGCCGGTAGTCAAATTAAAAGGATTAAGACACACTTCAGAAGTATTGACATTTCACATGGAACGCTTAAGAAAACTATTTAGCACTTCCTGATTTGTTTTTTTAACGCTACACAAACGTTGGAACAAAATGCAACAAACAAAACTGAATCACAACGTGAAATGAACAACTTTAAAACTTAAAGTCGAAGTGAAATAAAAAATTACCATGGCAATTTTTTTCTTGAAATATTGCAGCGTTTATTGTAAATAGTTGATCGACGTGGGTCATTCTCTTTTTAAAATACGTGTGCCCTCATAATCTTTAGTTAAAATCTGAAAATGCACTTCCTTTCAATTTCAAAATGCAACGGCAGTTTTTATACATCCAATCAAATCGCAGAGAAAGATGAAGGCCACAGCCACTATTTTTTTCATTCGAATTTAAAAGGCGAAAATGAGTGGGTGTGGCTTGCGTTTTTCACTGCGAATTGATTGGATGTATTAAAACAGCCGTTGCATTTTGAAACGAAACTGGCAGCAGACTGACAGTTGAAGGGGAGGAGTTAACGGATGCTTTATGAAAACTATTAGTGAGTAACTGATAGTGACAAGACATGGCTCATGAATGTTTTAAACCCTGTCTACTCCAGTGTTTATTGTTGTCCGCTTGTGATTGGCTCACCTTGATACAGTCGCCTGTGATTTTCTGTTTCTCCCTCTCTCTTTTTTTCTCTAAGTGGTTTAAATAAGGAATGTTAATGCGCTGTTTCATTTTGTTCTGCAGAGTTACTTTGAATTATTAATGCTTGGCTGACTCATCCCAAAGCAACCTTCTTTGTCTTGTGTGTGTGTGTGTGTGTGTGTGTGTGTGTGTGTGTGCGCGCGCTGTGTGCGCGCGTGTGTGTGTGTTGTGTGTGTGTGTGTGGTGTGTGTGCGATGCTTGTGTGTGCGTGTGTGCGTGTGTGCGCGTGTGCGTGTGTGTGTAGGTCCTCAGGAAGGCTGTGTATGATCAATTGAATCAGATTCTGTTATCTGATACAGCTCTTCCTGAAAGTCTCATTTTGGTCAATGGCACTGACTGGCAAGGACAGGTAAATGAGAGAGTGTGTGTGTGTGTGTGTATTTGATTTTATCCTAATTTATGTCAAATTAAAATGTCATTTGAATTCATAATGAAACACAGTATGAATTATGATTGTCTTGTGATGTGTGTGTTTAGTATGTTGCAGAACATTTGCAGGTCCAGAAGCATCCTGTGGTGTGTACGTGTTCTGGTGCAGAGATTCAGGCAGTTCTGTCTGCTCTGCTTACACGGATACAAAAGTTGTAAGTCACACAAATGTTCAACTTTAAAGCGCAAAGAATTCCTGAATATGATAAAAGACATTGTCTCTCTTTGCGTAGTTGCAACTGTAACTCCTCTATGCCGCGGCCTGTGAAGGTGGCGGTGGTCGGGGGTCAGAGTTATCTTGGCTCTGTCCTGCAGTTCTTTGTCACTCAGCTGGCCAATAAGACATCTGATTGGCTCAATCACATCCGCTTCCTGGTTGTGCCTCTGGGTGTGTATACACAACAACAATAGAAACATCACCGATCGATAACAAATGAGACAAAATACTGTCTTGGTATTATTACACTGCACTAAATTGTTTGTAGGGTAGTGTAGTGATTTTTAGTTGATCTTTGACAGATATATTTTTGGGAAAACAGACATCAATTAGCCACCATTCAGATCAGGTGTCTTTCTTTTCTTTTTATTGTCGTTCAGGTTCTCATCCTGTTGCTAAGCACCTGGGCGCCCTTGACAACCGCTACAGTGCAGCATTTCTGGATGGCGCGTGGAGAGACCTGTTCAACCGATCTGAACCTCCACAGACAGGTACACATACACACAACATTAAATTCAGACTGTTGTGTTGACTACATTGTTGTCACATGACCTCGCACACTACGTGTTTACTTTGTGTACTGCGAGCAGTTTTTTGTGAGTGCATTTTTATTTTGATCCAGTATTGCAATTTTTTGTAAAAAAAAAAAACGTCTTATGGCTGAACAGTCACATTTTTGGTTTCATTGTTGATGTAGTTACAAACATCTCAGTGTCATATAATCATTGTTCCCGGCAGATTCGATGGATGTAGCGGCTCGTATCGCTCAGTACATCAGTGGTGCAGTTCTCACTCACCAGCTGCCCATTGCCGAAGCCATGCTCACCTGCAAGCACAGAACGTAAGTCACAATGCATCCTCTGTCCACTTGAAGAATGAGATGATTCCTACCTTAATGTCCCGCTACAAGCATGTGTTTGAACATTTCGAAATTCTCTCTCTTCTTCTGCAGAAGGGATGAAGATTCCTACCAGAAATTTATCCCTTTTATTGGGGTGAGTGGGAAAATCGTCAATGCTTATGATTGTGCATGCCATGTTGAATTGAGGAAATGAACGGTGCAAAATATATTTGCAGTAATCATGACAACTAGTTTGCATTTCAAATGTTTACAAAAAGAATTGATGTTTTACAGGTGGTGAAAGTGGGATTGATTGAGCCGGGCCAGTCAGCCGCAGGTGAGTGTTTTTGTCTCTTATGTGAGCTTATACGATTTTTCCTTTATTTTACATTTAGAATTATTAGACGATATTAAGGACATTTACATTAATGATGTCATTTTAATTGAATTCCTATGGGAACCGAGTTGCAATTTATCATGTAATTTCACGAACTTCAGGTTAAAGGCACGTCCACTTCCAGATATAAATTAAGAAAACGAATCATTTGGAGTTTGATACAGTTAACAGCTATGCATGTGACGTTTTGTATGTGACATCGTTTATAAAAACTCATTATATCTAGCGTCTATGTTGTCTAGGTGACACAGAGGAGGGTGTTGTTGTGACCTTGGCTGTCCCCTCCACCTCTCCACCCTCCCACGGTTCACCTGCCAGTCTAAAAGAGACAGCCACGCCCCCTTCCTCTCCATCGATGGGCGGAGGTTTGGCCGTACAGGGGTAAATGTCCAGTCAACAGTTTTATTTGTAATGCAGAAGAAAGAGTCCTGCTAGTAAATGGGATGTCTTTCTCAGGAGTCCTAGCATGTCTCACGGGGTGGACGCCATTGGGCTGCAGGTGGATTACTGGCTGGCATCTCTGGCTGACAAGCGTCGAGAAGGAGAGAGGAGAGACACGGGTTGTAAAAACACTCTGAAAAGCGCCTTCTGGTCCCTGCAGGTCACCCGATTGCCAGGAGGGGGAGCCAGCGAGCCTCAAGCCCCTGTCAACACAATGGCCATGACTGTGGTCACCAAAGAGAAAAACAAGAAAGGTAAGCAGACTGTAACCACTCCTAAAATGTGTCTATGCAGACCACAGTGGCTGTGAAGAAACACCAGTAGAGCTAGAAATGAGAACGACCCCGTAGACCAAAACTTAGGTTTGATGTTGAACCCTGTCTGGCACTAAGAACTTGGCACTTGCGCTTTGAACTAGATCTTTTTGAAGACTTTTATCGTGGACCATATACTGGTCTGTCATTTATAGCTCTGTGTTGGTGTTTCTGCATCGCTCGGTGCCATCATAAACATCATTGCAAGAGAGAAAATTTGCCTCGAAGTGCCGTCTGACATTTTTCTTCTGAAATGTATGTAGAACCTAAACGCTCATTTTAGGAGAAAATTTCAAACACCACTTAGAGACTTTTGCATCCGAACTCTTCATATATATATATCCTTCCAAACAATAACTAAATAATAATCATTTAAAATATCATATTACTGAATTTATTTATAGCTATTTGGACCAATTTTTTGTGTGTTGATTTGTGTCAATGTAGCTTTATATACTCTGTATTACATTGCAACTAAACATTTTTGATTTGGTGTCATATTAATCCTTGCTTTTCTCTTGCTTCTTTTTTTTTTGCAGTTCCTACTATTTTCTTGGGGAAGAAACCTAAAGAGAAAGAGATGGACTCGAAGAGTCAAGTCATTGAGGGCATCAGCAGGCTCATCTGTTCAGCCAAACAGCAGCCGACCATTCTGAAAGGTGAAGGACTTGATCAGGATACATCAGATTCTTGATCACGTGATCAGATTCAATTGATCAAATTATTTTATATATATTAGATGTCATGCTTTACAATGAGGTTCTATTTCTTAACAATTAGTTAATGCATTAGCTAACATGAACTAGCAATGAACAATACTTCTTCAGGATTTATTCATCGTATGTCATGTTTATTTCAGCATTTACTAATACATTTTTAAAATCAAACATTGTGTGTCTGTTAGCATTAGTTAATGCACCATAAACAAACATTGACATGTATTGACATTAACTAATATTAACAAGGATTAATAAATGCTGAAAAACTATATTGCTCAATGTTAGCTAATGCATTTGCTAATGATAACAAATAGAACCTTCTATGATTGTAAAGCGTTACCATATTAGATTTATAATTTATATTATTTTTATATTATTTCGTATATTTATTCTGTAGGGTACTGTATATTTTGAATGTCACATTACCATACTGGAAAACTGGTTTCATTACATCTGATTGTCAGACAAAGTGTTATCAGTAGGAACCAACAGTGATATCTATGGATTTTTTTGTTTTATTTTTGCCGTTTTTAATATTGTAATATTCAGTGCGAATATCGGTAAGAAGAAAAATAAATACATTTTAGACATCAATCTGTGCACATTATACGGGAACCAATCTTAGACCACTTTCTGCCTTTGTAAGACCACTAAAATCAAGTAAATGGGAAAATGTGAGCCATTTCAGTTTTAATAAATAATTGAGCTGCCATATTAAAAAAAAACAAGACAAAACAAAATATTTGACTGTAATATTGCACAAACGTTTTTCCCTTTTCTCAGTTACCATTGATGGCGGCGAGTGGAATGACGTGAAGTTCTTCCAGTTAGCAGCTCAGTGGCCGACTCACGTCAAGTATCTCCCGGTTGGATTGTTTGGCTACGGCAAACCACCGTCCTAGGATGGCCGGCAGCTTTCTAACCCGCCTCTTCAACCCTCAACCTACACCCCATTGCACACCATCACCGCCACTCAGAATGCCGGCCAAATGCAGTTGTGTGACATGACTGCGTTATGGTGTGTAGGTGTAGTTGAAGACCGATTCGCTGGGTTCATAGACTTTTATCGGCGCTAGTCACTTTTATTTATCGAAAGGTCCCAAAGCCACATATGGGGGCCAAGCACAAAATTTTAAACCAACCATCGACCTGATCACTAACAGCACGATATGGCATCAATTACATGAAAACCTGCATATGACCACATTGGATTTAGCATTATTGCGTCATTGTTAAAGCATAACTTATAAAAGCAGTTTGACCCTTTGGGAACCATGGTAACCATAGTTTCTGCTAAAATATCACAGTTACTACAGTCATTTTTCTTTTGCTCGAGAAGCTTGTTTATAACATCAGAGGCCACTACACAGTAGAGAAAGTTATTATATTTGACATGCGATGTAGTGTGTGACCACTCTGGTTTTATGAAATGACCGTTTTTTTGTGGGATTTTGTCAAAAACGATGGTTTATTTTCGCAAGGGAAAATTTCCTGATGTCGTTTTGTCTCACTTGAGCATAGACGAGAATTGCAAAACTTCTCACCGACGTTTGGAGGTGGCGCCACATGCCGCCCGTCAGCCAACCGATGAGTTTTTCGCGCAAATTCCATCATTGACCTCTAACCTGCATGTCTTAAACTACATCAACCATAAAACCACTAGCAAAGTTTTCCTACTTCTTTTTACGTTAGTTCAATGGTGCACTTTATGTATCCGTGCATGTGTTGAGCTGTGCTAACCGTGCTGCTGTAGCTCGCGTCTTGCATTTCCTTCAGTATATGGAAGGTTTACATCAGCGTTTAACCGATTCACAGCGACGCAGTGCTAAATCGATATAAAAAGAACATAAAATAGTTCCATTAGTTTTGTATTATTTTGTACACAGACTGTGTCGGAAGAGCTCTTGATCGTTTGGTTCTATTTTGAGTACTTTTAAAAGTGACCTTTTTAGCTTCAATATATGTAGCTCATCCTATGGTTTTATTTCTTTCCATGAACCATATCTCCAAAGATCACTCTGGCCTATCAGAATGTAAACATTGTGGAAGAGTGTCACAGAGTTGCACACATTGAGATTGTTTTTCGCGAACAATGTCATATAGTTTAGCAAAAGGGCTGAAGCAGAGGATCCGCAAGGTTGGCGATGAACATTTCCGAAATTGCGATGTTAAAGGCTTGGTTGGCAGAATCGTGGGAAGTTGTCGATTTCGCGCTCTCGGGTGAATCTTTACAGTTACGGAAAACATATGTACGGAAAGGAAACCTGGGTTAGACTTTAGTTGTCAAACGCTATGCACTCGAACTCACCTTTACACATCTTCGTCCAAAGCACAACGTTTTTGTCAGCTAGCTCCTCATACGAAATCCTCTGTTACAACAAGCGTGGGATCAGCTCACCTCTTGAGATCAGTACCTATAAGGTTCATGAACTGAAAGGCTGATCTCTGATCATTCGGTTTAGAGCTACAAAGTCCCTTTATTTGCTAGCTGTCGCGTTATTGTCAAAGGCAGCTTTCACTGAAGTAACGTTGTTCTATTTTGTCTAGAACGTTTGTTCGATTTTCTTGTAGGTGTTAGGTAATGCATCTAGCAGAGGTGTTACTGTTTGAAATGTGGTTTTAAAATAATAACAAAACAAACAATAAAAAAATGTTATCTATGACATGATGTCGTGCCACAGTTTTATAGTGACGCAGGTTGTGCTTGTTTGGTTGTGGAGTGTTTTTGGACAATAGCGGTCACTGGTATGATTAGTCTGTGGTGTTTCTTCACAACATTCAGCATCTTTTTACCCAGCTTACAGTACTTCTAACCATTGAAACTTGAACTTGAATGGATTAATGTAGAATTATTGTTACATCATAATTTATTTGTCGGATTCCTTTTAGCGATATGAATTCAGAGGGTGAATCTCACTTAACGGGTCAAGAGAAATCTGAAGCAAGAAATAAAACATATTTGGCTTAAGTAAAGTGAAGCCTGTTTAGGAACATTAAAATATAAAAATGCAATGCACAAAATTGTCATAATAATTAGATATTATTCAAGGGTGCGCGGATTAAAATGTTAAAATCACAGCGTTACAGTATTTTTTACTGTAATACCTTGAAAAGAAATTGCCTTTTGGGTGGCAATGCACCCCAGCATGTTTTTGTGAGATTCACCCAAAATCCGCCCTTTTTATTTGGGTAACTTGTCCATAAAGCCCTTACTGGGATGAAAGTATCCTTGTCTTTGTGGAAAAAAGTATTAAAAACAGCAAAGTATTAAAATCTAAATGGGTCAATTAGATATTTTATTGTTTTTACCTGCTCCTTAAAGTGATGTTTAGAAATAGTGTTTTGTTTGTTTATTTAGTTTTTATACATTTAACACAGCTGTCCTGTATCTGCCCATATTTTTCATAAGTAAATAAACCACCAAAATGATAACATTACCTTTGTTAGGCTAACTTGGGACAAAAAATAGATGTATGACCAGTTTCTACATAGTGGCTTTTTATTAATAACATATTGTTTAAATTCATAGTGATGGAACACTGTCCTGTTGACAATACAATGTTGAAATGTTTTAAATAATTGAACATTTTTAAGTTTTTGTAATGCTGTTACACATGCCGTTCGTGTTTTAAGCTTGCAAGATTAGCAGACCCCAAACTTGTAACAATGTGGTTAATCAACCATTACTTTTTGCATTCGGGTTTAAATTTGAAATGGATGCAAAGGATTGGAAAAAGAAGCATCACTGCCAAAGAGTGTAAGCTTTTGTGTTTTTTGTGTACAGTTAAAAGAAAAGCTTTTCAGTATTTATGGAGCAGTTTGGGATTTGTCAAGTACAGAATTTTCCCAAATGATTCATTTTTAGTCTAAAATAAAAGCGTTTTGACGCGCTACATTCCATTCTGTTTTTTAACTATGAAATGTCTCTTTACCCGTGTGATGTTTGGAGTCAGGTCATTGCCTGGCTGTATCTGTCCTAGTACCTCTGTACCTGTGTTGATTTGTAATGTGTAATGTTCTATAGAAACCATGAAGTGGATGTGAGCCTTCTGATTGGTCAACAAATGATCTGAGCAGCCAATCAAAATGAAATCTGTCCACTTCAAATACTTCGTCAATGTATCACAACCTGTTCACGGGATAGTAGGCCTGATTTCCACAAGCTTTGGATTAAAACAGCAGATTCGGCCAAAGTTAGTTTACGTAACGATAATAACCCAAGAATATTTAGACACGGAAGACCAAGAAGCCAAGCTTGTGGAGAAGTATTTTTGCACATGCATTTATCTTTTAGCAATCTTCAGCTCTTTGCCTTTTTGCCTCTAGACGATGATGCTTGTACATATCCAAAGTGCTTGTAATATGAACTTATGTTACTTTATCGTGTTCTTTTTTTATTTGACATGTTTTGTAGTACTGCTTTTTCATAATTGAGTTGTCAATCAATAGATGTGGTATGGACAGTGGAAGTGTTACTTGTGTTCTTTTTTTATTTAATAAACACACCTGATTTGTATTTTTTTTGAGTCATTTGTGGATCTTTGAAGTATTCAAAAAAATTGAAATAAAGGTAAATCAATATGGCCCAAACTATTTTTGTTCTTTGATACATTGCAAATTTTACCAGTGTCGGGTTAAATGTTGCAACGCAGCCTTCCCTACTGGAAAATCCAGCTAATACTACAGCTGGCAGCTGGTTCAAGCTGGTTATTAGCTGGTGGGGAGCTGGGCGAGCTGGTGGGCTGTAAAAAAGATCATATCCAACTTAAATTTTCTTTGCATGCAGCATTTCCAGTCTCAAAAAATTGTTTCAATCACTTGTTGTCTTTAGTTATCAAATGATCTGTAGCCTAATATGTGCAGGGTTAGATGGTTGTGTGACTTAGCCTATATGCATTAAACATGTAATACAGTATATATATTTTTAAATATGATTTCGCTCCGTTCCCAGCACAAAGTTAAAACAATACAATGTATAGATTGAGCTCAACTGCAAACTTGCAAACTCTGCGCAGCCATTACACAAACCTTTCCAAGCAAAATGTGTTCGGCTTCATGTAAACCTGCGCAGACCGGTCGACATGTAAGATGATTCTATCGCGAGCGCGACTCGGGAGTTGTGCTCTCTAATCGCTCTCGCGATACTTTAGTGTCATTCTGCGCAGCGCCGCACGAAGTCGAACAGACTCGAGCCTCATACAGCTCGTGTCCACGCCCGGTTTAGGAAGGGTGGGTGTAGTGATGTCATCGCGCAAGGCTTTGGATTCTGGGAGCAGAAACGCACACAAAACACCAGCCATTTTCAGTTTGCTGTGCTCATCCTCTTTAACTTCAACACAAAGATCTCGGAGGTGTCCGGTTGAAACGGACAGAAGTGATGGACGAAGTGAAAGCCGGTGGTCGCGCGCTCGAGCGTTTGTTTTACTGAACCTGTCAGACACATATGCGCATCAGACGCCCATCAGCTGATCAACACTGTGATCCGTGGGAATTGATCTTTCTTTTACATCTGAAATTCATCGCACTGGACTGAATCGTGTGTCAGTCGTCAATCCCAAACACAGAGTCATATTCTTCACGCGTCAGCTAACGTAACGTTACAGCAAGCCCAGAAGAAGAAGAAGCAACCTACACCGGCGTCCACAGACTAAACAAAGGGTGTGTATTTACATTTCATTTGCAAGCCCCGCAACATGATCCGTTCTTTAATATTTGCGTCATGCTTTAAACGATCAGCTATAATGGACGGGTCATTTATGGGCAGCTTAAAGGGATGAAAGTTTAGCCCGAAATGCTAACAACAGCAGCTGATCTTAACGTTAGTCATTGGATGGTGTTTATTTATGTTTACATAAAAACAAATTGTAATACGCTCTGTGTAAAGCTGCTTTGTATGACCAGGACAGAATAATGCATGATTTATGATCCGCTTTATGTTGCAGTCATTATTGCTGGGGTTATAAATCAAATATACATTACTACATGTATTATTCATATTTGTCTTTTTGTGTGTATTGTATTGGAATAGGTGCGCATCAGAGACGATCTGCATCATGAGTTTAAAGTTTGTGCTGATGTTGTGGTTTGGCTGCATCAGGCCTCTTTTCGCCTACCACTGCAGAATAAAATGATCTTTAGGTTTGCTTGCTACCCTGTGCTTTTTTTCTGGAACAGTAAACACGCACGATGTAAACACGCATGACGCAAACACGAAGGGCAGGTCACCTTGATGATTTTTCCCGGTATTTCCAATAGCTGTCAGTCATTGAGAATTCTGGTATTACGTTATTCACGCGTATAGACATCAGTGACTCTCAATGTATGGATATCATATGCGGACCATTTCGTGTTTTAATGTGGGACACTTGCTGTCTAGCTGTATTGGTGCATTGCAGTCCACAGACGTGATGAACAATCGAGCGAGCGCCTCCTGCTGGGTGCAGGTGGAACTGTAAGATGCTGTCTGGATGGGGAAGATACTGTAAAGATGTCACAAAGACGGTTATCCTTGCAAAGTTTAGCTTCAAAACTAAACTTCTGTCAATTTCAAGCCTGATGTTTGAAGAATGTTTAGATGCATTTAATCTAAACTGAAGGACAGTGGACTTCAGGACCGGGTTATGTTCTCGATAGCATACTCATGCTATTTCTGCAGCTTAGTCTTACTTTTTTTCTTATTTCCCACTCATGACTTTTCTACGTATTTGTCCATTATGGGTTCTGCTGAAGTAAACAAATGTTCAATGTAGGACGTGTAATTTTTTTAAAATTGAAAATACTGTTATTATTTCTAACCAGTAGAAACGCCCTAATGGAATGTCTGTGTTGACCTTTTTTGGGGGCGAGGGGGGGAGCTGAGTCATGCTCGTGATTTGCTCTGACAAACTTGATGTTATTCATACTTTTTTGGCATCATTTTTATATTGTATTATATATTTCTATGTACGTCATTCAATATATTACACAAAAAAGCTTTTTAATAAAGACGTGTTTTTCCACTAACACCCACCATTAAAACCACATAGATAGCTCCTAATTGTGTATTTATTGGCATGGTTTCCTTCTATCTACAGATATTAAAAATGAATTAACTTTGAATCACATTATATCAAGCTCTCATAACCACACATAACACCTAAGCAAATAGGCCTAATTCAAATAACGTCATGTACAAGTTAAATGAAAGAAAGTAATAATAATAAGTAAAAACAAATGAAACATCAGCACTTTTGGTATGTGCTTTGCCTAATTGCCTTGGCTGAATATTTTGGTGTCAGCTGTTGTGTTTCTACAGTCCAGATGTGGAGTGATGGATTATGATGGGTCTAATGGAGAGGGCATTAGGATGAAAGTGTGTGCTTATATCGCTCTAGAGAGTCATGTGCAGGCCATTATGTAGTTGTTGAGATTATTTTGCTATTGTTTTTTTTAATTCTGTTGTCAGTGAGCTGCAAGGCGGCTCTTGACACGTTATGGCTCAATCACACAATCTACTTAATGGGGTTTGCTTTTTGTGTAGCAGTGAAAACAAGTTCAGAAGACAGCCCTAAATCTTACGTTCCACATTTGAATGAAGCATACCTGTGTTTAAAATGACATTTATTTCGAAACCTTGGTGATGTCCTTGTTGGTAGAGACAACACACACACACAGAAACATGAACTAGTACAAGTAAACCAACAATAACAAATAACACGGATACAATCAAATCGATTCCGTTATTATCCTTTTTTCCTCACTTTAATCCATTTCTCTTTGATTCTTAATTCTCTTCCTGTGTTCCCGACAGTCAGTGCCGCATCCCCCGGGTGATGTCCACCATGGTGTACCCGCGAGAGGAGGCCCTGGAGAGGCTGTCACAAGATGAGATTGTTCTGAACACCAAAGCGGTCATGCAGGGTTTGGAGACCCTGCGTGGGGAACACGCCCAGCTCCTCAACTCCCTGCTAGACTGCGCCCAGCCACCCACCGCCCAGGATAAATCCACCCTGCTCCGAAAGAGTCTGGAGGACATTGAGCTGGGACTGGGGGAGGCACAGGTATCCACGTTTTCTTTGGAGTATTAGGTCTTCCGTATTTGAACGAAAGGTTTTAAGACCATTTCAGTCAAGTGACTCGAAACCTTTAAAAAGTTGTGTATTCTTGAAAAAAATGGAAAAATCATAAATAAGGTTCATTTGGATATTTCGATATTAGAATAGCTTCGGAGACGTTCCCAGTAAAACGTTCAAGCGACATCACATAAGTTACATGCGTTAACGTCTCATGTCTTCTCTCAGGTCATCATTGCTCTGTCAGGGCACCTGAGTGCCGTGGAATCCGAAAAGCAGAAGTTGCGTGCTCAGGTGCGACGCCTCTGTCAGGAGAACCAGTGGCTGAGGGACGAGCTGGCCAGTACCCAACAAAAGCTGCAGAAGAGCGAACAGAGCGTCGCCCAGCTGGAGGAGGAGAAGAAACACCTGGAGTTCATGAACCAGATCCGCAAGCTGGACGAGGACACCTCGCCCTCAGAGGAGAAGGCCAGAGAGAAGGAGAAGGACAATCTGGACGATCTCTTTCCCAATGACGACGACCAGGGACCAGGTAAGACTCCGAAAGGTACATTTGAGAAATCCATACAAATATCTGCGTGGCAAGCCAGCATTTACGGAGAAGCACATGATGTTTATTTTTAGCTCAGCCCAGCGGGGAAGCGGCAGCACAGCAGGGAGGATACGAAATCCCGGCTCGCCTCCGGACTCTCCACAATCTGGTGATCCAGTATGCCTCTCAGGGCCGCTACGAGGTGGCCGTGCCCCTCTGCAAGCAGGCCCTGGAGGATCTGGAGAAAACCTCCGGACACGATCACCCGGATGTGGCCACCATGCTCAACATTCTCGCTCTTGTGTACAGGTGAGAAGCTGAGATGGCTGAGAATCACGAGCGTCAGTCAAACATCATGTGGTAGCATGTTTGCGTAACCTAAAGTGAGTAAACGTGTTCTTCCAGGGATCAGAATAAGTACAAGGAGGCAGCTCACCTTCTGAATGATGCTTTGGCCATAAGAGAGAAAACTCTGGGTAAAGATCACCCCGCAGTGGCCGCCACGCTCAACAACCTCGCCGTGCTGTACGGCAAACGCGGGAAGCACAAGGAGGCCGAGCCGCTCTGCAAGAGAGCGCTGGAGATCAGGGAGAAGGTGTGCATTCGTCGCAATTCAAAAATATATGATTGCATCCAGTGTGGATTGCATATATGTATGAATGTTTGTGTATTTGCAGGTCTTGGGTAAATTCCACCCCGACGTGGCGAAGCAGCTGAATAATTTGGCGCTGTTGTGTCAGAATCAAGGGAAGTATGAGGAAGTGGAGTATTATTACCGCAGGGCCCTTGAGATTTATGAGAACAAACTGGGTGCCGACGACCCCAATGTGGCCAAGACCAAAAACAACCTGGTGAGAGCAGTGCTTGCTTAAAAAAAATATTAAAAATCTTGCTCATTTACTCGCTCTCGTGTCATTTCAAACCTGTATGACTTTTTCTCAAACAAAACAGAATATTTTGAAAAATGTTCAACTTTGGCCCTCGTTGACATTCTGTTGCGTAGACATTCTTAAAATATCCTCTTTTGTGTTCCACCCATAAGCAAGTTTTGACTGACATGAGGGTGAGTAAATGACAACATTTTCAGTTTTGATGATACATTTTAAAGCATGTAAATTAGCATACCTCTGTAAATAGTTCAGGGATCAGTTCAGGGATTTGAAAGAACTGGTTTGCTCTGAATGTCTCCAATTCTAGCGTTTATCTGTGAAAATCAATACTCGAGGTCATAAAGACCATTGTTACCTTTGACTTGTTGAAACTGCAAATGCTCATAACAGATGATCCTTGGGTCCTCCACAGCAAACCAAAGATGCGCTTTCTGTGTGAAGTTTGATATGAAACGTCAACCTTTGGCTATAGATCTGAAAACCTGAGAACATTTTCCGTCTGAAGCATTTGTCGTGATGTTTTTTCTTCTGCAGGCAACGTGTTATCTGAAGCAGGGCAAGTTTAAAGACGCAGAGACGCTTTACAAGGAGATTCTAACCCGCGCACATGAGAAGGAGTTTGGATCGGTCAACAGTAGGTTTTTCCTATGAAATCTTTACACATATTTAACATAAACCGGTATGTTAATGTGTAAATGTGGTCACTTTTAGACACGTTATTTTCATCAGGGAATTGAGAAAAACTGATTGGCGTGAAGTCGATGTTAATGGTTTTTCATTGGTTATGACATCATGTGTACAGCTCTTTAAGCAGGCTCTTACAGGATTATGGCAAAGATCCACCTGCAGTTGCTTCTACACATTCATTATGGTTAAATGCAAGACAAGATACTGTAAGTCAGTAGCTGATATAATGTAAACGGAGTCACTTGAAATTCAGGCAAGCGAGCAAATCAGAATTATTTCAAGCAAACTAAACTTCAAATGCAAAAACAATAGCCGTTTAAATGAGCTAACAAAGATTTTTCTTTAACCCAGATGACAACAAGCCAATCTGGATGCATGCAGAGGAGCGAGAAGAGAGCAAGGTATCACACGAGATTTGTAAAACTAGATTTGCATGCAATGCTTTGCATATAAGACAGTTACAAAATAAGTGTTTCGGTGAAGCAAACATCCCTTCTAAATTTTGAAAGATTGAAAACATTTAGATCATAAATTGATACAATCAGTAAATAAAAATACAATGATATCACGTTTTAAATAATATACAGTAGTTATTAAGTGCAACAATTTATATCACTTTATACAGGTAGGACCAAATTTACAGATGCAGAAGATACTTCCTTGTAAAAACTATAAAAATTGAAATCAGAACTTTCTTTCAGGTTAATGTAAAATTGATGTTCATTTCCAGGGCAAGAGGAAGGACTCGGGCCCTTACGGAGAGTACGGCAGCTGGTACAAGGCCTGTAAAGTAGACAGGTAAGTGAGCAGGTTTCCTCAAAGGATTATGGGAGTTCATTGTTGAATCACTCTTTTGGGCTTTTGTTAACCCGGGTTCATACTTAGCCCAGGTATCATTTGTAATCATGGGTTACATTGTGTTTCATTTTGTGCATTTATTTATTAGCAAGTATAGTATGCAACAAGCTCAGACTGTTTTAGTAACTTGAGGGATGCAATGTTGGACGCAGAGACAAGAAACAATACTGTTTCTTCAACACTCCAACTGACATAAAAGCAGTGATGATACCCCAATTTAATATGATTCAGATTCATAAGGTCTCAGTTGGATTCTTGATTTGATAAATATTGATTCAATAGAACTGGGAGTTTCAGTACTGATATTTGAGAAGATGTTTTTAAAGGAATGGTTTACCCAAATGTGACTTCCTTTAGCGAACAATAGGTGAACGATATTGCATATTTTAAACACCTTTTGCAAAACTGAAACAAAAATGCATATTGGCGCGATATTGCATGTCTAGTGATGAACATTGCAGGAAACTGGTTCAAATGAACTGTATCTGTCTAGCCCCACTGTTAACACCACGCTGAAGAGCCTGGGGGCGCTGTACCGCAGACAGGGCAAACTGGAGGCGGCGGAAACACTGGAGGAGTGCGCTTCTAAAACTCGCAAACAGGTACAACACCTTGATTTCCTACCTGATGGTTGACCTATAACTACAGATCGCCTTCCTGCGGATGACTCATTCAGAAAACACACTGTGAAATTATATGAGTCATTTAGAAATCCATTGATACGTCCCCCAATTAAGTCAAAATTTCATTTGAATTTTTCTCTTATATCCTTATATAACATTAGTTTCTGAATGTTTTTTTTCTGAGTTTATTGTTCTCTCTTTCAGGGCATTGATGCCATTAATCAGAGTAAAGTGGTGGAGTTGCTGAAGGATGGGAGTTGTGGTGGAGGGGACAGGCGTCAGAGCAGGGATGGGGTAAACGGCCCCGGTGGACCTCGAGGGGACTGTGATGGCGATGAGGCCGAGTGGAGCGGGGTCAGTTTCTATGACATCAATCGCTCACCTCAACACCTTGCTTTTTAACCATTTGTGTTGTTTGGTCATTTGCATGTATCAGTATGACTATGTAGTTATCAGAATGTTTCTGTCGGGCACAGGATGGCAATGGTGCCCTGCGCAGAAGCGGCTCCTTCGGAAAGATTCGTGAAGCCCTGAGACGCAGCAGTGAGATGCTGGTGAAGAAACTTCAGGGCAGCGGCCCACAGGAGCCACGCAACCCCGGGTGAGACTGCAACACAACATCAGAAATGTACTTTATCGGCTCTGCATTTGGCATAGACCTGACAACTAGGATATGCTTGAAAACTCTCAGGGGTTTTAACTGGCCTCATATATACAATACATTTTTAGGCCGGATGTGAAGTGAATCTCAAACTAACACAGGTGGTCTGTTAAAGTTATGTTGTGGATTCCGGTTCACAAGTTCATTAGTATTACTACTATTCATTTGCTCCTTGGTTACTGAAAGTGTGTTGAAAATAAAGCATACCATAAAGATTAACCAAGTTTTTCCATCTAAAATATAGTCCCACTTCAAAAATATTACAAATATTACAAAAATATTCAACTTTAGTAAAACACAATGTTTTTAGGGTTTAAAAGCTTTACCTTAACGCTGGCTGTATTTTCTTAATTGTGTGTTATCGTAACTGTTGATGAGTATAAAGATTTTTGTTGTAATCAGTATTAAACCACGAAGGTGGTCACCAGCTTAACCCAATCCTGGAACTTTTCTTAATTTTTTTTAAAAGTGTCCTATAACAGATATTTTTGTTTGGTTTGAAAGGATGAAGAGGGCAAGCTCTTTAAATTTCCTCAACAAGAGTGTCGAAGAAACCTCACAGGTTCGTCTTTATGTGTACACACACAATACATGTGCATCAATAGGCACATATATTCGTATGCACATTGTAAAAAGCGCTACGCAAATACAATTTTATGCTCTTAAATAATCATTTTAAAAATCAATAGGTTGACTTTGATGTCCATAATTTAGCTTTGTTAAAATGTACGTGTTTATGTGTTATCAGGAATCTAACAGCGGTCTGTCAGAATCCAGAGGACTGAGTGCTAGTAATGTAGACCTGACCAGACGCAACTCTCTGATCAGTTAGAAAACATCATTGGAAGTGGGATGGGGCCAATCGGAGAGAGTGTTTGCTACCAACTTGAAATTAAATATCATTAAATTATCCTTATTAAAACCATTTTCATCAAAAATATTGTAATGGCAAAAACGTCTTTAGTTTTACATGGCTTGCATCATTTGAGCTAGGTCTATCTGCTGTTCACAACACACGTGAACACGATCACAATGAAACGCAAATAAAAAAGAGCATGTTGCCACCTGCTTGGACAGATTATCTGCTCTAGAGACATCTATCTACTTGTGAATTTGTCGTAGCATGGCATCAAAAAATGCTAGCATAGCTTAGCATAAAATCACGTTCTACAATTTGTACAAATCATATGTTTGCTTGGTTTGCCATTCAGAACAAGAATAGCTCAAAACATTGTATATGTGGTTGATGTGCAGACAAGGAAATTGCTAGCTCCTACAAACAACACATCGCAATGTTTGAATTGTGCGAAAATCGTGAATGCACTTAAGTGAAAATATGTATGACTGGAAGACTCCTTTGAAATTTGGAAGTAGTGACTGGTACAACTTTTTGCCTTCTGAGTTTTATGTATATATTGGTTTAAATTATTTAAGATCTTTGTGTCTTATGGGGATTTTGTTTACACTAGAGAGCAGATGGGAATCGTGTCATAATGGAACCGTGAAGGATTTTCCTTGATAATGTATTCTTTGAGGTTTGGGATTCTGGGAATCTAGATTAATAGTTTGACGCAGAACTTTCGCAAATGTCTGTTTATTTCGTACAATTTAGTACGGCCTGATAAGGGGTTGAAAATGGATCCCTTGATGGTAAAAATATATAACTGGAATATTCCTTTAATTTAAAATGTGAAGTGAATCATTGTATGTTCTTTTCCAGTCACCTGTAGATCTTAAAACAGTCAAAACCTCTGTTTACTGTGAATCAATTCTTAAATATCTGTTAAATGGTCCGATTCTGTCAAGTGCTTATCCAACAGGAACAACCAATGTCAAAGCATTCCTATCGGAGAGCTTCTCTTGTTTGTACCTTTATTTGACTTGTTTTATTCATTGATAAAGATGTGTATGTGTTTGGTATTGGGTTCATTTGTATGTCTTAATTTGAATTATTTCCATATTCATCAAAAAGGAATGAATATTTGCATCTGTTTATGCACACAGATGTTACTAGCTTTTGGATCCAGCCATGCAAATGGACGTTTTCAACAAACAAATGTCCGACTTATTTCACAGTTAAGTCCAAAGAAAACAAATATTTACTTTTTTTGAGCTGAGAAATATGACAAGGACATTTCTTAACTGTTTTCGTGAAATTCACCCAAACAGAATGTACCGCAGTTAATAGATGATGGATTGTGTTTGTCTTGAAAGTGTTGAAAGATGGAAAATAGTTTGATCGGTTAGCAAATATTAGGAGAAATGAAGAAGAATGTTCAGAGAGAAATACAAATGGCACCATTGATTGTAAAATATTAACTGTACCACTCAGTCATAACCACAAAACCCATATACTTGTGTATGCTTCTCATGTGACAGGTGTGTAGTTTCTGAAAACTGGTACAAAAATCGAATGTGAATCCACCTTTTGCTGTATTGTCACTCTTTATTACCTACAATGTGTGATGCCTTTTTTTGCCACATGTCCCTTATAAATGTGCGTCTCTTTAGATTGTGCTGCAAATACACAAGTTGCCCTTTTGGACTGATCTTAGAACAGCACCCCTATCCTAATACTAAACTAGCATTATAAAAGAAACCTGTTTAGTTGGGTTTTGGATTAACTGTACAGCATCACGTCTACCAGACCTTGTAGAATGTAGCCGTGCTGGCACTCTATGGTTCAGTCTGATGTATTTCCTCAGATATGCATTTCACTTGTAAAGGGGTCAATGTCTTGTGTTTTAATAAAAGGTTTGAAATAAATTCTGCTTTTCAAACCAAACTAATGGTTTGTGTGTCTTTTAAGCCAAACCCT
This sequence comes from Triplophysa rosa, assembly GCF_024868665.1. Taxonomy (NCBI): domain Eukaryota; kingdom Metazoa; phylum Chordata; class Actinopteri; order Cypriniformes; family Nemacheilidae; genus Triplophysa; species Triplophysa rosa. Next base: position 5,443,949 of record NC_079890.1, read on the forward strand.
TTCCCTTTTCCAGATAAATCCTTTAGCAACAGTTTAGCAACCACAGAAGCAGTCTAGCGTTTTTACATTATACGACATATGGCATGATTAACCTTCAGATTAGAAGGAATGAAGGGTTGCCAACTTTTACTCAAAAAAACTGCATTTTGATATTTTCAAATAAATGTTATTTTATTTAATAATTCATTTACATCACAATATAAGGGATCCTTCACACACACACACACAAATAAGAATTTATTGAATATTTTTAAAGCACAGTGTCAAGAAACTATGAGCCAGATTTTCTATACAGGGCAAAATAGCACCAATGGAAGTGGAAATTTATGCGGGTGATTTACAGTGTTGGGTCTAAATAGTTACTAAGTAATTAGTTACTGTAATTGAATTACTTTTCCTTTGAAAATGTAAAGTAGTTGATTACTCTTATTTTTTCTGTAATTTAATTACAGTTACTTCTGATGTAATATACTGTGTAATATACACAATAGTGGAATTGACATCAAAATTCAAAGTCTAACTTTAAAATGCATGTTTTAATGTATTCTTTATTTTTGTAATACTTTGGTCAGTTAATAAGAATACTTTGTTTTATTTATTTGAATGAATTAAAAGAGCCGTTTCAAGTCTATCCTCGAATCACTTAACTAATCAAGGTTGAGATAGGAAAAAGAAAAAATTAAGTAATTAATTTAAAAGTAAAAGTAATTAAATAATTTGGAGAGAGTAATTTGAATAGTAATCTAATTACACTATTGAAGATGTAATTAGTAACTAGTAATTAATTACTTTTTCAGAGTAACTTACCCAACACTGGTGATTTACTAACAAGGTGCGCATTAAAAAACACAGGCGCAATATCTCATTCCCATAATCACCTACATAATCTACTAAGAGCAGCGCAAATTAGTGCAGGGTTTAAAACATGCTTTTTTAGGCGTTAAAATAAAGCAGCAAATACCAGTACAATGACGAGCATAAACCTTAGTAAACTGCATTGCGTGATTCATTTAAATACTCTCCCCCAATAAAACTACAAATGCATATGGAATAAGGTCAGTCGCAAAACAGTTGTCCACTCATTTTCAATGCTAGATTTACTGTGTCTTTAGTAAATACCTTTTTATGCCAAAAGAGCCATTTGCACGAGACTCCTCCAAAAAATGGAACTTATAGGTCGTTTGTACAAGCACCTTATTACAACCAACAGTTGCGTCTAAAGGATGAGCGCCCTCCAGCGTCAGCAGCTTACTACGATGTACTACGGTTACGTGTGACGTGCAGGGTATTACATTGCTTTAGATTGTTCACTTTTTATGCATTTAACTCTTCCTTTTGTTGTATCAATAATTTCAGGAATATTTATGGTTTTAAAGATATTTTGGAGCCCATAACCCAACCCCCACCCTAAACCTAAACACTTCTCAACCATACAAAACGTACTACACAAGTGACAGTACAGTCAGAGGTATTTATTGCATAAATTGACCAACAAACAGTATATTACAAACAACTCACGTTCCAAACATTCCGAATTGAAGCCAGAAGATATTGAATTGAAGAATTTATATGAAGATATCCGTGAATGCAATGCATGTGGAGCTTGTTCAAACGTTCAGATATCACAAGATACAAGAGAACCAATGCTATTTCACAATCACAGCTGATTAAATCACTTCATCTGGCGGTTATTTTAAACCAGTGGTTCTCCACAGGGGGGTCGTGGCCCACAAGAGGGCCCTAGCTGACTTCCAAGGGGGCCTCAGGATGACTAACAATGACAATTTTGACAAAATGAGCATTAAAATACATTTTAAAACATCTAAAAACCAAGATATTTATTATTATATATCATGTTTATATTGAACAAGCACTTCTCCTGTTAATATCAAACTCTGAAATATTTTATTAGGTGTAAATTTTGAGTTTTGAATATTGAATATTGTTGAATACAGTTTTAAATTTCTTTCAAAAATCATGTTTTTTATTATGTTACCATGTTTTTATTGTGTTTTATTGTGTTAGTTAGCTGTATTTTTGGAGTTCTTATGGCTTAAATCAAAGCAAACCAACTGCAGTTTGATTGCTATTAATTGGAATGCACACAAAAAAACATGATTTTTGAAAAATTAGTTATCTCCTTTTGGAACCAAACTCTTCATATGATTTAATTATGATCAGTGTTGGGTGTAACTAGTTACTAAGTAATTAGTTACTGTAATTAAATTACTTTCCCTTTGAAAAAGTAAAGTAAGGGATTACTCTAATTTTTTTCTGTAATTTAATTACAGTTACTTCTGATGTAATTAAACTAAATACTTTGTGTAATATTTGTGTGTGCAATAGTAGAATTGACATCAAAATTCAAAGTCTAACTTTAAAATCCGTGCTTTAATGTATTATTCTCACATTTGTAATACTTTGGTCAGTTAATAATACTACTTTGATTAGTTTTATATTATTTATTTGAATGAATTAAAACAGCTGTTTCATGTCTATCCTTGAATCACTTAACTAATCAAGGTTGATGTAGGATATAGAAAGCAATTAGTAATAAGTAATTAAATACTTTTCGGAGAGAGTAATTTGTACAGTAATCTAATTACACTGTTGAATATGTAATTAGTAACTAGTAGTTAATTACTTTTTCAGAGTAACTTGCCCAACACTGATTATGATGGTAGACAAAAGGCGCTAATTCAGGTGTATAGCCTACTTTCTTGCTTGTTCCGCAAAAGAGAGTCAATCAGAAAAATGATTTTTCGGAATTTTAGATAATGATGTTGCTTTAATGATAAATGTTATTTGTAATAAAAATGTAATCATTTAAAAATATATACATTTAAATTTAAAAATTACTCATTTTTATAAAAATGTAATAATAAATACAAATGTATTATTTAATAATAACAATTCTGTCATCATTTACTCACCCTCATGTCCTTCAAACCCTGTATATGACTCTTTCATCTGTGGAACACAAAAGAAGATATTTTGAGAAATGTCTCAGTGGTTTTACATTACATTTACACTTATTCATTTGGCAGACACTTTTATCCAAAGCGACTTACGAGTAGGAGAGCATTTAAACATTTTGTCAACACGCTAAACAGTACCGTTAGTTTACAAGGCCATGCTACTAGGAGGACTAAAGCTGGAGTAAGTAAGGGAGAGAATGAACAACAAGATTTTTTTAGACTCGTGACAGAGACAGTTATTGGTTTTGTGTCCATACGATAAGAGTTGGTCACTAGTGTTTTTCGGTTACCAACATTCCTCAAAATATCTTCTTTTGTGTTCTGCAGAAGAAAGTCATGCAGGTTTGAAATGACAAGAGGGTGAGAAAATGATGACAGAATTTTACATTTTGGGGTGAACTAGCCCTTCAAGATCTATGTGAAAAAGCAACAGAATACCAATTCATTTCATTTTGAATGTTTGCGTTGCTCAGCAGACCCCTTCATTTCACATACGGAAACATCAATGTGTGTTTGAACTTCCTGTGTCAGCCGCCTCTTGTTTGACAGCAGAACAAGCACAAAGAAACCAGAGCAGCGGCAGATATCTTTTCAACAGGTCCGCAAAATGTGCTAGTTTAAATATGTCAACGTGAGAAAAATGTCTGCTAACACAAAGCACCGTCCAAAAAGCCTTGACAAATGTTATGTTTTCAATGTTGCTGGTAAGTTCATCTTTTACTGAAAAGTTTGTTTATCCTTGTACTGTTTGTTTCAGAAGCATCTTCTACTGTTTTCAGGTTCCTTCTCTCAGCTGGCCGTGGGGTCAGAATCCACCCCAACGGGGCCCATACGCATCCAATTCCAGATCGGCCTCCTGAAAGAGGGTGTACTAATACCTGAAGGGCACCTCACTCTCCAAGATGCGAAATGTCTCGCAGAAGAAATCATTGAGAGGAAGGTACAGTAGATCTGATGCTTTTTGTGGCGTAGTTTCTAAAGCATGTAGCCTGTGGCCGGTTTCATGAACTACTTAGAAGAGCCTTACAAGTTACTCATGTCGTTTTTTCTTTGAGACTGGTCAAAATTGGCTTAACTTTTTAAGGTCAGTCACACAAAAAGGTAGATTGGACTAATTTGAATCCACAAAGTAAGACAATGTGTTAACTTTGTGCCTGTGTACAAAGTGTTTGTGCCAAGTCTTAACTTTGTGGCTATGCTTATGCAAGCGGCATCAGGTAGTCTGAGAAACAAGCGTCTTGGCCACTTGTTTGATCGTTGTGGTACTTTAAGGAACTAAAAGATGAAGTAATTATTTACCTACTGTACCTGCACGTCATTCCAAATCTGTGGAACTTTATTTCTGTGGAACAAAACAGGAAAACTCTTTCTGTATGAACTTGAAAAATGGCAAAACAAAACACATCATGATACATTATTAATATGTACAACAATAGTCCGTGCAAGTCTACTGCTATATTCCTAATCGTACAACAGCGGAGGTGTCAAGTTAAAATCATGATTTGATTAAATGTTGACATTTTTGAACATTTCTTTCCGTATGTCCCACACAATAAACCCAAAGTGTGTTGGAATAAAATGCAAGATTTGATGAATATAGAATTTCCATTAAAAATAAAAGGAAGTTTAGATTTGGGCTTGACATGAAGATCGGTAAATGATGTCATGAGTTTTATTTTTAGAGAACTATTCCTGTAGTTATTTTCACACTGCCCACTACTATAAACAGTAAACACGTATTACTAAAGAGTGCACGTGTCCTATATAAAAACCACTTTGACGGCCGATGGGATTACATTACATCTTCAAACCATATGTCTTTTTTGTAGTCTTCAGTCTTATTATAGTTTGTGACACTTGAATGTCAGTTTGAGTTCGAAGTTTAGAAATATTATTTATTGTACCATGGTCTGTCTGAATACTCTATTCTGATTGGCTGGAAGGTGTGCATTAAAACAGTTTAATGCACAGGTAGTTCCATTTAGTTTGATCAACGTTCGAAATGAATGCGGTGCCTATAATATAATCATTTCACACAGACGCACAGATCGGACATTGATTGCGCTGCCAGTGCTCAATAAACAGCACTGAAAATGTTGTTTTCAACGTTGCCTCCCAAATCTGGACTAGGACTAAAAGCAGCCCTGGACAAAAATTGAGCTGTAAACACCAATAACAGCTTTAACTTGTTTTTAACTTGGCAAATGACCATGATTTAAGTGGGATAACCCACGGCTAGCCACGGCTTCGCATCAGGTGGTTCTTCGCATACACGTTGTGCATAAAAGTCCTTTAATGCACGGTTAGGATTATCCCTTACTTGCTACTGTGACACTCCCTTTGGTCCCTTGCCTGTTTTCTCCGTTTTTACCCCAAGGATGTTATTTTGCCACGCTCCCTCACCTGTCCCTCATTGTTTTTGCCTGCACCTGTCCCTCATCAAAGACTTATGACTTTCACCTGTCCTTCATTTGTCATCACCACCTGCACATCATTACCCGGACACTATATATTCTCCCTTGCCCATTATGTTGTTGTCTAGTCTAAAATGTTACTCGTGTGTTGGTTTGCTCCTCCAAAGTTCTTTTGCGCCTCGTGGTTTCCGGATATTACTAAAGGATTATTGTTTGGAATCATCTCATGTGGGTAAACTGTTACAGCTACCCTATATGGACAAAAGTATTGGGATGTCCTCTTTTAATAAACATGTTTACCTATTCTACTAATTCCAATTAAAACAAATATTAATGCTATACCATACGGTATTATATTCAAGAATTTGTTTCCATCTTTGTTGCAACAGTTTGGGTGATGAGTGTTTGGTTCAAATGTGTTCAGATGGGTCAAGGTCTGGGCTTTATGCAGATTAGTCAAGTTCTTCCACACTAGACTGAATCAATAATTTCTTCTTGAACCTCGCTTTGTCCACAAAGGTCGTTGTCCTGTTGGAATAGAAAAGAGCCCTGCACAAACTGTTGCTATAGAATGAGAAGCACACAGTTCTCTAGAATATAGATTTGTGCTCACAGAAAAGGTAGTCAAACCTGTTCATTAGAAGGGGCGTCCCAATACGTTTGTCCATATTTTATCATCTGAAGTTGGAAGACAATTGTCTTAGTCTACAAAGAACAATCAAAGGACTACAGTTATGAAAGTTGTGATTTGTGCTTGTATAAGATTCATTTTGAGGGCATGGACAGAGTGAAGTGAGTTTGGAATCAAGCAGCAGTAAAGTAAATTAGTACACACCTCTTTGAGACTGTAATTGGTCAACGCATGCCTACATCATCGCAGCAGTTACAAAGTTACATTGTTGTTAACTTTTGGCCACGTGACAGATTTTTACTTTTGCATACCTTCGCACATTTTCCCATCTGAGACACCTGTTGAAATCGATGGCTTTGCAGTGTTCTCTGACGCAGCGTAAACTCCATTGTGTAAATTCCCTAAGGGATGTTATTCCTGTACCATGCAGTGTTAGTTGCCTGAAAAGCAGACAGTGTAAAGAAAATGTAACTTCTGTGTATTAGTACAAAGAGCGGAGGGGAAGTTAAAGGGTGTGAATAGAATTAGGTGCTACTCAAACAGTCTCTCTCTCACACACACACACATACACACACGCACAGTCTTTCTCTTTCTGTCTGCTGCGGTTCAGAGCATCTGCGTGTAACTTTCCAACCACAGACTCTTCCTCTAACAAACACACACACACCTCTTCATTGTCATTGTCTACAGTTTTCCACTGTAGTGAGGCATTACAGACTTGCACACGCATTCAACTGTAACATGAAATAACAGTAGAGGTAATACCATATGCGCGACGGACTCATGTCATACATTTGATCAAAGTCCGTTTACGGAAGTCGTGCCACTCGGCGGCCATGTTTGCAACGCCTCTGGGCAGTTATTTACGTCATAGCAAGTCAACAGTCGTATCTATTTGAATGGTGGAAGGTAGGGCTGTCAAACGATTAATCGTGATTAATCGCATCCAGAATAAAAGTTTGTGTTTACATAATATATGTCTGTGTACTGTGCATATTAATTTTGTATTTATAAATACAAACACATACACATGAATACCTATTTAGGAAATATTTACATGTATTTATTTATATTTACCAATAATTGAAATTATATATAAATGTTTATTAATTTTGAGATTTTTCTTAAATATATGCATGTATGTGTATGTGTTAATAAATACAAAATTATTATGCACAGTACACAGATATATATTATGTAAACACAAACTCTTATTCTGGATGCGATTAATCGCGATTAATCGTTTGACAGCCCTAGTGGAAGGCAGATATTTCTAAAATCGCTGGCAAAAATCACAATTGAATAGCATATTTCCGATCAATAATTAAACCTGATATGGACTATACCATAACTTTGGTTTGCTAAGCTTAAATTGCATCAAAAATCACCTTTTTCGAGGTCGCTTTAGATACCTCATGCCTCATAAGCCTTGCCCCAGAGAATCGTCAGTCTTTATTGATTTAGAATTTTAAAGTTTTACTAAATTAATATTGCATATAGGAATTTATAGTCTGTTATATTTGACCTGTGCTTCTCTCGCCTTTATCTTAAATGTGTGCTTTCACTGTGCGTGCGTGTGTGTGTGTGTGTGTGTGTGTGTGCGTGTGCGTGTCTTTGTGTGTGCGCGTACTTGTCTGTGTACATGTGTGTGTGTGTGCGTGCGCGTCTGTGTGTGTGTGTCTGTGTGTTAGTACGTGTGCATTTTGTGTGTGTGGAGTGTTTTGTATGTGGGTATGTCTGTCTTCTTTGTTTTCACCTTTTTCTTGTTTTGCAGGTACAACTTTAATTGGTTTGCTTATAGTCAATATGTCTTATGTACAGCTGCTTTGTAACAATGAAAATTGGAAAAAGCGCTATATAAATATAGTTGAGTTGATTGACCATTGGATCGTTCTACTGGAACGCTAGTTCGCTAGAGCGGCCATATTGAGCGTTGCATTCCTCTCCATTCATTGTAATGGCAGTGGCGCATCTAGTTAATATATAATATCTTTGATTTGATATAATGGCAATGCAAGCACATTACGTGCAAACACACGTTGCAACACATTTTCACAAGTGACAAACAGAATGGCTATTTTCAGAACATCAGAGTAACATGTTCTATGTAGTATAATCTGAATACTGCTTTAAAAATGTGAAATAGTATTCAGCAAGACACATTTCAGTTAGGTCTAGGGTTGGGAATCGTTTCAATTTTATCGATTCCAATTCCGATTCTGCTTATCGATTTCGATTCTTATCGATTCCCAGTTTCGATTCCACAGTTGAAGTAAAACATTTAGATATCAACCTGTATGGTCATTTAGCCTGCTTATTGACTTGTTTGCAAAATATATTTATATATTTATGAGCACCGTTTTGTGTATATTTAGATATAGAAACACACCTTTTCTGATTTTTTACTATTTGTATTATCATAGTTGAACTACATCATGGTTAAACTGCAGTTACTATAATGCAACTATGGTTAATTTGTGATTCCTGTGCTTTAATGCAAATTCTATAGCTAAACTATGCTTACTATAGTAAAAAATATCGATCATTTTCATAAGGGCTTTTATTGAGATATCAGCAGATCATGCAACGCATGTACTTTTCTGAAAATATGCACACAGGAATTGATAAGAGGAATTCAAATTTTAATCTCAAGTATCCGATTCCTATTCCTTTCGATTCCGATCCGATTCCTAGCCTTTCGATTCCGATTCCAAATTGGAATTGATTTTCGATTCCCAACCCTAGTTAGGTCTGTGTGTCATCCCGTGGTTGAAGGAACTCTCTACATTTAGCTCTCTACATTTTAATGTTAAAATGAAGGTTTTGCATTTTAATGCTGGAATCTGTAACTTATCTTGTTAAAAATAAACAAAAATCAGTTATTGAGCAAATACATAAAAATCTGATTTCCTTAAAAAGTTTTTCCGCAAGTATGCTATTAGTACTTCTTTTAAACTAAAAGAAGTATAGCATAATGTCAGTCTACATTCTATGCACTCACAAATGCACTTCATGTACTTACATAGCCTAAAATAAATAGTTGTAAATACCTAAAACTAAACTTTAATAAACTTTAAAGTGAGCTAGAGGACACTTTCAAGTCTACTAGTAATTAGTACTTTACATGCTTAAAAATATACTTGGACTTGTATTTAATAAAATGAACCTGAAGTACGCTTATTTTTTGTAAGTGATTACCCCGATTTGCAAAGGTAATAAAGATTTATAATTTGAACTGTTAGGTACAATTTTGCAGGAAAATTTTATGTAATCCGGGTAAAAATATGTAAAGTATGTAGCCTGCAATTCTGTTTCAAACAAACATGGCAAAATAGAGGCAAATGTTACGGATTGCAGTTTTAGATCAAATATTTAGTAAAAATGTCATAATGCTTGGAAAACTGAAGTAGTATGGTAGGATAATATTCGAAATAGTATTTAGGTGTTTCATCCTGAGACCTCTCTGAAAGCTTCAGTGAGCTGAAAATGAGGTAAACACATCACACATGCACAGGGCTATGCCGCCACAAAAAAGCAACACATCGACCGACCATTACACATGTGTATAAATAGGTTGAGGACGATACTGTAGGGTGGGACGGAAATGCGTAGCTCATTCACATCGTGCATTTCTATTTCTACGATATCTAAATAAAGTATTCTAAATTTATCCTAAGACTAATTTGATCAAAACAGTATTTTATTCATTCTCAAGGTATATAAAGGTATATTCTTTCAGCTTTTGCGGGCAAAGCATTTGAATCCAGAATGAAACATCTATTTGCTTGTTCTCAGATGTGCACTTTGTGCACTGTCATTCAGGACATTGATTGTTTAGCTGTGTTTAAAGCTGCAGAGTGCCAGGGGACTTTCATATGTGCCATAGTGCTTAATCGTGGGTGCATTCATGTAGGTTGGTCATGTGTGTATTGCATTGCTGCATACCACCAATAATGAACAACTGGCAAAAATTGTGTGTAATTAAAAAAAACATGTGTAATTAATAACATATATGCGATTATATTTACAAATAATAACTAAATTGCACGGTTTTCCCTCGTGAAGCTTTGTATTTGCTGAGCTAATAAAATAGCTAACAAAATATTTCAAAGCAATATTTTGTGTCCAATAATTTACTCACGTGGCAAAGAGCCGGTCAAGTGACCGTGTAATAAGCAGGTATAGGACATCCAGCATTGTAATTACTTAGTAGTTACAGTTTTATCAACATGTTATAAAGCACTCAGGGCTGCTATATTTTTAATATTGTTATTATATAGTTATTACTAGTAGTATATGAATATTGATCAACTAAAAAATCTATTTATTTAAAACATTATATATTTGTCATTTTCACGCTTTCGGAAGAGTTCAATAAACTCAGTAGTTAAGTAACCGTTAATGTGGGTCAAACTCCTCTGCCTGGGTTGACTCACATCCGCTATGTTTGAAAACAAAATGATTGACATTTGAAAGACGACATCATGAGAATCATGCAGACATCTGGCCACTGCAGCTTCGGACCGCTGTGTCCAACTCCAGGCCCCCTTTCTCTGTCACATGGCCATGTTGACTCCACATTTAGTTGTCTGTATTGTCCGCAGCTGTGGATTTAGACTGTATCTATCATATTTGCACAATGTAGGATTGTACTAACCATGTACCTGAGTGAGTGGGTCTCTTCGGTTAGGTTTCAGAGCAGTGTTTTAAGTAGTATACTGCCAATCTTTGTTTACTGTTTTCAGTATTTGAATTTTCTCTAGGCACTGAATTGGCAGATGACACGTTACGTTACATGTGGAAGTTCAGTACCTGTAAGATTTTGACATTCGTATCTTTCTGTGTTTGGATCCTGTTGCAATATTCAGTAGCCAGTTACTGTTGGATGTTGTGAGAGATGTCTTCAGCAGAGCTCTGTGAGCAAGAGACACGAACACCAAAGTGTAATTGTATCATGCTCATTTATTTCCTCAAAGTGAACAGTTTATATAGCGCAGAACAGGGCGTTCCTGAAACTGCTTTAAGCAATCAGCTTCATTCAATTACACAGAGCATAAACATCCTTTGTTAAAGAGTTCAATAGAACAATCTGATAGTAGCTACCTTAAGCAGTCAATCTGGGTTACATTCCAATATCATATAATATGGAGTTCAGCGCATTCCACAACATGCCAACCTCAACAGCAATTTTCATTAGTGTGGGGAACTGAAGAATCTAGCAGTACCACACTGTGTTAAAATAACAACATGGTGATAGCAGGATGTTGTTTCACACATTATTTTTTAGTCATATTAAGTGTACACTGCACGCTAAGCAACTACTTAGACCTGTCTTGGACCTGTGAAAAGACAGCAGCGCTGTCAACATGATGAACATTTTCTCATTAGCCACAGAATATCTAACATACACAATAAACTATTTTGCAGTCGTCTCACTCTGTGTGTGTGTTGCGTGTGTGCGTGTGTGCGGGCGTGCGGGCGTGCGGGCGTGCGGGCTTGTGAGCAGTCATCTGAATATTTATGTTTGTGTCTTCCCTGAAATGTCTACGTCTAATAACAAGAACCTGCAAGGGCATTATAGGTGGGCAATAGTAATTCAATTAAAATGCCGAAGTGTTTTGGATTGGGTGTAGTATTTAGTGTTAAGGATGTTTCGATTGCCCCCTATAAGGCACAAAAAGAATTAGTAATAAATCAAATACTACACAACACTTAAAGTCCGGGTAAAGAGAATTCTGAGAATTGTTTCTAAACACATTATAGATGTTAGAAATGTATTGCTGAAACACATTACAAAGACTCAGAAGTATGTAGTACTGAATTGTGGAGTTAAACAGTTTTTCACCGATTCTCTGTTCAGGATTTTTTGTCCGCCAACAGCGGACACGCCCCAGCGTTTGAGAGCAGAGAGTCCTCCTTGTTTTTCCAAGATTACACTGCGTTCCAAATTATTATGCAAATTGGATTTAAGTGTCGTAAACATTTAATTTTATATTGTTCAATTAAACTTATGGATGGTATTGTGTCTCAGTGCTCTTTGGATCACTGAAATCAATCTCAGACACCTGTGATAAGTAGTTTGCCAGGTGAGCCCAATTAAAGGAAAACTACTTAAGAAGGACGTTCCACATTATTAAGCAGGCCACAGGTTTCAAGCAATATGGGAAAGAAAAAGGATCTGTCTGCTGCCGAAAAGCGTCAAATAGTGCAATGTCTTGGACAAGGTATGAAAACATTAGATATTTCACGAAAACTTAAGCGAGATCATCGTACTGTGAAGAGATTTGTGGCTGATTCAGAGCACAGAAGGGTTCGTGCAGATAAAGGCAGAATGAGGAAGGTTTCTTCCAGACAAATTCATCGGATTAAGAGAGCAGCTGCAAAAATGCCATTGCAAAGCAGCAAACAGGTATTTGAAGCTGCTGGTGCCTCGGGAGTCCCGAAAACCTCAAGGTGTAGGATCCTCCAGATGCTTGCAGTTGTGCATAAACCTACTATTCGGCCACCCCTAACCAATGCTCACAAGCAGAAACGGTTGCAGTGGGCCCACACATACATGAAGACTAATTTTCAAACAGTCTTGTTTACTGATGAGTGCCGTGCAACCCTGGATGGTCCAGATGGATGGAGTAGTGGATGGTTGGTGGATGGCCACCATGTCCCAACAAGGCTGCGACGTCAGCAAGGAGGTGGCGGAGTCATGTTTTGGGCTGGAATCATGGGGAGACAGCTGGTGGGCCCCTTTAGGGTCCCTGAAGGTGTGAAAATGAACTCTGCAAGGTATGTAGAGTTTCTGACTGAGCACTTTCTTCCATGGTACAAAAAGAAGAACCATGCCTTCCGTAGCAAAATCATCTTCATGCATGACAATGCACCATCTCATGCTGCAAAGAATACCTCTGTGTCATTGGCTGCTATGGGCATAAAAGGAGAGAAACTCATGGTGTGGCCACCATCCTCCCCTGACCTCAACCCTATTGAGAACCTTTGGAGCATCCTCAAGCGAAAGATCTATGATGGTGGGAGGCAGTTAGCATCAAAACAGCAGCTTTGGGAGGCTATTCTGACATCCTGCAAAGAAATTCAATCAGAAACTATCCAAAAACTCACAAGTTCAATGGATGCAAGAATTGTGAAGGTGATATCAAAGAAGGGGTCCTATGTTAACATGTAACTTGCCCTGTTAGGATGTTTTTGATTGAAATAGCTTTTGATTTCAGTAAATATGACCTCCTAATGCTGCAAATTCAACAAATGACCATTTTCAGTTTTTTACAACCTATGAAATGTTTTCAAACTCTGTTGTGCATAATAATTTGGAACAGTGCATTTTGAGTTTTTCATTTTTTAAATAAATACTGTTGTCAGTGGGAGGTTTGTTCAATAAAATTCCAAATGTACCATAACTGTTGATTACTTGAAAATTATACTGACTGTCATTTGCATCGACAAATTAGGAAAACCAGAGAAAGATATCATTTGCATAATAATTTGGAACGCAGTGTAGAATAACTTATTTCATTTACTTGGATATTTTTTTCTCCATTCAAATTTGGCTGGGTGGTTAATAACACACTTTTCTGCTGTGTGACATACTCAGAACACATATTTCAATGTCACTTTACTCGGACTTTCAATTATTAACTGGAAATAAAATCAAACAAAACGACAAATCTAACCCAAAATAAACTGAAAACTGGATTGAAAACAAATTAAATCTAAATAGCAATATTTAAATTAAGTCTCATAATAATTAAATGCCAAATGCGCAAATGTAACATCTGTATTAAAATAATAAAAATGCAAAACTAAAAATATATGAATAAAAGCTAATGAAAAAAATACAAAAGGTACACTCTACAGCAAGTTTGTATTTGTTAGTTAATCTCTGCTATTGTTTAAAACATTAGAAGGAAATCATTTTGCTGTCTGTGTTTTCTAAGGCTCCAGATTGCAGCGTTAAAGGTCTGGGTGAAAAGCTGCTGTTATTCAGACATGAACCGGACACAGAGCAGATCTTACACAGACTCACTGACCAGCACCACATTCGTGATGGAGATCTACTTGAAGTGGTGATCTCCGGTCAGTAAACACGCACACACACTATCCAACACACAATTAAATACTGCATTATCATAATTTTAACTTGATTAAACATGATTAACATCTTTCCATCTCTTTGAACCCTCTAAGGCACAGCTTCTGTGGCCGAGACAAAATACCGCCCACATTCCTTGGTCGTCCAATCATATCGCACACCTACTTTCTGTCACTACTGCGGTGAAATGTTATGGGGACTAGTCCGACAGGGCCTGAAATGCGAAGGTAGGATGAGAATATTTATATATACCGTAATGTAACAAATTAGGTTTATGTTTTTCACTGATTCCTTCATGTGTCTTCCTCTTTGTAGGATGTGGTCTAGACTTCCATAAGCGGTGTGCGTTCAGGTTACCCAACGACTGCTCTCGCGTGTATCGGCGTTGTGGCCCCAGCCTGTCACTGTTCCCTCCTGGCCGGCCACGGGCCCTTACATTCTCCAGTCACACGGGTGGAAGCCTGGAGGAGGTGATGACCTAAACTCAAAACAGTTTCTCGTTCTTTACCATTATGGAAGCTTTCTCTGCAACAAGTGCAAGAGACCACTTTTCACCTCCCTCTCTAAATAACCAATAAAATGATTATAATGTACTGTACCCTGTCTCCCTTAGATCAGCATGTCAAAACCATCACGCTCACGGCCTCCATCCTGGGCAGATGTGCCTGTGTCTGTGGGGGTCTGCGAGGGAAAGGACGGGCGACCCCGCGTTCCTCACACCTTCCATATTCATACTTACACCAAACTCACCATCTGTCAGTACTGCTTTCGGCTGCTGAAAGGCCTCTTCCGGCAGGGGATGCAATGTTCAGGTGAGAGGGGTTTAACGTTACCGGGATGAAGGGGAATTAAACGTGATATTTTGTTAAAGTTTATGTTAAAATTCACTATCAACGAAAACATTTATTTTCCTTGACAGCAATGATGCTACAGACTTTAGCTTAAAGGTCCAATATGTAATTTTTTGGAGGCTCTATTGACAGAAATGCAATATAATATACATAACTATGTCTTCAGAGGTGTATAAAGATCTTACATAATGAAGCATTATGGGTTTTTTTTTTTTCCTTAGAAAGAGCTATTTCTATCTACGTATGGGTCCCCTTGCATGGAATTCGCCATGTTGTTTCTACAGTAGCCCTAAACGGACAAACTGCTCTATTATAAATTATAAAATCAACTTGTATTTTATGAAACAAATTAAACTTCCATTTTAATGAATTATATTATGCAGTAATAAACAATATGTAAACACTGCAAAATGTTTTGTCACAAACTCAACTGACAGGCAGTAATTACACAAAAATGATGCTGTTTTCTTAACAGGTGCAGCTTTTAGCAAAGAGCTGTGGTTGTTTTCTCTATATGCTTTTTGCATAGTGTTCGTGTTAGCAGAGGTGGTGATCATATCACACTGTCAATCCTCCTTCCTCCACTGGCTGAACCCTCATAGCCTTTAGAGAAACAGTTAAAACTACATAAACACATCATGTTTTATACTAACATGCACATATGTAAGGGACGGATGATCCGTTTTTAACGAGATTTGTCTGTGAATGTATTTAAAATAACGTAATGTGAACTTGCAATTGCTATACTGTACTTGTGGTACAGTCCACTGCTGTTCAGCAGCATGCTCCCAAGGCACAGTAAACCCGAGTGCTTCATGCTCGAGGCGCTGCGGACGTGAAAGATCCGAGCGAATGTTGAAACCGTCCATCTAGCGCGTGTTTACATAGAGAAATGGTGGGAAAGTAGTGCTGCGGGATGGAAAATCACGTTGTCTTTTTGAATGGCCGGTCACTGTAGCTCACAGAACGCACATACTTTGTGCAGTTATTAGCGTGTTCTGTACAGTAATGAAAACAGGTCGCACCACAACAAAATGTGCAGTAACGCAAATGCTCCCAAATATATTTAGAGGTTGTACAGGTTAAATATAGGGAGCATATACGACTAAAATGGTCGCAATTTCGAGCCCAGCACTCCATCATGCCAATTGCGTGAGGATATTGTGTTCTCGCAAGACCAATCGGATCTCACGAGACACATCGGTTCTCGCAAGGTCTTGTGCCATGAGATCTTGTCCCACCCCCCCCCAACATAGGGATACAGTCAGCCATATCTGTTCATGACAATTATTACTTTTACAGTCACATCAGATTTACACAAGTGAGTGAAAGCATGTTTCACCTTTGGCACATTCATGGTTATTAAAATAATAATATTGTACTCCTCTGTGATATCTTTATGTTTTAACACTGAAACTGTTCACAGGATTTCATAGAAAAAACTCACTCAGAAAACGTCCTTAAGATATACGGAAAAACACTGTAAAATGGGTAAAATTAACAGTGAAATTCTGTAGTTTTTACAGAAAATGGAAAATGTTTTACGGAAAATGCCCGCCACACATTGTAAAACTGTCAGTTGAAATGAACGGTGAAATTCTGTTATCTTAACAGAAATGCCTGCTACACATTGTAAAACTGTCAGTGAAATGAAAATGAACAGTGAAATTCCTTTGTTTTTACGAACGTTTATGGCAACCGTTCTTTTTTTCACTTTATTAAACAACTCCACAAACACTATTACCACATTCACTTATTACAGACACCACTGTCACTTTATTTCTGTTATACGTCTACAAAAGTTCTTATTGAGAATTAACACGTTTAGATGTCGATGGTTCTCGTCGAGACACCATTACGGTGATGAGTGTTTGCTTTAGTCGGGCTCCTGACTCTTTGCTTTTTGGGTTAAGACTTTCCTTGGTTTATCAACTGCATGTTGAAACAGATGGAAACAGGTGTTAAAAGCTATGCAAAATAGTTTTCATGTCATTTTTTGTCGGGAGTGTCATTGCATGTTAGCATTAGAGTTTAGGCAGTGATTTAAAGTGACTTTCTCATTCTCATTTGTTACTGTATGAAATTAAATTACATTCCGAAGGCCTTTACAACACATCAAGCACATAAATAATGCACTAGCAAACATCAAGAATAAACCTGTTCGTCTCAACAATGGTGACAACCAAAAAAAACCTCTTAAGATAAACACAATGCATTCTGGGAACCATGAAAGTTCAAACCTCATCCATGACTCCCAGCATGCATTGCGGCATGAAGCTATTCATTTGTTGGTCACCACTGTTGAGATTCATACACTGATTCTTGATGTCTCTGAGTCAAAAAATCAAATGCAGGATTTGTTTTTACTATTAAAAAAAACTCTTTATGTGGATTGTTGCATTAGGTCTCTAATGTATGCTCATTCAGACTGTTGTAACAAAACCCAATGAGAAACTACACAATATTAGAAAAAATGACTAAAAACCAGACTAAAGAATCTTATCACGTTTTCTTTTGAGCTTTGCAATCATGACTATGTTTTTTAATAACACAATCATAGCAGTCAAAAGAACATTGCTATTAAGCAAATAACGAGTAAAGAACCCAAATGAAGCAAACACTGATCACAATAACGGTGACTTTAAACAACAATAAAACATCAAGTCATGGATGTTATGCTGCAGTCCCTGTGAAGCAGAAGTGGTGATCGTCTTCAGTATTCTGACATATGTCCAAGATGAATAGTGGGGGTGTGCCTCATGTTTTCCACTGTGAATTGATTGGACGAATAAAAACAGGATGTTCCCGTATTTTTATGGTAGTTTACTGGCAACCACAGCTGCCGGTATTTTTCCGTAAAAACTACGGAATTGTTTTGTAAATGTTTTGTGGGTCACCACTATGCTGAAGAGTGGAGTCTGTGTTTAAGTCAAGGTCAGGCAATGCGCTTCTGATGTTATGCTGCATGTTGCTTTGTTTAAAAGGGACTTTGATGTTTATTAATGATGAATTGCAAAGAAATAAAATAAGTAAATATACTGTTTTCGCTTTTATGCATTAGGTCCATGTTTTCATTTTATATAAATAAATGCTCTTAATATAAAAGACTCAAATGTAATAAGTTCACACACAGCTTGAAGTTTTGCCCTGAAGTTTTAAACTGCAAAGCTGTTTACATAATTTTCCCGTATTTTTTACGGAACTTTGCTGGCAACCACTGCTGCCAGTATTTTTCCGTAAAAACTACGGAACATTTTTTACAGTGTGATGATAAAAAAATTCTACATTTTTTTGTCGATAAAATCGACCCTATTCGTTTATGTATTATGCAAGTCTGATTTAGCTGCTTTTACCACGGATCCATGTCCATTTTTTCTGGCTGAGTTTGAGTCTGCCCCTTCTTTCTCTCTGAAGTTCTTCAGAAAATGAAGCTTTCCTCCTCCTGCTCTCTTGATGTTGAACCTCCTTGGTTGCTTCGGGAGGTTTTAGGGACGATTGAACCTTTTATCTTAACCATATTAAATATTATTCTATCCCAAGGCATTGTTCCCTCAATTTTTAAGCATGCAGTTGTAAATCCTCTAAGGAAAAAGGCAAGCCTTGATCCTTATTGCCTTGATAGCTACCGCCCCATTTGGAAACTTTATTTTCTATCTAAAGGTTTGGAGAAGGTGTTTTTTCATCAACTGACTGCTTATCTTAATTCTAATCATTTGTTAGACAAGTATCAGTCGGGTTTTAGGAGGAATCATAGTACGAAGTCAACCTTGTTAAAGGTGCTGAATGATCTTCTAGTAGCAGCAGATTAGGAAAATCCTTCGTTCTAGTCCTTTTAGGCATAAGTGCGGCGTTTGATACTATTGACCATGCAATCCTACTTTAAAGATTAAGAAATTGTGTAGGTATTCAATGTTCTGTTTTAGATTGATTTAAATCATACCTCTGCGACAGATTATTTTCAGTGGAGATTGGAAATTTCTCTTCATCCACTACTCCGTTAAACCGTGGGGTGCCTCAGGGTTCTATTTTAGGCCCGTTGTTGTTCTCACTATACTTGCTTCCACTGGGTCACATTTTTCTAAATTACAATATTCCATATAATTTTTACGCTGATGACACACAGGTTTATTTTCCATTAAACCATAAGGATAACTATAAGATACATTCTCTGCTGAATTGTCTGACTGAGGTTAGATTCTGTCTGGCTGCTAATTTTCTAACTCTTAATGAATCCAAATCTGAGATTGTAGATTTTGTCCCACCGGCCTCTATAACACTGATTAAAAATCAATTAGCCACTCTTGCTGCTTATTCTAATGCACATGTAAAAAACCTAGAAGTGATTTTTGATAATGAACTAAAATTCGATAAGCAAATCAACACAGTTGTTAAAAACAGTTTCTATCATCTTAGATCTATTGCGAAGTTGAAAACTTTTTTAACGACAAAGGACTTGGAGACTGTGATTTATGCTTTTGTCACTTCTAGGATTGACTACTGTAACTCATTGTATTTTGGTGTTTGTAAGTCATCTTTATCTTGTCTGCAACTGGTTCAGAATGCCTCTGCCAGGTTCCTTACCGGTGCGAAAAAGAGGGACCATATTTCACAGATTCTTGCATCATTACACTGGCAGCCAGTTGAATTTCGCATAAAATTTAAGGTGTTACTAATTGTCTTTAAGGGATTGCATGGTCAAACTCCTGAATATATTACAGATCTCCTTTCCCCTAGAAAATGCCCCAGAGTGCTACAGTCCAATAGCATGATGCTCTCTATGCCTCGATCGCATCTTAAACTAAAAGGAAGGGCCTTTTCAATTGCCCCCCTAGATTGTGGAATGAACTTCCATCTTATGTAAGGCTGTCTCCGGATATAGGAAGCTTTAAATCTCATTTTAAGACTTACCTTTTTACATTAGCTTTTTAATCTGTTGGCATTGTATGTTTTATTTTATTTTATTGGATTGCTGTGGATGTATTTTTTCTGTTTTCTATTTTGTTTAATTTCTTGGCTTATTTTATTCTGTTGGAATTAGTTTTTGTGAAGCTATGTTTTACTGTACAGCACTTTGGTCAGCAGTCGCTGTTTTAAACGTGCTTTAGAAATAAATTTGCCTTGCCAAATAAATTCCTGTGGATTTTTTCCATAATAAATCGACTCTTCAAGACATCAGTCCAGTTCTGCCTTTGTGGAGGATTAGGTATACCAACATCTACTTATTTGTCCAAGCGATTAACCTAAAACCAGAGAATGAACTGGAAATTAATTCTTATTCGTGGCCACAATATAATTATTTTTCCGTCACGTGAGGGGCTCGGTAGAAATCATTTGCTAGATGTCTGTTTGGTTTGTGTTGAAAATATATTGTGTTTGCACATAGTCCTGGCTGTTTGAATAGGAGAAAACAATGTGGATCAACATAACACTCTTGTAACCAATTGGGGGCCTCATGATGGGGAGGAGACAGGGTGGTTTTGAGGGCAGAGCAATAAAGGCATGGGTACGTTTCTTTGGGTTTCAGTTTCAGATCAAGTGATCCTCAGAAATTGCTTACTGCACCTTTAAATTACATACGTTTGTCATGCTTTGTGAATGTCAGAAAGTCTCCAAGTCTCTTCTGGAGTTTCAGATAGGAAAGTGAAATATCCCTTCTATCTTTATGACATTAAATCATTTAGTTTAGGTGCTTTTAAACTGTGGGAAACACAAGGTTACTTAGCATACAAAACAATTTAGTCAAGTTAATGACTAGAGATGACAATGATTTACCATCATTTATTTTGGTATTTCAATTAAACTTAGAAGGAAATTAAAACAACTCTACTAAAAGACAACAACTGTGTATTGTCTCCCATAATTACATTTGAAAATGTTTCGGTGGGTCTTGAGACAGATTTTACCTGGCTGGGTGGGTCCTGGAATGAAAACGTTTGGGAACCCCTGGTTTTGTTTATTGAAATTAAATTCCCCAAGAGTAGTAAAATAATCTAATAGAAAAATTTTACTATCTAGACCATTGTTATTTGTATTTATTTGTATGTTTCATAAGACATATGGGGGTGGTTTCCCGTACAGGGTTTAAGATAGTTCTAGACTAAAATAAATGTTAGAACTGTCTAAGCTGAAAACAGCTTGCAGAGCTCGCATCTTAAAATAAACCAGTGCCCTTGTTTTCTCGTCTGCAATCGTCTTGTCTCAAAATGCACATCAGTGATGTTTTTTGTAAGGCATGAATGTAAAAACTGCTTAAATGTGCTAATTTAACTAAGGCCTAGTCCTGTCTTAACCTAATCCCTGTCCGGGAAACCGCCCCATAGTCTGTATTTAATACAAAAAATATATATAATTGGAAATACCATTAAATATCACCCTCGCTCTCTCTCTTTTCCCAGACTGCAAGTTTAATTGTCATCGTAGATGTGAGCCTCTTGTTCCTCCTGAATGTAGGGCCGATAAAGTCAATGGCGAAGGTCAGTTTGATTTTTTATTATGGTATTGTCATCATTTTAAAGGGTCAGTCAAAAATATCCTCATGTTTTTTCATATTATCATTATCATTTACATATATACTAAATATTGGTCAGTGAGCGTGTTAAGTTCACTGTTTTCAGAGCCCGAAGTCCCTAATAAGGAGTCAGAGTTGGATGTGGCGGTGGTGTCAGTAAACTCTCTTTATGAAGAACTGCGCTATAAAGAGCCACCAACAGAGGAACTGAAGCCACTGCAGCCGGCCACGTAATGAAGATTCAAGTCACACCCTGTCAGTGCCACACTTTAGATACATGATGTGAATATTAACCTCTCTGTCTCTCTCTCAGTCCATGTTTCAGCAGTAATATTCCCCTAATGCGAGTCTATCAATCGGTAAAACACTGTAAAAGAAGATCCAGTGGAGTGTTGAGGAAAGGCTGGTTAATGCACCACACCAGCACTGATGCACTAGTAAGAAACCTACACATGCATCTAGATAACATTTCAAAATGTTTCAGCTTTTTTTATATTGTATGTATGTCTTATTTGATGCATGATGTATGCTTTTTGTTTTTACAGAGAAAACGCCACTACTGGGAATTAGATGGAAAAACCATCACCCTGTACCCAGAGGAAAACAGCAACAAGTACTATAAGGTTTACATATACGTCTTTACAGTATGCATCATTACACCTCTGTGACATCCGTACATATGTCAAGCTACTCCAAAAATTCCATCTTTATGAAATTACTGCAAATTACTCCTGCATGACAACTGTATAATCTGAATCTTTGACTTTAAACATCTAAACACTAATTTATCCTACTCATTTTTAGGAGATACCACTCTCTGAGGTGCTTCATGTTCGAGGCTTAGATCAGCTGACTGTACCCGTGTTGCCAGATAATGGCGAGCACTCGTTTGAGCTGGTGACAAGCTCACTGGTGTATTGTGTATTTGCGGATCAAGAGGGCCCGTGCTGGGAGTCAGCCCTCAAACTGGCCCTAAGACCTGTTCAAGGGACCAAACTGGACACAACAGACACCACAGGTAAAAATAAATTGTTATTATTATCCAACTTTAAGATAAAAGTCTACACAACATCTGTAACTACTACAACACAGAGGAGTGACGTTGGGTTCAATTTTAGAAAGATTTTTTCTTTAACTGGAGAACAATAAAACATTGACAGCCAGTCAAAATCAACTGGAATTTAGAGGTCCCTCGCATTTAGGGTCCATTTATACAACAATGTTTTCAACTAAAGACAAAAAACTTTTTTCATTCGGTCAACTGCGTTTTAGGGGACTGAAAACACAAACTTTTGAAAATGAGTTTTAAAGTGTACGTTTTTGAAAACACTTGTCATGTCTGTGTTAACTGTGAAAACGCTGACACAAGTATAGGCCTACTGTAAACAACAACAAGACTGTGTGTTTGTGCTAAACAACATACTTATTTACGTTTCTCCAGCAAAAACTATAGATTTACTGCACCATTACAACCAGCATTATTTACATTTGACCAAACACACTTATACAATAGTTATCATTTGTAGTGGGCGTTATTTATAGATAGAATAAGTTTTATGAATGAGCAGGAACTATTTGATTGCTAAACAATGTTTTTTATATGATATTGCCCTAGCCTATGTACAAAATGTTTTCTCCTTTTTTTGACAGGTCAAGGACAGCACAATAAAGAGACCCAGGTGGGAAACTTAACAGTGATACTCAGTTATTGATTTGAGCAAGTTTATGGAGTCTTCACTTCCTTAAGCAAATAGCAAAACTACCTATAAAGGTGCTTTTGAATTTGTTTTTGAAGTAATAGTTTCAATAAATGAAGAATTCATAATTGTTAGGATGTCAGTAAACAGTTTTTAGAACCTAACAACACATAACGTCACGTTAAAACATGCTAGCATCATGTTACAATATGCTAGATAAACCTGAGCTATTGATGCTAGTCACGTTTTCCTCAGACAATATAGTGGTTAGGATGTAATTACTCAGGCATCGGTAAGTGTATCCATTTGTGTGTGTTCCAGGACATCAGTGAGTATTATCAGATCTTTTCTGATGAAGTCTTGGGTTCAGGTCAGTTTGGGGTGGTGTACAGTGGCACGCACAGACAGTCAGGTCGCCCGGTCGCCATTAAAGTCATAGATAAAACCAGATTTCCTTCCAAACAAGAGGAACAGACCAAAATTGAGGTCACAATATTACAAGTGAGTGTGATCACTTTTTTTTACCAACAAACTTGTGTTTTGTGTGGCCTACAAGATGCTGTTTTGTTTGTTTTTAGAAATTGTCTCATCCTGGAGTGATTAATTTGGAGGGAATGTTTGAAACATCACAACACACTTTTGTTGTCATGGAGAAGCTCCACAGCGACATGTTAGAGATGATTTTGTCTCATGAGAATGGACGTCTGACAGAGCGTACCACCCGTTTTCTTGCTATGCAGGTAATGTACAGTAGCTCTTTGTTTCCGTCTGTACTATGGTTAAATTGCATAATTCTTAGCTATAGTCCTTCATCATTAAATTTATGTATATTATGTAATATTATGTACTGTATCTGTTGTAATGTAGGTTTTGGAGGCTTTGAGGTACCTGCATATGAAAAACATTGCACACTGTGACCTGAAACCCGAAAATGTGCTTCTGGCCTCACCTGATCCATTTTCTCAGGTGTGATACCTTCACATGTATTCAACAGATTTGTAGTTTCCAGAAGCACATTTTTATTCCAAAGTATTCAAACTTAATCTGATCAAGACCTGTCCACTTACACTGTAGAGAGGATTAGACCTTCTAACCAACATGGTATCCAAGAACCCAAACTGTTTTGGATAAACATATCAGCATATTTCTGTTTCTCTGTCTGTCTTAGGTAAAGCTGTGTGACTTTGGTTTTGCTCGTATCATTGGAGAGAAATCCTTTCGCCGCACCGTAGTTGGGACCCCTGCGTACTTGGCACCTGAGGTCATCAAAAAACATGGCTACAATCGGTCTTTGGACATGTGGGCAGCAGGAGTGATTTTATATGTCAGTTTGAGTGGGACTTTTCCTTTTAATGAAGATGAAGACATTAATCAGCAGATCACCAATGCTTCTTTCATGTATCCACGACAACCGTGGTCTCTCATCTCACTGGAGGGTAAGAGAAACAATGCTTGGAATGTCGATACGGATTTAAGAGCTTCTCATGCTTTTCATTTAAAGTATACTTTCTTAATGTTTTTCTCTGTCATTTTTTTAGCGGTGAACCTGATCAATAACCTGCTGCAGGTGGTGGTAAGACGCAGGTTCAGTGTTGGCAAAGCAATGGGTCACCCCTGGTTTCAGGTTGGTTGACTTTATCCCTTTTCTTTCTCCAATCCTATTAAAAACTCAACACCAGTATTTGAGTTGGATAATATCAAGGAGGTCAACTTCTGTAAAAAGCAATATCTATAGGTACTTTTCAGGGCTTAAAGGCACAATGTGTGAGAATTTTGCACTTTAAATATCCAGTAACCACTAGTACAGTGTGATATATTTTGTTAATGTTTGTACTTTCATTATCTTAAATGTTTCCAACAATGTTTAAATCCAGAGATAATTGTAGTTAAACCGCATCACACCCATTCGTAGTAGTTGAAAACAGAGACAGGAAGAAAAGTTTTTGCTTCAAACCTAAGCTGGGATCAGCATAAAGTCTAACCGAAGCTTGGTCTGTCAGTCTCAGATGTCCTCGAGAACCTGAGGATTGGAGACAGCAAAAGAGGATATTAGCTTAGAGGCTAATATGTGATATGGCAAATATTTACTGTATGTTCTCTTTGTTCAAGCTAACAAATGCGGCATAAACATGTTTAGGCAATAAATCTGATAAATGCTTGGTTAAAGAGATGAGTCTACTCTAGTCTAGAGTCTAGACTTAAACCTGACTGAGTACAGTATGTCTCAATACGAAAAAAGGTAGGGAGGTTATTTCAGATTTTAGAGGCCAAAGTAGGGAAAATATCTATTTTTCTGCAGAACACCAAAAATATATATTTTGAAAAATGTTGGTAACCGAACAACGGTGGTTACCCATTCACTTCTATTATACAGAGACAAAACCAATGCAAGCCCATGGGTACTGCCGTTGTTCGGTTACCAAAATTTTTCAAAATATATTCTTTTGAGTTCTGCAGAAGAAAGAAAGTCCTGCAGGTTTGATATGACAAGAGGGTGAGTAAATAATGCATTTTTGATCTCCAGTGGTAAGCACTCTAGCTGCTGCGTATTGAACATGCTGAAGATTATTTACTAACCCTGCACGTCACCAACTATAAATGACAGTAATCTATCTCGTGAGGCCATAAATGCATGAATAAGCTTCATGACTTCTGAAGCGCATTTAGAGTTTTTACAATATTCCTAAAATGGAAGAAAGATTGCAAATGTGGCTTTCAGACAGGAGTAATAACTACATTCACCAAGAAGGGTGACATGTCAGTACAGTTTATCCTCTTATCCCTAATGCAAAGCAATGAAATATACACATGAAACTACATGCTTTAACCTGTAATGTACTTCAACTTTTATGGTTACTGTCTGAAACCATATGGTTGTTTTAAAAACACAGATAAAACATACATTGTTTAATATATAAAATTAAAGTTGTTCTTTGTATCTTGTTTTGATCTTGCTTGGCTGGGGTTAAAGGGGTGATATGACAGGGCTAAAACGAATATTATGGTTTGTTTTAGATGGAATGCAATGTGTATACACCATTTAAGGTTCAAAAACACTGTATTTTCCACATACCGTGCATGTTTGTATCTCCTCTTTGCCCCGCCTCTCTGAAAGGCGCAGATTTTTTATGAAGCTCATCGCTCTGAAAAGCGAGGTGTGCTATGATTGGCCAGTTAACCAGTGTGTAGTGATTGGTGGAATCTTGCAAGCGTGTGACGGAAATGTAACACCTCTTACCATATTTGAAACATCAGGTTCCAAAGCAATTGTACTGACAGGTACGCCCACCTTACTTGCGTATACATTTGGGTGGTCTTAGTCAAATCATACCACGAACTGAGGTAGATTAGTGGGGGTGTGGTTACACGAGGCGTTTCAGGCAGGTCTGGGTGAGCATTCGCTTTTAGATAGAATGCATCTTTTGTTCCCACACTTTCATTTTTGCAATTTTACGTGTCTAATACATGCATGTGCAACTTATAACACACAAAAGACACAGAAAAGCACGTATTCGTGCCATATGGCCCCTTTAAGCCTTAATCACATGTTATAATAAATCGCTGTAATTCTGTGTCATGCATTTTGGACAGATAAAGACAGTACCATCTCACTTATGCATCTCTTGTCCTGCTGCAGAACTTCCAACTATGGTGTGACCTCCGTGAGTTTGAACAGCGCATGGGATATCGCTACCTCACTCACGAAGCAGAGGCCAAGCACTGGAGATCTCATGCCCAGGAGAGAGGCCTCAGTTTTCCAGAACATTTAGCAGAAACGGAAAGTGAAGAGAAGGAAGAGCTGATAGCCACGTAGATTTTACTTTGACAGCAACTGTGAATATTGTATTTTATGAGAAACTTGTGAAACTGCTCTGTTGTCTATCTAGTTCACTGTAATCAATCTTTGTTATATTTTCTAATAAAAGATAAAAGAAAGAACTTTTCTTGTTTTTCTCAATTCTTACATTACATGCTATTTAATTCACAATCTTAAATATCATGTTTTGTTGTGAAACTATATGAGAAATAGTTAATCAGAATGTTTACGATGGATTTTTTATTGGATTAATTTGAATTATATTTGCTTTCTTCATTAGTTGTATATATTTATTTATTTAAAATTTGTATCCATTTTAATTAAAAAGTAAATTGTAATTTTTTTGATGGAATTGATGTCCTTTGTAATTTGATTCATTTAATTGTGATTTGATATCAGTAAGAATGTTCCTACAAATTCAGATTTCTACTTTGACTAAAAAGATCAAATGGATGTTTTATTTACGAAACAATTAGCTTCTTTCAGCGTTTTCCAGGAAACATAAGTAGGATCCTCGTTACTCCTGATCCCGAGACTCTTATTTTGAAATTGTGTTTCCTGAGACCGGAAAATCCGCTGACGTCGCAATGAGTGTACGAGCTCGACGCAAACATGGACACAAACAGTACAGCCAAGGTGTGAATATTGTCATTAATGTACATATTCACACGTTCTGCTGTCAGAATAAGTAATGACATGATTGTACATGGTAACTGCAGGTTAAAGATCAGGGCGGGGGGATTAATTCCACGAGATTCGTGGGAAAAATAGGCCAATGCGCAAGACGGCTCTTTGAACGAGTTAAAAAGTGCTTTTTTCAGCTTTATATAGTTAAAAAGTATGGACAGAATAATATTCCGAATATTTTAAAGGTCTTATAATATGTAAAAGTTCCATATTATTGATTTAATCATAACAATTAGATATTTTTCTATTGACGACTAACAGGCAATTATTAATATAGATATTATGTCAACTTCTCGTTTGTGTTGCAGCTTGAGTTTGCAGTGCAGATGACATGTGACAGCTGTGCCAATGCAGTGAAAGACGTTCTACACAGAGAACCAGGTGAGACGAACATGACATTTTGTTACGTGTTTGTGTCATATTGACTTTACATTAATAGTCATTCAAATAATTATTTTAAATACTTTTATAAATGTGTGTGTTTTAGGAGTGCAGTCAGTGCACATAGACCTGGCGAAAGAGGAGGTTTTGGTTGAAACTGCGCTCACCTCTTTGCAGGTCCAGAGCCTCATCGAAAGCACTGGCAGGCGTGCTGTGTTGAAGGGAATGGGCAGCTCAGAAACAGGTGGGTCTGCTGTCTTATGTACCTTGTCATGTTCTCTGTTTTATTTCAGTCGCTGCCCAAATATGTCACATTGTGTTCCTGTTTTGGTCAGGACAATGCAGCAGTTGTGAGGAAATAATGATGAATGTCACTAAAATGTTACTCTTTGAGGTACTTGGCCATCCTTAAAATAACTTAAACTAGCTTGAATTAGATATTTCTGGTTCACTTTGGTCACTTTGTAAGATTAGTCTACAATTCAGTATTATGTCCAAAGTGAGTGTCTTTAATGTTTCCAATTTCCAGCAGAGAACAACGGGGGAAAAATATTTATCATATGATTGCATGTATGTAGGAATTTTTCAATAGCTGGTTTTCGGAGTTCGTTATTCTCTCGAAACCATTGAAACATCATGACAGTTATGATTTTAAATATAAAACATAATTCAGTAACACAAAAAATGATCATAATAAAGATGATTATGTTCTTTACCTTGCATAAAGAATCATTTTAACATTGGAATGAATATGTTTGTATTTTATTGCATTTTCTGCTGAAAAACTCATTAACGTAACATGTCCAGCTATGTTTGAATACAAGATATGTTGTAATTTAAACAGTGTAAAACATTATCCTGAAAAACATAACTGGATGTTCTACTGGGCTAGATGTTCTTAAATGACAAAAAAGTTTTCATGACTATGATCTCATCCTCCGTAACATTTATAAAGAACTGTTTACACACACAGATCTTTAAGCTTCATTTTGTTTGAAGTAGTGCTGTCACGATTATGAAATTTGGCTGAAGATTAATTGTCTAATAAATAATTGCTATCATGGCGATGAATTGTCTGTTTTAAGGCTTTGACAATATAACCACTAATGACAATTAATTTATTCAATGAAGAAAATATATACTATAGAAATGTGAAAATGTTGTAAATAACTAATATTATTTCCTGTAGAGAGACCTTAAAGGAGTCATATGACACGGCTAAAACAAATATTATCGTTTGTTTTAGATGTAATGCAATGTGTATACACGATTTAAGGTTCAAAAACACTGTATTTTCCACATACCGTGCATGTTTGTATCTCCTCTTTGCCCCGCCTCTCTGAAACGTGCGGATTTTTACGAAGCTCTTCGCTCTGAAAAGCGAGGTGTGCTATGATTGGCCAGTTAACCAGTGTGTAGTGATTGGTCGAATACCTCAAGCGTGTGACGGAAATGTAACGCCTCTTACCATATTTGAAACATCAGGTTCCAAAGCAATTGTACTGACAGGTACGCCCACCTTACTTGCGTATACATTTGGGCGGTGTTAGTCAAATCATACCACGAACTGACGTAGATTTGTGGGGGTGTGGTTACACGAGGCGTTTCAGGCAGGTCTGGGTGAGCATTCGCTTTTAGATAGAATGCATCTTTTGTTCCGACACTTTCATTTTTGCAATTTTACGTGTCTAATACATGCATGGGCAACTTATAACACACCAAAGACACAGAAAAACACGTATTCGCGCCATATGACCCCTTTAAGAGAGAAGACTTGAGTCTTGAGCACTAAAACTAGATATGAGGGTCTTGCTGTGTAGATGCAGAAAGTCTGGAAACAAAACAAATCAACAAAAAAATACAAAGCTAGTATAACTCAAATGATGGAGAAATGTCGTTTGAATGTAAGAGTGAGTGCAGATCAAGGACGGTGGATGTAAAATGCAGCAGATACTGCAGATCACCCTCGTTTTCAAAGGATTCACAATAATTGCGGTTATCTGAAATAATTGCGATGACATATAATAATTGCAATGAGACGGTTATTTAATAATTGTGACAGCCCTATTTGAAGTAACACATCTTTCAGTACCTTACCAGGTTAACAGATTTCATGTTTCTCTAGATAAAAGTTTAATATTCTCTTGTCGTATGTGTACACAACAATACTGATTATCATAGGGATGTACTGTATCAATTCACCATGAGCCGGTCGAAAATCGATTATAATATGTGACAATTCAAGTCGGTTGAGATGTAAATGAATCGCAACACATGTGTTGAAAAGCAGGGGCCGCTGTGTTTACTGCAAACTTGGAAAACGTGGATATGCTGATATTTACATTCACATTTATGCTTTTGGCAGACGCTTTTATCCAAAGAGACTTACATTGCATTGTACTATACATTTGTTTCTAACTGCGTGCAATCCCTTGGGATCGAACCCCTGACCTTGGCTTTGCTAGCGCCATGCTCTAACCACTGAACCACAGGAAAGAGACTTTTAAGACTTTATTTAAGAGACTTTTGAATTATTCATTTTTTTCTATGATTTGAAATTTGTTTTAAAATTGCAGTTTAGTTTGTTATTTGACATAAAATATATTTTTATGTTACAAAGAAATGTGCAGCATTTGAAAAATAATAAAAGGCCATTTGTTCATTTCTAATTTGTCTCAACTCATTAAAAATAAATCTTGAATAAATCGTATCGTGAGATCAGTATCGTGAATCGCATCACATCGTGAGCTGAGTGAATCGTTACATCCCTATTAACATTTTCTTTAAACATTTACTTCATTAATGTCTAATTATGTATGATGAAGAACTTGGCATCATGGCTTTTTTAACATGCTATGGTATTGACATTTTTAGGCTGTTACGATAATGACTTTGAAAATGAATAAAAAAAATGTTCAGAAATGTGTTGAAACATGTCAGACCTTGTTTTTAATGCCTAATAAGGACATTTGTTGATGCAGGTATTTATCAAATTATGTCTGGCGTCTTGGAAATCAATATTTTCACCTAATTAAGAGCTTTTTCTAAATTAGTAGTGTGCCACAAGTTGGGCGTTTTTTATCTGTATCAGTATATGATGTGATTTTATGTGTTTTAGATCTGGGTTCTGCTGTGGCAATGTTAAGTGGGACAGGGCCAGTGCAGGGTGTTGTCCGTTTTCTGCAGCTGTCAAAAGATTGTTGTTTGATTGATGGGACGATTGACGGGTTGACACCTGGAGCACACGGCTTTCATGTGCATGAACTGGGGGATCTTACACAGGATTGCATAAGGTACCGTCACGCCTGGCCTTTCACTTTTTGATCTCAAGATAAGAAGATTTATACTTCAATTACAGCATGTTATAAAACATAGAGAGGCATGCAAGGCCTTTGTTTAGTAGGCCAGTGTCATCTTTACACGGGCAAGTTAAGACTGCTCTGGCTGCGTAAAATTCAATTGTTCATCGTTCATAATTACTTGTTTAGGTAAGAAAATATTTTATTAACATACAGTAATAAAACTGCACTTTTGTAAATGTGGTTGTGTTCAGCTGGGTTTTAAATTCCAGTATAAATTCATAAATGCAGCTTCAGATCATTTAGTTTAGTGTGACTTATTTTTTTCATGAAACACAAAAGGAGAGGCTGTATTAAATAAAAAAGGTGTTGTAAAACTTGTCCATTTTTCTCATATTCCAGTTCTTGAAGCCATATGAAACAGACAAAAATGTAGTTTTCTTGCGGAGTGTTTTAAAGGGGTCATATGACAGGGCTAAAACGAATATTATCGTTTGTTTTAGATGTAATGCAATGTGTATACACTGTATTTTCCACATACCGTGCATGCTTGTATCTCCTCTTTGCCCCGCCTCTCTGAAACCCCAATGTTTACATTTGAATATGATTATTATGTTCACAAAAAAATATTTGTGCTTTTTCTCTCACAGCTGTGGAGATCATTTCAATCCTTTCGCCAAGCAGCATGGAGCACCTCAGGACTCAGAGAGGGTACAGCTGTCTTCTCTATCTTTTACAACGAGAGTACATGATCTATTCTTTGCAGTTTCTTCATTGATATTCTCAGATGAACAGTTACCTCTGGAGTAAGAATCAATTTACAAAAAGTTTTGAATTATTTAGAATCAACTTTAAAAAAAAATTGGAAATTGTTTTAACTGCTTAAATTGTTTTTACTGCTTATTAATTGTACTCTTGATATTTTGGGTAGAGATACAGATATAATCGAAGAGTTAGAGTAATGCTGTAATAATTTATTTACACATGTCGGTCTGGTTTACAGCATCTGGGGGATCTGGGAAATATTACTGCTGGTCCTGATGGCAGAGCCTCATTCAGATTAGAAGACTCCCAAATAAAGGTAGCCAATTTAGTTGTCTTAGATGCAATGAAGGTGTGTGTATGTATTCTACTTCCATAGGTATAGTTCAAATGTAGTTCCTTTTGAACATAAATATGTAAAATATCCAAATGTACATATAAATATCATAAGTAATGATCTATAAGTTTGTTACTCTTACTAATCAGATACACTTCTCTTTACTTAGTCTGTAAAAAAGTGCACCAGGTTTGACATGCCACGTGTCTTGTGACCAGTTATATTGTGGTAAGAACACAGAAGTGTGAATAAGGTTTGATGCCATAGTTCAGGGGTGTCCAAAGTCGGTCCTAGAGGGCCGGTGTCCTGCAGAGTTTAGCTCCAACTTGGCTCAACACACCTGTCTGGAAGTTTCTAGTCTGCCTAGTGAGATCTTGATTAGCTGGTTTAGGTGTGTTTCATTATGGTTGAAACTAAACTTTGCAGAACAACGGCCCTCCAGGACCGACTTTGGACACCCCTGCCATAGGCCGTATTTTGCTTACTTATTGGCGGTTTGAAGAGTTATATAAGAGATACTAAATAAATAATTTACTCAACATCATGGTAATAATTTCTTTTTTTATATCATTTTGGACCTCCACATATTAAAGGGATGGTTCACTCAAAAATTAAAATCCTGTCATCTTGTTCCAAACCTGTATACATGTATTTGTTCAGCTAAACCAAGAAAGATATTTGGAAGAATGTCAGTAACCAAACCGCTCTCATCCCTATTTACTGCCATATTAGGGAAAATAAATACTATGGGAGTCAATGGGGGATGAGATCTGCTCGGTTACTGACATTATTTTTAGCAGAACAAAGAAATTTATTCAGGTTTGCAACAACTTGAGGGTGAGTAAATGACGACAGAATTTTCATTTTTGGATGAACTATCCCTTTAAATATGCCAAATGGGTTATAAGATTTTCAAGGGCCAACAGCCTTGATTACTCATACAGTGGCTTGAAGTTATTGGCATCCAACCTAGCAGAAATATGATTTTTGTGGTTCCACAGAGGCCAGACAGACATACTGGTTTGGACTGATGAAAAGAACTACTCTTTTAACACCAGAACATTCCCTCTGTTCACTGTTTGACAGGTGTGGGATGTGATTGGTCGATCTCTGGTGGTGGATTCTGGGGAGGACGATCTGGGGCGTGGGAGTCACCCACTGTCTAAAATAACAGGAAACTCTGGAGAGAGGTGAAATATTTTTACCACCTAGATGTAACATTATTACAGAAATAAAAATAAAAAGTGACTGAACTGTTGTAGGTGAATCAGCCTTTGTTGTTTTTTAAAAGCAATCTAGAGAGTTCATTTGCTTGTACTTCATGATCTTCAGTGGACCGTGTGTTTATCTAATAACACCCTCATTCTCTCTGACCCTCATTTCTCTGACAGGCTGGCTTGTGGAATCATTGCACGCTCTGCCGGGTTGTTTCAAAACCCCAAACAGATTTGTGCCTGTGATGGTGTAACTTTGTGGGAGGAGAGAGATCGACCCATTGCTGGGAAAGGACGCAAAGTCACTGACGCACCAGCAGCTCATCTTTAATGGAGTGAGGATGTGACCGTCCTGCACATTAGGGACTGCAAATGGGTGTGAAGTGCAGTGAAGGAAACAAGAGCAAGATGATTAGAGAGACCAAAATGCCATTTGTAGCAGTCGGACATACCTTCATTTATTACACGATCAGACCAGGTTCTGATTAATGACACAAATACAGAATCCATTTATAAATGTAAATGGATGGTGTGAACAATGACTAACGTTAATTTTGACAAAGATTTCCTTTACAAGGCATATGAAGTTACTGTTGTCCAATTTAACATGAATGAAACGTCTTCAGAACTAGAAACATATGTTAGAAACACTTGTTGCTAACATTTCTGTCGTTATTCAAAATATTCTGAATTACCATATCTAGTTTTTCAACATGTATTCAAGTAATTCTGTGAATTTTTACTGTATTCAAAAATCAAAATGGGTTAAACATTTTGATAACAAATTAAGATGAGATTAAAACTGAAACATTGAACTATTTCTGTGAGGCCATGTGTAAAATACGATAATCAGATGGCTATCTTAGATTATTCCGAAAGCACACAAGGAGCCATATAAATTTGGCATAAAACAGCACTTAAAAGAACTATATGGACACTTTAATACTTAACATTTGTTTAAGATGCATTTTTATTTATTCTGTATGATTTAGTCTAATAATGCTGCTCCAAAGTGCCATATACACAATGTTTTGTAATGTTTTCTGTTCCGATAATTGCATTTCTTTAAATAAAATCAACTATTAAAAATGATTGTTCGAATAGTTCGCCACTAACAAAAAGGATCATAATGCCAATTTTCTTTTTTATATGCTACTAAAGTAATACCATGGGTTTTGGTACAAGCACGATGTTAATACCGTGTTATTGGTTACGGCAGAACTCGGGCAATGTTTAAATGAATAATGTTACGGTGTCCGATTATTCATTACCATGGTATACTATAGTCCGTCATGTAAAGTCTAGTTTAATTCAGTTTTGTTACATTCTTGTTAACAAAAAAACGATGCATGATGTAGGAGCATCGTGTGTGTGTGTGTGTGTGTGTGAATGCATTAGCATGCGTTCATTCCTCCCTGCTGAAGAATGATGATAGCGTTTCTAAAGAACGGAAGTAGACCAACCATTTTGAAACCCCGCACCGCTTAGGTAAGATGGAAGATTTTTCCCTCTGTCTGCATGTTTATGTCCGAAAGAATTTATGAAATCATTCAGTAATATCAATAACAGACGGTTGTGTAAGAAGTACGGATGACACAGCTAAATCCGCGATGTGATTTGTAACGAAGCGCAGAGGTATTAGGGTGCAGGGACACCCTAAAATCCTTTACAAAATGAATCATAGTGCTTTCTGCTGGAAAGAATTAATGAGAAAGCCAGAAATCCATATAGAAAAACCGTGAGAATATACTGACCCGGTGTAAATCGTAAGCGCAGCCATTTACCGCAGCGATCGATAGTGTTGTGTAAACATCTGGTGTCATAAATGTAACATTCAGAGTAAATTCAGACACGCGTTACTCATGTTTGTGACGCCAGGCGGATATAAAGGAAACGCCGAGTCAGCGTTTTAAACGTATTTATAAACCACAGCAGTCGTTTAAAACAAATACACGCGAAATGTGAGATTTGCCAGGTTAAAGACTATATGTGATGTGTTTGTTTGTTTGTGTGTGTGTGTATGTTGTGTACCGTACTGTAACACCGAGGAAGTAAAAACGTGTTTACTCAGCGCGTGCACTGCGTCACCAGATTTCTGTGGCTTTGTGTCTACTCGTATTTCTCTTATTCGGAACAAATGTTTGCTCGACATTTTCCCTTTTGAGCAGCTTCGATTTATTTTGTTTTTACCTTTATGAAAAATAATCATGGTTTTATGTAAAAGTAGTAGCTAAACATTTTTGGCGGACTTATTTATACTTTGTATTACCATAGTATTACGGTAGATTTTATGGTTAAACTATATAGCGAGACAATGGTTGATTTGTGGTTACTATGGGTTTACTTCAAATACCGTAGTTAAACTGTGGGTACTGTAGTTCGGGAGTAATTTCATAAGGGATGTCCAGCCCTGTATAAAAACATGGTACATGAGTATAGCAATCATTCAGTCTGAAACGCTCTGCCATAATAATATGATAAATGTTTTTGTAAGCAAATATTTTTTCAGTGTTCCTTAAAATCCCATAAAATCAAAATTAAAGTTTTGTGGCTTTTAGTACGAGTATGTTAGCTTTAAGGTTATCCATAAGCTAGTGTGTTTAGAAAATCACATTTAGAAGATATTCAAAACCGACTGTCTATCATTTCTCCCAGTAAGAATCTACAATTTGGCTGACACAGTTCTGCACTTCAGCTTCTTATCAAATTTTCTGTCCAATCAAATGCTCTCTAGAATCTGATTATAAAAGCATTATAAAAGACGTCAGAGTTGCCTCTGAAACACGACACAAACGGTTAAACATTCACATTGTCTTGATTATAAACTGCACTGATGAGTAGGGATGGGTATCGTTATCTTAACGGTATTACTACTCTTATCGATACTGCTTATCGGTCCAGTACTTTAACGATATTCTTATCGGTACTTTTTGATATAAAGATATGTCTTCTTGGGGATGGACCAGCGGAATCAGAAGGAGTGGGTTGGTTTGCTGCATCTTAAAAACATTTCAAAATCTTTATAAGGGTAATTGAATTTTACTCTAAATAGTTATGTATTTGTGCATGTTTATTTTGTGTATACTGCACTGAATTATTTCAGTTCTCAGTGTAATAATAAACACATATAGGCTGATTAATTTTTTTAAATAGTTAATAGAAAATAAATTAAATGTGTAATTTCCTTTCACCCATGTGGAATTATCATAGTTTTAAGGTTATGGAAACCAGTTAGATCGAATTTACAGTTGTTTTAAAAAGGGTGAATTGCATTAGCATATATTATGTTGAGAATGTCAGAGTTCAAGTAACATCTGTTAGCATTCAGCATACCTGACATAGACGTAGGCATCAAGAGATAAACTAGGGCTAAGCAGTCAAAAACAGTGCACCTCTCTGTCTGTACATGATGCACTTTTGACAGGGGCTTTTACTTGTGTTTCCACCCTTACAAGCAAAGGTTTTGTTGCACTTGTGGCAACTTTGGTAAAGTGTAACCACACTTTTGAACGTTTAGTTCTCCCTGCCATCTCGCGAATTAAGAGCGTTTCCCTTTCGAGAGAGGTCTCTCAACATTGCGTGAAACACTAGGGGAATCCCCTTCTCTAAACCTTACTGAAACCTTATTGAATAACGCCAGTAGAAATGAAAATGTAACTGGCCAATGTGGTCCAAGACGGCACTTAGGGGCGTGGTCGCCACCCCTATATATTACACCGTCTGGACCACATAACCTCAGAATCTTTCTCCTTTACTTACCTTCGCGTGCTGTTGAGGATACACCCAGGAGAAGAGGAAGAGCTAGGATACTACTACTCGTGTGTTCCAGCATTCCTGTGTTTCCTTATGTTCCGGGCCCATCGACCCATAGGACACGCATGCTCACTGCGTACTCTGCCTGGGTCTGGCCCATGCGGAGGCGGCTCTCTCCGATTCTACTGCCCACACTGCGAGTACCTTCCGGTGCGGGTGTCAAAAGCTCGGAGAGTCGCCGCCCTCGGAGATTTTGTTAGGCAGCATCCTGTCGCTGTCGGGACTGTCACCCCTCCCCCCCGGGGAAATGGAGTGCTGGACCGCCATCAGCGCCGGTCTTCTTCGGCGATTAGAGTCCTGTTTGGCTCGTCAGGGATGAGCGCATGTCGCTGGCAGCTTCCGACAGAGACCTGTCTTGAGTCTGAGAGGGAGCGAGCAGAGTGTGATGCCCCCATGCGCTTCACGTAGAGCTCTTCTGTGTCCTCACCTAGGCTGTGCGAGACCTCGGCCTCGAGGGACTCCCCCGAGGAGTCGACGAGGAGTAAGCTGGCCACCTGGTTTCTGCAGCCGCCACAGCGCCCTAAAGAAACGACCGCCCTTTTCTCGATGTTCACGAGGAGGTCGTGATGCGCTTCAGGATCGGCCATCTTCACCTTGGTAGGTGGGGCCCTTTCCCATAGGTTTTGGTGGCATGCTGTGTCAGCACATGTTGTGATTATTCTTTCACATGGGCACCGTTCAAAATGGCGATGAGCCTTTTCACGCACGTGCTACATGCATTTGTGAGACGTCCCCTGTAGGACGGTGGTAAGAGCAGTTCAAAAACCATCTTAACCATCACTTCCCATGTCCAAAGTACACCGTAATGTGTTTTACGTGTGCGCTATATTTTATATTATACGGATGTGAAGCGTCTATAATACCTGTGTAAATCCTTTTGGCTTAAAGGGTGCAGGCTTTCCACCAAGTGGCTTGCGATGCTTCCATGGAAGCAACGCTGCCCATGTGACTGTATGTGTGTGCGCGTATCGGACCCCAGGAGATAGTGCTGAGTGGTGTGTGACCTGAGGGTGGTGCTGGTTTGGTGCTGTTCAGCTGTATATGTGCAGCCTCACTATCTGTTGTTCTTTGCCTCCAGCTCGTGGCGCCGCCGTCCAGAGTTACGGCTTCGCAATGTTTTCTCGCCCTAAGTCGACTGATAGTCACCATCCTGTCCCAGACCTTGCCCATCATTGCGCGCTTATTATGCGCCTCCTCACTACTAATAGGTCCTTGCTTTTTGCATTCTATCATATGTGTGGCATATCCAGACAGCCCCTTATATCAGGTGCTTTTGGCGGTTCACAGATCGTCATACGGGTTATTGTACCCCAACTGAGCCATATATTTGTTTTAATCCAGACAACCCCTCGTCGTAGGTGTTTTCTGTGATTCATGTGACCATTCTGAATGTGAACTGATTCGGAGAGCGAATGTATTCGCGTCCCTATTATTTTGACACGTGGCGGAATTTTGCGGCGGTGCTGCCCTATCAGCAGCCGCTCGAGCCCACGTTTGCTACACAGCTGGTACCGCATGTTTGCCGTTGCTCTGTGTAATGCTTGTAGGACAGCTGGATACAGAGCTAGCCACGCCGGTTTCTGCTCTTAGCGCTGTGGCTAAGAGCCGCTGGCTTGATATGCTTAAACCGTTTCCCACATACGAGCTTACCACTTGTATAAGATGTCTGCCTTGTGCGAGCGGTCGCGTTGTGTTACTACCACTTGTGGACAGTTGTCTCTGTCTTCTTTGTGTGCTCGGTTTACTGCCCTTATCATGTGTGCCATTATAGCACTGGTCGAGCGCCGTTCGCTTGATTTTGAGCTCTCTGTGCTGTCGATTGGCCCATTAGTGAAATGTGCCGAACAGCCGCAAGTGCAGTGTCTTGCTGTGGGGAGCATAAAGCATGTTTGTTCACAAGGGTGTAAACATATGATCACGCTCTCCAGACTCAGTCTCGGTTCGAGCTCATCTGTGAAGTAGGGCTGTCGATAAACCAACGATAAATATCACGTGATTTATGCACAGCTTTTGAGTGAAGTATGGGAAAATGCTGCTGCATCCGCCAGAGGGCGCTCTCGTGCAGAAACTCCAAATACGCACTGCAGAAGAAGACCATAACATGTTCTAGAATCTAGGAAATGCCTATGGACATCTTTTTATCACTGTTACTCAAGTCTCATCAGGTATTTTTATGTTAATAAAGTATATTTATAATGATCATGTTTGACGGGTGTTGCTTTTTCAAATGCACATTATAAGCGACTCAAACACGCACTGCTTTTAGATCGAGCAGCATTTCCTACTGATCCCAGAGATGTGCTTCCCGGACAAGCTACGCATTAAAAAAAATATCGACACATTGCATATCGCAGCCAGCTCGATTACAAAAGGATTGTGGTATCGCGATAAAGTATCGTGCAGCCCTACCGTGAAGGTTCACGTGGGCTACTGAGGTCTGCTCGCGATGGAGGAGATCGCGCACTGCGTTTATTTTTATCCCTGTCACGAGGCCACCTGTAGGGGATGTGCTAATAGTACTCTAGCCGAGTGCCAGCTAGCCGTTTCCGTTTATACAAAATGGTTCCCCCTATCTGATAAAGTTCACCGCTTCTCTGGACTCGAATGAACACCCCAACTCCGAGTTGTACACTGGCATGTGTGGGTAGTGAGTAGGAACGAGGACTGGTCGCATTGTTGCGACACGTGTTGTTTACACGATGGAGCATTAGCCCCTCTAGGAGGTGTTTTCATGCTCTTAATTTGTGCGTGTATGGTACGTTATGAATGGCTACGACCCGGTGCACTGTCCCGTGCAGGGCTCAAGAGTGCGACCAGTTTGGTCGCACATGCGACCTAATTTCTCAATGGTGCGAAAAAAAGTCTCTGCGAAAGTCTCCCTGTGGTTCAACAACAGACACATTAGGCCCATATCGTGGTCTAAACCAATCAGAGATAGTGAAGGGCGGACCCCCCTCTGATTTGCCGTGGTCCAGATATTCCTGTACGTGTGTGTACGTTTGAAAATGCTGTGCTGCAGTCAGACAGAGAGAGGTGAGTAGCCTAGGGCTTTCAGATAAACAGAGTGGATGTAGCCGCGGATGATGAGAGAAGATGAAAAGAAGGATTGACAACTTTTTCGTTAAGAATGTTAAGTTAAGGCCTGATCCGTCCGAAAATCATAACCAATGCTCTGACACACTCGCACCGGTGCGACTGTCAAACTGATCAATATATAATTTTTGCGTATTATAAATTTAATGCGCAGAAGTGTTATATTGCGCAAGCTGCGCATTCAGTCACTCATTTTCGTCTCCCCTCCTTCAACCATTCACTTATCTATCAGTGCCCCGCCCCCAAAGACGTAATTCACGGGTTACGGGTAAGAGGCGAAGTACCGAAAGAGCAGACGAGTGAAGCGCTCAATCTTGTAACTTAAATAAATATGCAGAATACAAGAATTTCCCCTGCTAAGGTACAAAACAGCAAAGATAATGAAATGTGTTGCAAGTATTGTATGCATGTGAAGCTAATGCAGGAAACACGTGTTTTAGCTTTATGCACTAAACTATTGTATAAAGATCACTAACAATACTGCAAAGCATACAAAACGTTATACATCACGCTAAATACTATTTATTTGTAAGTTGCTATTGATAGAAGCCAAACGTGTATCAATGCAGCTTTCATGAAGAATAATCACTAAAAGCCTTCAGGTTTCGCGGGTTGTTTGAGATATGCGCACGCCCAGAGAGTCAGAGCACAAAATACTAAACGAAGTTCTCTTTCACGCCTTCTTACTCTGAAACGGACATATTAACACAAAATAACCTAAAAATTCCCATATTAACAAGAAACCTTGTAAAGGTATTCAGTTTGTTTCGTGACCAAACAGTTGGGAAACAAAACACGTGTTCCAGTATATTGCGCGAGCTCTTAAAGGGCCAGCAGCATAATAAAGATCTCTGTTTATAATGTTCATCAAACAACAACGGACGGGCCCAAAAACACTCACTGATATTAAAGGAATTGTGTTCTCTTATAGGAGTCGTTCACAACAAATAAAGGAAGAAAGTAGCTTTAAGAAAGATGTGCTTTAAATATGGTAAAGTGTTGAAAGAGAGTTTACATATACAATAAAAATAATTCAATCATAAACAACGATTTGTATTAATTTCTAATTGATTTATTAATGTATTAAACACATTTTAATGAAGTTTTAGTGATTCTTTTTTTCTTACCTCACCCCACAACTCTGGTGCTATCAAATTAATGGCTGGTGCCACCAACTGAATAACTTGGTAGCACCAGTGCCACCTCTCTCAAGTGTTAGTCTAGAGCCCTGCTTTCTTGTAGAATTGTGCTTCAAATAAAGAACTTTGTTGACCAGATTGTTAGTTAATCATTTACAAGTCAATATTTCCTATATGGACAGCGATTAAAAAAAAAGTGAACTTGTAAAACTGCGGTGTTAAATGTGATGAGGTCGAAAATTTGGGTGCACCTAACTTTTGTGCTGGTGCACCTAAGAAAAAAAGTTAGGCGCACCAGTGCAACCAGTGCAAAAAGTTAGTCTAGAGCCCTGCCGTGTCTGACATTTTAACGTTGGCCCTTATGACTGCGGTGGCGAGAGTGCTACAGCATACTGTTTCTAATATGGTTGTTGTCGCAGCTATCGCTGCTTTTTATGCATGAATGTTCAATAGGAAGCGCAATCTGGCATTCAGATCTGTGAGGGTAACAGAATGGCAGAGACCCTTCGCCCTCTGTCCTCTTCTCCGGCCTAAGATTTTGCTTTGAGAGTACTGGCTCTCCCTCTGGTCGATCCGATGCATGCGATCTGTTGAAGAGGCTTCAGCAATACCCCGCCTGTTTTTTGTGCATATGGGATTTACAACGCTTTCCGTGCAGGAGGTTGAATGTGATAGTGTCACACGCAGACCGCATGATTATGTGCCCATCACTCTAAATGCCATTTCGTGCGCAAATGGTATGTTCTCTACATTTCGCTCGAGCCGATGGCCTCGTCGGACGCCATTGCTCGCCATGCACCGTATATGTTTTGAGCTTGAGGGTTTACGTGACCGCTTCACGCAACGTTGACTATTAGCAGCTTGCTCGTGTGACTTGCAGGCAGTGCTCTGGGCGGCTTGTGCAGTGCTCTGCAGCAGCGTACTAGCTGTCTGACTATGCGTGTGTGTCAGCTTGGTCGTATAGGCGGTCAAGGGGGCGGTCCTACTCCCAACTATCACTCGCACGAGCCTGTGCTTTATGATTGCATGTTCAGGTTATGACTCGCGTGAGCCTGTGTCTTATACAGTATGTGGCCGTGTCCTTCACCGTCACTGTCTTTACTGCTTGGGGATGCAAACATACCAGGTTGTGCCTGTTTCTATCCTCACTATGTACACCGGTTGCCTCGGCCCTGTGTTATTTATTCTATATCGCTGGCTGCATGCCAGCGCTTAATATACAGGGTTTGTGTCTACCTTGCTCGGCCCTGGCACTTGCCGTTTTTATACTTGTTATTCTGCTATGTGTATTGCTACCCTGCTCAGTGTAGTGGCATAGCATTCCTGCAAACTATGGTGGTATGGTATCCCCCAGAGTTCTGAGTGTTTTGATTGGATCCCGTAGCAGAATGTGGTATCCAATCATCTTAGAGCCTATGTAAGGTGTGCGCTGTCAGTGGGAGTTGTGCTGTGTGCTGCTGCCAAGGGTTATGTGGTGCACGTTATGTGTTAGCTCTGCTAAAGTCGAGCTGTTTTTCGCTGTTCTCACGGCGTGATTAAACACATTGCCCACTGTGGTAGCTGAAGT
Source organism: Triplophysa rosa (assembly GCF_024868665.1). Classification (NCBI taxonomy): domain Eukaryota; kingdom Metazoa; phylum Chordata; class Actinopteri; order Cypriniformes; family Nemacheilidae; genus Triplophysa; species Triplophysa rosa. The sequence goes on from NC_079890.1 coordinate 5,487,235, forward strand.
GATGCATTTTGCCCGAACATAGAACCGTTTCTGATGGCTCCCGCTTGCGCGGCATGCAATGGACTTGATGCTCGTGCTTGCGGCTACGCTGATTGGCTGAGGGGGTTTCCCTCACACTTGCCTTGTGATTATGTTGGGAGAGCGCTGGGTTCCGCTCTTTGCTGCTCTCATGGCGTTATTTTAAACCATTCCCCTAGCGCTTCACGCAATGTTGAGAGACCTCTCTCGAAAGGGAACATCTCCGATTACTGTCGTAACCTCGGTTCCCTGAGAGGAGGGAACGAGACATTGCATAAACTGCCATGTTCACGTGCTCCGATTGTCGCGCTGTAATGTTCAGTCGTAAGATTCTGAGGTTATGTGGTCCAGACGGTGTAACATATAGGGGTGGCAACCACACCCCTAAGCGCCGTCTTGGACCACATTGGCCAGTTACATTTTCATTTCTACTGGCGTTATTCAATAAGGTTTCAGTAAGGTTTAGAGAAGGGGATTCCCCTAGCGTTACACGCAATGTCTCGTTCTCTCCTCTCAGGGAACCGAGGTTACGACAGTAACCGGAGATGCTTTCTTCTGTGCGGCTGTTCGTGTGTGTGTGTGCAGTGTGACACAAACTGCGCGACGTGTCGCCTCCCGCGCTCTGCTGGGAATAATGAATATGCATGCGCCAAAGACTAAATTCTTGGTGTTATTGAAAATTAGAAGGTGTTATTGAAAATGAGAAACTATTGTTATAACGTTAATGTAGCAATAACATATGTGACCCTGGACAACAAAACCAGTCTTATGGGTCAATTTTTCGAAATTGAGATTTTTACAAAATGTGAAAGCTGAATAAATAAGCTTTCTATAGATATATGAGTTGTTAGAATAGGACAATATCTGGCTGAGATACAACAGTTTAAAACTCTGGAATCTGAGAGCGCAAAAAAATCAAATTATTGAGAAAATGGCCTTTGAAGTTGTTAATCAGGGGCACTGTGGCAGACCATCCACTCACAAAAATAAAGTTTTTATATATTTAAGGTAGGAAATTTACAAAATATCTTCATGGAACATGATCTTTTCTTAATATCCTAATGATTTTTGGCATAAAAGAAAAATCGATAATTTTGACGTTCCTGTGCTACTTAAGACTGGTTTTGTGATCCAGGGTCACATATAAGATTTTTTTCCTGAGGACCGAAAGCAGAACCGATAAGGGCGGAGCTTATCGATGCTCCGGTCTTTCATAATTTTGCCCTGGGACCCATTTAATACTGGGTTTTGGTAACCATCCCTACTGATGAGAACAATATCAATTGGATATCTAAATTGGAAACTAGATTTTTACACAACTGGTGCTGTCACAAGGTGTCAAATGCAGCTTTGCCCTGCTGTGACCTAGACAAAGCACTATTGGTTGTTTTGAAAATGGGAGGAGCTACTTGTTTCCTGTTTTTAGTTTTAATTATTTTTATGTACTTTAATGTGCCCTATAGTGTTTGGCGATATGCTTCATACTCAGATCGTTCTATCGCCAGCCCGTGAGATCAACGATACACTACAGTATGGGGGGACGGGCAATTTACACATTTATCTATAATAAGCCGGATGTGAAAAAACAGAAAACAAAGCCGCATTACTTTAATGGCAAACATGGCTAGAAAATACCAGTGTGTGGCTGCAATTAGGATTCTATCCAAGTATGAGTTCAGTGCAGCTGGCAACATTTTACTTCCCACTGTAACCTTTTAACCAGAGAAAGTAAACTGTTGCTGCAAATCAATGTCATTAATCCAGAAGCATAATTGATGACCGTGTGCGCCATACATTACTTGCATGCAAGTAAACGGGAACCACTCCCGCTCTCATTAGAACCCCTCACACACATCACAACCTCTCTCACATGAAAACTCAGATCCCACACATAACAAGCTCTCTTGTGCAAGGGGGGGGGTGCAATGCACGTTTGTGATATTAATTTGCAGCAGTCATTCGCAAACAAGCCAACTATCGTCTAAGGAATCAGTTATCACTAAAATGACTGACTATTGCCGATACACAATACTAGCATTTATCGGAATAACCCTAGTGCCCTACCTACTTTTCAAATCATTCTTCCTTGTCCGGTATGTCGTTTAATTAATTTTTTTCTTCTTCCCAGCACAATGGATAAGGGCCAAACGGTTAAGCTCTTTGTAGGGAACTTGGCCCTGGACACCACGCAAGAAGAACTGTCAGCCATCTTTGAGGCGTATGGCCAGGTGGTTAGCTGCAGCGTCTTAAGACAGTTCGCCTTTGTACACCTGCAAGGAGAGGGTGCAGCCGAACGTGCCATCCGGGAGCTCAATGGCCGAGAGTTTAAAGGTCGTAACATTGTGGTGGAGGAGTCCCGAGGACGCCCGCTCCACTCAACAAAGGTGTTTGTGGGTAATCTGAGTAGTATGTGCACAACAGAAGACCTCCAGGAGCTGTTCCAGACCTTTGGGAAAGTTTTGGAGTGTGACAAAGTAAAAGGTAAGAGAGCTTGCTGAATATTTACAGTATTTGAGTATTTTAATTGAGCAGATGCACATAGAATCCTATGTACTGTAAAATCCAACTTCCACTAGCTAAACATAACAAGGTGGTCTTCTTATACAGGTTATGCCTTTGTTCACATGGAGAACAAGGAAGACGCATTGCAGGCTATCGAGGCTTTGCATGGGACCTCTTTCAAAGGTCGACCACTATCTGTGGAGCTTTCGAAAGTGCAGCCAAGTAAGCAAGCCCCTACCGGTAAGATACCATGCGTAAGCTGTGGCAAACAAGGTCACTATGCAGGCGAATGCCCAGCTGGAAAGCCCACCATGGAGCAATATCAAAGCCAAGCAGCCGTGCTAGCTGCTGCTGCCGCCGCAGCTGCCGGTCTACCGCTGCAGGTCCAACAGAGTGTCCACAACTCTGTATACAACACCACTACCTTTGACCCAACTTATGCTGCACTAACTGGACTGACAGCTGCTGGTGCAAGGGCGGAAGGGGGAACAGCGGTGGCACCGGCCGTCTACGGAGCACTAGCTAGTCAAGTGTATGGAACGGTTGCCAATCAGCTGTATAGCGGGACGGTTGCAAATCAGGCACTAAACACCAGCGCTGCTGCTGCAGCACAGATATATGGCTCTGTTAACCCAGCTCTGTATGGGCATGTGACAAGTGGTGCCATTGCAGCCGCTGCAGCAGCATACGGTCCACAGGTTTACACTCCCGCGGTAGGTAATCCAGTGTACCTAAGCATGGAGGTACCGGCAGGTGCCACTGCTGCTGTTAACCCGGCCTATACAGTAGCACAGGCTCTCTACACTGCTTCCCCAGCTTACGGAGCTCTGGGAGCAGCTGATCCAACAGCAATCTTCGAAGCAGCGAGGGCTCACTACTTTGCACAAGGGCAGCAGGTGCTAGCTGAGCAGCAACAGAATAGCTCAAAGTCAGGAGAGAGGGACAGGAGTCCACTAAGAAGATCCGCACCTCTGTTGCCAGACCCTGTCATGAAACCATTTATGTACCAGAGGGTTAAACGCAGAGCCTTGCTGCCTACGCCTGCGGGTCGAGAGGAAGCTGCAGCGCAGGAGGACGACCCTGTAGCCAGGTACATTTCCTGTTATTTAATACTAAAAGATAAAGCTAAGTTTATTTGGTTCAGCTCATATTGTACAAAATTGAACACAATTCATGAAATAATTTAATGTCTCAATTGCTTCAGTACTGATTTACTATTGGGTGCTCTGTGTCCGTGTGTCTGTGTGCAAATGTGTCTTTTGTGTTTCTCTCCCTGTCTAATGGTATTCGTGTTTGTATATGCGTGTCTATGTGATTTTCTTTACTCTTTCCCTGTCTGTGTGGATGTGCATGTGTGTTTCTTCTCCTCCGTCTCTCTCAGATACTACGCTGAATACTACCAGCAGTACCAGCAGCTGCAGCAGTACCATCAGCTGCAGCAGTACCAACAGTATCAGTATGCCTACCCACCTCCCAACCCCCTCGCAGCGATGCCCGGCCTATCCACCCTGCCTGGTGTGCCCGCTCAGCAGGTGGCAACCCTCGACTCCCTCAGGCCAGTGCTGCCCGCCGCCCCCGTGCCTGCCGCTGCCGCCATCGCCATGGCAACTCCCCGCGTGTATGAGCCTCCGCCGATTCCGCCGTCGCACAAGGAGCCCCTTCTCCGCCGCCCCGAACTTGCCCTACACACCCCTGAAACACCCTTCCGATAGTGTGCTCCACGTCCTCTCTGCCTCTCCTTTCCTTGTGCTGCGCGCGTGTGTGTGTCAGAAATAAACCACAAGTGTATGTTTATTAAGTGTGTGTGTGCGGCTATAGGTTTACGATGGTGGGCATGTTGGTTTTAACTATAGACTGGAATCTCTAACCTTGGTTCTGATCACACACCCGATGTAGTCAGGGCTGAAAAAGGGAAACTGCATGTTATCATTCCTGCACACTTAACCAATGGAACGCATCAATGGTCAGTTTTATGAAATAAGGGAATAGTTCAGCCGATATCAAGAAATATTTTCTCACCCTCAATCATTTCAACCCTCATGTTTTTTTTTTATTCTTTTGTAAAATCAGCAGCATAAACGGAATGTCTGAGCTTTGTTCACATAACGGGAATGTTGAAGGTGATTTATATTTACAACTCCTAACATAACTCCTAGTAAACTGCACAAGTCATATTGATGACTTTATGAATTTTTGACTTCCTTATTGCAACTTTGCCATATAAATCACAATTGACTTTCATCGTATGTAAAAGCGGAGCTCAGACAATTTTCTGTGTAACACGAAATATGGGACACAAAAAATAATATGGGATCTGAATTTATATGTGGGTGAGTGAATAAAGATCAGTCTATTGGTTGAACGTTTCTTTGAATTCTATTGCCATTTAGTTTTAAGGGGTAGATTAGACATGAAGCTTTTTAACTTTTTTATTCATAAGTGTTTGTAATCTATGAATGATATTGTACTTGATATTTTTAAATATGGTTTAATCTAGTTATGTGAACCTAATCTGTTTACGTATTCATATCGTTTTGAAAAATTCGATTTCAATACATGTCAAAAGCATTTCAATAAGTTGAATGTACGTTTACTCCAAAGGTGTGTGAAGTGTAGGACCAGGGTTGGACAAAGTTTTACATGTCTTTGTGTGCGTTTCTTGTTTTTTTCTGGGATTGTGGCGTAGCGTGTATGCTTTCCGTTGGTTGTCACGACAGGAACGCACACGTGTACACACGCACAGGGAAACAACCTCGATTCACACGCACATGCATACACATCCCTTACACCCCAGATGGGAGAAAACCTTAGTGATGACCTTAAACCCGCCCCTTCCATCCCTGTCCACCCCCATCCTGAAAGCTGAAAGACACTGTGACTTCTCTCCCCTCCTACTTTAATGTAGCTACTTCCATAGACATGATGATGTACGGAAACCAGAAAAGGTGTAGCTAGTCAGCTTTTGCTGGGATTGGCCATCTGGCCGGTCTGTCTTATGGGAGTGTCTATACGCTCACTGACTTAACTGCCATGATACATTGCAGAATCTGTTTTTGTAAACGTGTTTTATTAATGATATCATGTTTTTATAAACAGTGGTAAGGGACTCAAATATCCATTTAAAGAAACATATTTTTTTGTTTACAGCTGCAAGAGCAAAGACATACTTTCTTGTAGCTTTTTCACAATGATTGTGTATAGTCAAAATTCTTTCATTTTTTCTAGAAAAAGCAAAAACAGCCAAATTTATAAGTAGCCTGATGATTCTTATGCCTTAGTAGTGAAATGTTTTAAAGATTTGCTGTTTTTTAATGTGTTCTCCTAATGTGAAACTGGTTTAAGGCTACACAGAAGTGCTGTATATTCTGTGGTGCTGTGATTTGGGATTAAATGAATTGGGAGAATCCTATCAGTTTCTTTCAGTCTTCCTGCTCATTTCGCTGCTGAAACGCCATAGATAACCCTCACTGCATCTCTCTTCATCTCTGTATCTGCCTCATTTAGTGACAGTATTTCATTCGTTCACCATGCCCCTGTTGACACATACGTGCTGAGGATGCCAGTGTGTGAATGTTTATCTTAGAAAGTTTTGCATTGACATTCTTGTTTGTAGTTTGTATTTCATTAATTGTTTCTGCTGCAAGTGTTCTCAGAAGAGAAGACTTAAAGATCTCTACATGATCTTTACCGACTATAACAAGCCTTCAAATAAAAAGCTTGCCGGATCATTTAAAGAGGAGAAACGCAAGAGCTTTTGCTTGGAGCTTTTTTTTTGCCTTTTGATGTTTCTTAATTGTTTTTCCCTTGTGAAACGACCAGACTCGTATGAATGGGAGCCGTGATAAGAAGCTAAAGGACTAGAGATCCCAATCTCACCCTGTCTCTATGGATGGGGTAAGTCTGGGGGCAACCCCACTCTAAACCCACCCCAAGCCCCACACACCATACCAAACCCCCTCCCTGGAAGCAGCACAATACTAAACCCAGATTTTGGTCTTTTAGTCAACCACTGTCTTCATGCACCTTCTGCAAACTGGAGTGTGGTTCTATGAATATTCTTGACAGTTTTTCAAGTTCTGTGTGCATGTGTCAGGAGACATCTGCACTAATAATTCTCTTAAACCATTGTCTTTACTTAATGGGGTGACACTACAAACATAAATGTAAGACTCCTCCCATGCCTTTGCCCACTTCTGCTTCCTTTTTGTGTTCTTATTTGAAGTTAAAAAACAAACACTTTCTGATGTGACTGTTCCAACCGAACTAGGTCCCTATGGAACTGTGGACACCATATGCAGTGCTGGTTGGGGGGGAAGAAAGTTAGCATCGCGCAATGCACAGGAAGTTCTCTAACGCTCCATTCAGGTAAAAGCACTGTGCCTCTGCCCCCTTTTTACCTGTCGTCCACCTTTATATCGTCTGCGCCTTGACCGTGTACTTGCTCAGTTTCTTCTCACCACCACCCCACCCCTCCTGTAGGTTTTTCTCACTTTTCGATACCATTGCCAGAGCCAGCTGGGTTCTCAACACGCCAGTGCTATGCTACTATCTGTTATTGCCAAAGGGGGGTGACGGGAGTGAACCTTTACTGCTTCTGTGGTTAGTGTGTTTTGGAAATGGGTCGAAGCTTGCTCTTGTAGATGATTTGTTGGTTTTTGCTGGTTTGGCTTTCTAGAGAATGGGGCGGTAAAAGCAGTTGAATAAATGGGTTTGTTAATCTATAAGTGAAAGCCAATACTGTCAATATGTATTTGAGTGTCTATTCAAAGTTATCAAGAGTTGGCTAATGAAGAAAGTGTGTAAAAGGTGAGTGTTTGCTGAGAGTCAACTGCTCTGAAGCTTGGCAGATGTGGATCTTGCTCAAGAGTATCGCCGACCTCGCCTAGCCTCCCTCCATGTGCCTTTTTTTTGTTTATTTAATTTTACCCCCAGGCTTCCTTGAGTCTGCTCGCCGTTAACGCCCAGTTCTCCGCCGCCCTCGTCGCTTCTCGAGTGCTAGTTGTTAAGTTTGTTGAGTGTTAACCACTGCCTAAACACATTCCTAAAGCTCTGTGTCGTTGGACTAGAGACTCCGACGAACTTCTATTCACAGGACTCTCATTTGGACTCCGTGACGCTGCCAGCCCTTGTCTTTGTGGGTTATTATTGATTATTATTTTCTGTATAAGCATATGCTCTTGGGCACAGTCATCCAACTTAATTGGTGTTAATCGGTGTAATACCCGTTATATTATTGGGATGACCTTTTAAGAGTTAAGGTAATGTTTTGGGTTTTTATACGAACGTTTTTATCAGCGTTTGTGGCATAACGTTCAAAGAACATAATTTGACGTGTCCCTCAAAAATAAAAAAAACTACAGTGAAGTACACCTGGGAAGTTTTTCTGAGGGTTTCAATGCAGAAATGTGAAGCTCATATTGCTAACACTTTACAATAAGGTTGTATTTGTTAACAATAATTAAGGCCTTAGCTAACATGACCTACGTTGAAGAATTTAGTTTTATTTATTATTGGTTCATGTTATTTTTTTAAATCAAAAGTTTTATCTGTTATGAATGCAGACCTTCTGCGAGGAAAACCTGTTTACTTTCGGTTTTAAGGTAAGACACAACGTTCAAATGCCAGGAACAGGCAATCTTGTTTAATCATTTGTATATATAATGTCATGTATGTTATTGAAGTACATGTTTATATTTCATTGTTGTGTAATACTGTGCCTGTCAAAATGATTTGCAACATCCGGACTACCATGTTATTATTTTTAAGCAGTTATCTGGGAATATAAGACCTCGAAATGTCATGATTGGCCAATCAGAATCAAGTATTCCAGAGTGCTGTGTAATAATGTTAGTTAATGCATTGTGAACAAACAAAAGCAATTGTATTGACATTAACTAACATTAACAAAGATGTTAAAAAACGATATTGTTTATATAGGTCATGTTAGCTAAGACATATGCTAATGTTAACAAACCTTATTATAAAGTGTTACCACGTATTTGTTTTAAGACACCATTTTTTCTTTAAAAAAGAATTTAATATTTGAATTGTATTGTTGTCTAAATTTAACATTCCAAAGTAACTTTTCTTGGCTGATAAACTTCTGGTGTTACAAGATGCAGTTTACAATGCTTTTCTTCTCTTATTGCATGATGAGGTTACAAAGGTCATATGCGTTACGCAGACAAGGCTAACATGCTCAATACGTATAATGTTGTGAAGTCTTATGATATGACTGTATTTCAGGTATATTGCCTGGTCCAGTTATTTAATGAAAGGGCCAACTTTGGTCCCCTTTTCAAACGAGAGTCTTACGTTTGCGTTTTAAGTGACTGTATCACAAGAAGATGGCACAGAGTACAGAATGTCCTGTAAGATAAGAGCAGCTTCAGATAGATACAAATTTAACTATAAAGCTACTTCAGAGCTCCTATAAGACTCTTCCTCTAAAGGGGGAAGTAAAGTGTAGTTTACCTCACCTCACTAGAAGGTGCTGTTGTCCTCGCTTTGTTTAGCCTAGGTGTTTATGCATGCATGATCAAAGGAAATCTCTTTTCAGAGATTTCTTGGCAGAAATCTCTGCCAATGCATGCCAATGTAACATCTTCACAAATATTGTAGCACACAATTGTAGTCTGCTCGTCCGAGTGAGACCTTGGGGTCTGTTTCACTTGCCTATGGATATAAAGATGTAAAATAAACCCATTAGCCCTTGTTCTGGAGAAAGAAGAACGGTCCTTGACCTAAAACCAGGTATTTGTGATATCTGGAATTACAATATTTGACAGATTTCTGTGATGTCGAATGTCTGATATAATAGATGTCAGTGGTGTTTATGAGGAACCTTCCATTTAAGATATGATTTATGTATCTCTAGAATCTCTGTGAATCCCCATACACTTCCAGCATAAACCTTATTAAATCTAAATGGTACACACTGTGGTTTTCATAGGCAATTTCTCCCCCCAACCATTTCCCTCCCCAATACTGTCATCGTTTTGAAAAATCGTAACAGATCTCTTCTGCCGCTTGCATCTCCTTACATTTAGAAAGATCCATGTTTTTCTTTCATCTCTTTTGTTTTATTTTCCATGAAACATGGATTCTTATTGTGATTTTTATAAGATTATGACCTAGTTTACCCACTGGGTAAAGGCACAATTCCAAGGCTTTTGAAGGGTAAAGTCTGACATTTTATAACTAATGTATGAAACTGGATTTATTTCCATTGCAGGCGATAGGATTCGAGCTGGTTGTAATATTTTTTACCTTATATATGCATGCTTTGTTAATGTGTGTATATGGCAAAAACTTGCAAACTTGTAATGTGTACTCTCCTACACCAGCTTCTGCATGAACACTGGCATTGCATGCTTATTGCAATAAACTAGTACTACCTGACAGCGTATGCTGTGTTGTGCTCATTTACTTATCATGGTTAAAAAAAATAAAAACAGTTTAATAAGTATATTTTGTCCTTTTTTTACTGTCTTTAAAACTGATTTGGGTCTTGTGAAATACATATTTAAGGATAAGGTCACTAAATCTAAATTATGTATCTAAATCGGTCAAAAGCACTTTCTTCCTTTTGAGATTGTAGTAACAAATGAAAAAAAAAGGGGCAGACACAGAGGGGGGCTAAACATCTCAAAACAGGCCTGTGAGCTGCACTATTTTCTTCCCATAGCAGTTAAGTGTAAGTAGTTAAAACTGGCCTCAATACCATTCTTCGGGTAAGAAGATATACTCTACTGCAAAGGACAACAGGTGTTCTTAGCAAACCAGGGGCCATCAGCAGGCGTGTACGAGGTCTTTTCCTGCCCTCCACTAAATCGGCCTCTAGTTATTGGCCCTAGTACACCATTTGTCCCGCCTCTAACACCTTTTAGGTAGCAGAACTGGATACCCACCCGACTAGTTCTCTTATTTATTAGGGTGCAGTCACGTGTGCTACTCTTGACCAGGACTGGAGCACTGGGCAGCAGAAGTTCTGCTAGCACCTCCACAGGCACCTTGGATGAGTGGAGTCTGGCCTCTTCCTCCACAGTCATTCACATACACACTGAGCTGGTGTCCACCGATAACCCACGGACAGGATTTCAAAGTTCACGACTTAAAGCGCGAGGCGCGTAACTTCTAATATTAAGCATTAGAGGGATAAGTGTAAACGATGACGGCTGTTGTTGAGACGCAGGTGCAGTATAACAGCACCTACATGATGTCTAGTACGGAAGCTTACATGACTCAGGAGGATGACTGGGACAGGGACCTTCTGCTGGATCCTGCCTGGGAGAAACAGCAGAGGAAGGTAGGGTCACATGAATGTGCTGGACGTCACTTTGAGGGGAAATATTTGTTGGTTTAAAATTATACCATGATATTACTGAAATTCATTATTGTAACTTCGTGTAATGTTCGATGTTTACATATTATTAAACTAGCTAAATTGATTTAGAGGGTATTTCACAGTATAAATATTTTATATTAACAATAACTGCAGTGCTGCTTTTTATACGAATTTATTTTTATATTATACCTCATTATAGAGCTACGTTTGGCCAATTACCTGTTACTGCAGTTATTGATAGAGTAGCCTAAATCTAGTGCCACTTTCACACTAAACTAGAAGAGTGTAAAATATTTCAACACGTATTAAAAACACTGTATATGCAATGGTTGAGCTTGATTCCTTACATTATAGTATAAACTATCGTGTAACTCTGACCAACGTTTTTAGAAGCAGTCTATTCAGTATTTAGTTTCAGTTTTCCTCAGCGTTGTCCCACACCTTCCCGCCCTCCTTACTAACTTCAGTATTAATTTAAAACTGTTACTGCTCTCAAACACACACACTTGACTGCTATACGTGACTGTAATACAAGTATGATATCCATATAAACGTCTAAAATCGCTTTGGGAGTTCAATAAATGCGTGGTACTTACATTACCTCACAGAATCGCGTGCGCGATTATTCTGTAGATGCCTTACAGGTACAAAAAAAACCGTATTTGTAAACTTGTAGTTTTGGCATTAAAAAAGACCAGGCAGAAGGGGGTTAATATGACGTTTCTGAGGATCAGATGGAAGACGAAAACGACAGGTGAAGTTACCAGACCGTCACTGGAACTCTTGTCAATGCACGGTCTGTGAATGACGTCAGCACGTCCTCGCAAAGATCAACTGATTGATGTGTGCAAAGTGAACCAAAGATTTATGGTGTCAAGCACAGGCACGTTTGTCATGCCAGAAATAGAAAGTTTGAATACACAAGTTGCCCTATAATCAGATATTTTTCCACACTTTTTCACCAATGCAATATGTTTTGAAATATGTTATCAGCATAAGTTTAATTGTTTTAAGAAGTTAATGGCCTTTCAAGACTATTGGGGCACTGACTGAATCTGCCAAATGTTTGATTGCAAAATTCTTCCAAGGCACTGAAAGTTTTTTTTACCAAAGCTTAAATAAACACCTTGCTAGACAGTTATTTAAACAGTTAAGTCATGCTTTACGTTTAATATTCACCTCAATTGTTGAAATTATATGTAAAAGAACAATCAAAGTGATTGCATGATATAAAACAGCATACAAATGTCAGAAAGATATCAGTCCTGCCTGTTGGGGATAAATAACTGTGATTTTTACAACACAGATAAGTAGTCACAGTGTCTCGGGTCTCTTGCAGTGCCCAAAATTGCCTACAGGATAAAATGCTGATTGAGATGCATCCCATGTCTTTAATATTGGATTAATTTAAAACATGATATTTGTAAGAACCGTAATGATCTTAGGCTAAAACAATTGAAAATCTCATGGCGATCATGATGGTAAAAAAAGCATTTCATTTGCAGACACACTGTCAAAAGGTGCCTCACAAACACTTGGATGTTGGCTAGACCTGACAAGGTTGAAAGACTTCAACAGGTGGTGAGAGAGAGAGAGAGAGAGAGAGAGAGAGAGAGCGCAAGAGAAGTGCAAGGAGGTTTCATTTCAGTCTGTGAATAAACATGTCCTAAAAATACTCCTTAACCTTGCCGCCCCACCTCCCTTATTCCTCCCTCATCTTCTCCATTCTTAAGGCCGCCTTTTCTGACCTCTTTTGCGCTCTCTCTCTTTCTCTCTCTCTCTCTCTCTCTCTCTCTCTCTCTCTCTCTCTCTCTCTCTCTCTCTCTCTATTCCACAGCCAGCAAAAAACAGCACCATGTCAATTGTCACTATTTTAATGGCGTAACATTTTTAAAGTGTACTCAGTGGTGTTCCATGGCCGGCACCTCCTACCTCAAAGGTGATCCAATCCACTGAATTTACATATGACCATAGTTATTTTTTGCCCCTTTGGCAAAAACTAGTTTGAATAGGCCAGTTACAACACTAAAACTATTCCTCCAGTTAAGCAGTGCTTTTGGTTTTGCAGTGGTTTTAGTTACCATGTATGAACAAGTTGATAACTTTAAGTTATCAATTCAATTTTGTTTTTTGTCTTAAAAAGTCTCAGACATCAAATGGGCCCATTGGAGAGAGCGTTTGAACATTCTCTGGCATGTTAGATCAGCATAAGGAGCTGATATCACAGCGTAAATATAGAAAGTGCATCATTTTGCAATGAAACGAATACGGATGTTGTATGGGTGGGGGTGAGGGGCTTGTTCTGCACCTGTTCTAATGCCCCAACGCACATATACAGAAGTCCTTGTAATAAAGTGATTGTCAACATGCTGTTTCATTTGATATGTGTCAAATGGCAGCAGAAAATAGACAAATCGTTTCTCAGCGGCTCCCTAATGTTGACTAGTAAATTCTGAGTATGATGTGCACCCCCACAATCCAGCTTTAAATAGCTGATATCCAGGCCCACACATAATCTGTACACACAGAAACCTGCAGAAAGCTTCACAGATTTCCGTCATTCACAAAGTTCAAGCTCAACCCACTTGGGTGTTTATCACAAATTTGTACAGTTTGTACAGATGCTTTCAGCGAATGGGCATAGTTTTGTCAGCTCCAGGACAGCTCCATTTAGGATAATTTACCATGTTGAAATTCATTCCTCTCAGTTTCACAGACTCTGAACCCATCCCTAACAGAACAAGTCTCAGCACTGCCACCTGGAGGAACATGCATATATTACAATTTTCTTGATATGCAGATTTAAATGTTCAACGTTAAACGCTTAATATAAATGTAAAAAGTAGTATAGTATAAATATAATAGTATAAGTCTGTTTAAGTCTTCTGTTGAACAGTTCAAAGCTGTAGCAAAGCTGTCAGCTTCACAGTTTTGTTTTGCAAAGTGCATTCTCCTTGCTAAATAGTTTATTGTGTTGTATTGTTTATTTATTGGCCTTGCGGAAAATCTCCTTGTATCTGTGGCACCCTCCAGTCATCAACAACAATAACATTATCAATTACAAGCAAAGCACATGACATTACATTAACAACACAACAAATACACCCAACATTAAACACCAGACCTCCCATTTCCAATAGCAAAATTACACAAGGAATACAGAGACACCTGTGGTATCACAGGGATTTATTTAACAAAGCTATGCTGGAGAATATAAAAGATCTTTGTGCACGGGCAGTCAGTACCAACGGTACCCTATATCTTCGCCCAAATGGTCAACAGCTCATATTCACCATAAAGAGGATGTAATTCATCGCGGAGAATTATATGGCTTTTCCTCACAACCCGAGATTCACATAATGTGGTCATAGCATGTTGCTGTTGGCCTGAAATCTTACTTGCCATATTTACGATCTTATTCAATTCATTTTTATTTACTACAGACAGTGAAAAATACCAAGCAAGGAAGCCGAAAGTCAAAATACTCTCCACAAATGAACGATAGAAAAGAACCATTATATGTTTATCCACACCAAACTGCCGAAGCTTACGCATGAAACAGTCGTTGCATCCCCTTCTTATAAATTGCCCCTGTATTTGCAACCCCATGTCAATTTTGAGTCAATGACTGTCCCCAAATATTTGTATTCGTCTACTACTTCAATACGCTCACCATTTACAGTTATGTGTTGGTGTGTATCACAGCCTGTTCTGAAATCAAATATCATCTCTTTTGTTTTACTGATGTTTAACTGAAGGACACTGGATTGACTCCAATCAACAAACTCATCCACACACCTACGATATTCCACTTCATCTTCAGTGATCAAACCAACAATTGCCGTATCATCTGCATATTTAACAGTAAAGACATCAGATGACATACCCACACATTCATTTGTATAGAGGGCAAATAGAACACGATCTAACACTATTTTTTCAAAACTCTTCATTACAGTAGATGTCAAAGCTACTGGACGATAATCAATCGTTTAAAGGACTGATGCTGAGTTTACAGTGACAGTTTTGGAGATTTGTTTGTCGGATGTTGTGGCAACGTGGATTTTGCACTAAATTGTATTTTACATTGAGCAATTCTAGGGCTAAGCAATCAAGTATTTGCAGTATTTCTTCAAGAATTTTGTTGGTGATGTAAGTAAAGCATTATTTAGGTGTGTTTGTAGATTGTCATATAACTCATTTAACTTCTTCATGACTCTACATATGGGTTAATTTAGTCTAAGTTGATTTTAGTTGTACATACAAATAATTTGTGTTTATTTTGTTAAAAAGAAAATGTCTTTAAAACTACTGTATATTTTACACGATTTTACTGTAGTTGAAGTGGGCAACAAATGTTGTTTGGGTCACATATATATTTACAATGAAAAAGATCCCATTTTTAAACTCAATATACCAATTTTAAGGCCAATCTATCAACCCAAAATATACATATTGACTATCATTCTGAAAAAAGTCAGAAAAAAATATTATTTTACAAATTATTTTCAGCTATATCAGCCAGATTTTAGTATACCTATATGTTAGAAAAATATGTGCTTAAAAATGTACAGCTTCTTTATTTAGTACCTTTAATCCTTGAAATTAACAAAACCTTAATAGTACAATAAGACAGCATTCTTACAGTTTATGGGTCCTTTGGAGCAGGTACTGTATATACGCACTGCCTAAGTAAATTATTAATGACCTTTTATTAACCTTTTTAAATGTCAAAACAGAGTCAAACAGAGAATAGAATTTAACATTTTAGTTATTGTTTTTAAAGCACTACGGTCTAGCTCCAACCTATTTATCTGATCTCTTACGTTGTCATAATCCGTCCAGGGCACTTAGATCCGGCAAACTTTGAGTGCTTTCTGTTCGTAGATCAAGGTTAAAACATCGTGGGGACGCGATAGCGGGCCCTAAACTCTGGCATAGCCTCCCGGTATCGATCCGAATGGTGTTTTAACTCTTTTAAATCAAAACTGAAAACTCATTTTCTTAGCGTGGGTCTTTAAAATATTATTCAATTTTTTTCTTCATTTATCTATTTATTTATTTTCTTTCTTTTTTCAATTATGTTTTCTTATAGATTGTTATAGATTCAGTTTTTTATTTGAGCCTCCTGATCTGTACAGCACTTTTGTCAACCTTGGGTTGTTTTTAAATATGCCTTATAGATAAATGATGAAAATGAAATGAAATGTTATAATAGTTATTCATGTGGGAAAAGCCAACCCCGATCAAATTAAGTTGACGTCTGTTAACTGCAGTGTGAAATAGTCTTTTTCTGCCAGTCATTTTTGTGAGGGCCACTTCTGGTTTTGTAGCCGAGTAGAGTTACAATGTTTCCGTTGCCTCTGAGTGTTCTGATCTTTTTCATGAGAGGTAAGATGTCATACTGACATAGCAGTCATTCCTGATACTGAAATCCTTTGGCAGAACAGATTCAGATCGAGCTGTCTGGTGTATTTGCGTAAAAAAATGTGGATGCTTTCCACTTTTAGTATAGGCTATTTGCTGAGGTTGTGGGCTGTATAAATAGACCGTGTGTTATGTATTGGCCTCTGTGACATTTTAAATTATAGTGAGCGATAAAACAATCACATACAAGTCCATAAGTTACTTAATTTTTGCTTTGGAAGTTATTTATTTAGTACAAATTCCTTTCAACCCAATAATGACATATTGACAATCACTTTATGTGAAAAAAACAATCACTTTTTGTCTGGACATTGATTAAAAAACGATTAGCAAACATGCTAACACATTGAGCTGAGGCTTAATTGTTTTTGAAATTTCAATCTATCTAGCAAAATAACATTAAGAATATGTCTCAAAATAAGTAGGCTATGCAAACCCCATGTTTTCTCAGGGTTGGATGTAAGCAGTAGCCTAATGTTTATTGTTTTTACATGCGACTGTGAAACACTGCCCTGAGAATTTTCATGGTCAGGGGTTTTCCTGCTTTTAAAACTGTCCATTTTTAATAAATATCAAATTGAATGTCTATGTTAAATGTTTTGTTAAGTGACGTTTACTTGTGGTCTGATGAGGAACAGTGTTTCAATCACACCTTCCTGACTCTAGCCAACAAATACAATCATGTGACCTAATCATGTGACGCCAGACATATATATATATATATATCATGACACAACAGTGATGTAAGGTAGACATGAATAGTAATGAAATTGATTTAAATGAACTAAAATAATGTCACATTTAGTTAGAAATAACATCTTTTTGATGGGAAGTAAATTATCTCACCCCAGTTTTAGTGCCTACTAAATGATAGGACAAATATAGGCGTATACTGTATTCATATTTTAGTGTTTACTTAACTTGCCCCAACATACCCCAAATTTGGTGTAAAAAAATAGGTTTTAATGAACAACCTCCTGTGGTTGACAAACAACATTTTCTGAAGGTTAAGCAACTCTGTTCACTTACCATTTGATTAAAGGAAGAGTTAAGGGGGAGAGAGAGAGAGATTGTGTGGTCAGATCAGATGTCAGTTGCTATTCCAGAAGCCGTGTCCTTGTAGGGCAACAACTATAAACTACCAAAGACAGAGTTCACATGGGCCTCACGATAGATTTATGCCTGTGTTAGTGTGTATAGATGTGTTTGTGTTCGGATATTCGCAAATGTGTGCTGGTTATGTCTCTATGTAGCTGTTATTTCAGATTGCTTGCTAAAAGATGTTTAAGCTAATATTATGTGTTTTTTTGTATGTACTATGATAATATGAAGGTATTTTTAGGCTAATTCATACTGATCCAACAAACGCCAACATTCTAAATTCTCATTCACATTAATCCAACAAACGCCAACAGGGGTTTCACACTACTCCAACAAACGTCAATGTTGGGTCAGTATGAATCAGCCAAATTTACATATCCTGGAGTAGCATTTTGACAGCGTGGTGTATTACTACATATATGGTACTATATATTAACTATAATGGTGTGATATCATCCATGACGTGTGATGTAAAGTTGATATTGTAAGGCGATCTTGTAATGTGGTGTCGTGTAATGGTGTGTATGTACCGTGAGGATATGAGCCATCCGTCCTCATCATACACATCATCCATCTGGCCAACTCATTACTGAAGAGCCAAATTAAGATTGATGAGTCTACAGCTACTCTGTACTCTGAGTCTACAGTAATCAGAAGTGTTGCTAAATTTCCCCTTTGAGTTTTTCTCAGTTTACATTTTTTTGTTATTACAATCCACATAAATGTCTAAAAGGTGTGATTTTGTCTTGTTTCAAACACACTGTGGCATCTATAAAAAGACTTTGACGCAAACAATTTTGTTTCCTTCAGTGAACAAAATGCAATTCAGAGCCATTTTTGTTTGACAGCTATTGTTCAAATGTAACAGACGTGATGTTGTGTGCATGGCCGTGCCCACCATTGAGGTCCCCCCTCAGTAGTTTTGTCGTGAAAAAAATTGCCTAATAGGATAAACTGTATGTAGTACTGCCAATGTTGTAAAAAACGCCTAGATCTTGATTTACCTCAACTGTTTAACAGCGCTCTTAAGTGTGAATCTGATTGAGTTGGCCAATCAAATGAAGAAAGGCGAGGATTACTGTCCAATCAATTGAAAGAAGGCGAGAGTTGCTCTTGACAGAAGTCAAGCTCGAGTTCAGTTTCTACTGTGAAAGAGCGCGATGTAAGTAGCTAACTGTTTAATGTTTTATTATAGAAATGTTAGCGGCCATTCACATGTCGGGTCTAAAAATGCGTGCAAAACGCTCACTGTGTCGCTTTCTCCCTCTTTTCAGAGCACCCGGGAGTTTGCGCTCACGTTTTAAGCGCGTCAACATTTCAACAACAAACCTGAGTAAACGACCGATTGTAATATCCAGTATTCCAAACTACAAAACGCCGAAAACATATCATTTACGTATTTAATGTCAGTTTGACGCGACAAAAACATTACCAGACCTTCACTAGTTCATGCTAAACTGCGTGGCTTTGACTCGGGTGTGTTTATAAATTGTGGTTAGCCTAT
The DNA here is from genome assembly GCF_024868665.1 of Triplophysa rosa. Lineage (NCBI taxonomy): Eukaryota > Metazoa > Chordata > Actinopteri > Cypriniformes > Nemacheilidae > Triplophysa > Triplophysa rosa. Next base: position 5,506,134 of record NC_079890.1, read on the forward strand.
TAAAACAACTATATGATTTGCAAATAATTCAAATGCATCACTTTTAAACAAATTCTCGTTCTTTAATTCTGTTTCTGTATTATTTTAAGTTGACCTATCTTTAATAAAAAATAAAACAACTTCTGTAGTTACACAAAAAAGTTAAAGGGACAGTTCACTCTAAAATGGAAACCTTTATGTAATTTCAAACCCAAATGCATGATCCTTTATGAAAGACAGGTTGTATTTCAATCTGGTAGTATTTGTATAAAAATATCAATTGACCATGTGTTTTCTTTCATTACTGATAAACATGAAAAGACAGAGATGGTTTTAGCAATTGTTATGTAATTTGCACTCCAAACGTTTTAAAATGCGCATGTGTAGATCAAGAAAAGTCAATTTTTTTGTTTGGGACAAATTCAGTTTTTGGACCTCGGTATTTCCAAAATCCTGCGTACGGCCCTGGTTGTGTGCAGAGGCTTTTCCATTAAATACTTTTGCACCGTCAATGATGTCATGGCAACTGTATGTGAAAATGATGTATTAATGAAGATATAACTTATTTTTATGGATTTAGGACTCTTTCATTAACAGACTCTCTCTCACACACACTCAGGCCTGAAGTAATGGCAGACACATAGTAATGGGTCCTTCATTTTGCAGTCGTATCCTCAGAGGTTTTCAGTCTCACTTCTGTGAACACATTAATGAGCGCTGCCATGCTTGATAAATTTTGAAATGTAAGATGTCAGGCCCTTGCATGCCTCGAGTGTGTGTGTGTTGCGTGACAGAAGGGTTGCTGGTGTGTCATTCCTTTGGGATGATTTCAGATTTTCCAGACTGCATCACCAATTAACATCATTATTCAACCCAAAGTCGGAAGAACATGTTGCTCATAAGGCATCATAATTGCTCAAAGATTTTGTAGAGGTTAGTTTTGCCGTACTCTGTGGTGACATTGTGAACGTGCTTTTAGGAGTGAAAATGTAACATTTTGTTGATTAAATATTGATGTTGTGAATTCATTGTGTAGGACAGTGTTTTAAAAGTTATTGCAGAAAACACATCTGACATGCAAAATTTTCCATTTCCATCTCCTTTAAATTTTAATCAAATGTAACTACGATGCCACAGTTTTCCTTTCCAAGAATCAAACTGCATCAGAAAAAAACTCAGAACTTTGCTAACGTTCACTAATTCTTTTCTATGTTATCCAAAACATTGCATTAATGTTAAAAGAGCATTTAATTAAGATTACATGTAATTGCTAACATACAGTATATTGGGGAACGCAGCTTAATAAAAGGATTAAATACTATCCCAAATCAAAAAATGCTTCTGTAATGGTTACGTTTAGGGATTGGTTAGAAACATAACCAAAATTCTGTCTTGAACAGAAATTAGAAAATAATTTTAAACCTTTTCAACCTCATGTCATATCAAATTGTAACACATACAAAATTGAAAGAACCAAACAGAACAACTGATAGAGTCCAGAATTCCTCAGTATTCCTCAGTATAAGTTCAGACCGCAGGGAAAGTGGATGTGAGTCAAGGGAACTGCATGCGTTCGCTTCATTCTTTGTCCATCAAGAGAATGAACGAGTAGGAGAATGAACGACAGCCATCCAGACAGATGAAAAGCTATTAATACAGCCGTATTAATACAGCCTCAAGCATGTGTATCTGTGAGTGCATTGTACGGACATTGTGTTGCTCTTTATTTTTATGGACCACAACATAGCACGTGTGAATAATACATATTTTTAAAAGCACTTTGTGATGAACAGACCTCACAGCTGAGCTCTAGAAACAGGCATTTTTGTGCCACATAAACCTTCCAGTGCTCTCATGTCTGCCTCTATTTTTAATTGCATTGCAATATTTGCACAGCTCCAGGATTGCCTGATGTGCGTAACCAAAACAGCAAAATGGCCAGTCGAAACTAGAGCGAAACCAGCCTGACAACCCCAGCCCAAATACCAAAACTCAAAATATGCCACTCCTAATACACATATTACAGAATCACTGTATAGTAACAATCATACAAACAATCATGGTTTGGTTTTATAAATAACAAAAATATTTTTTACAAAATTCTTGATTTAATTAACCTTTAACCCAAGGAACAAAAAAGAACCCATGGAAATGGTTTAAAAGTAGTTTAAATCTGCGGTAAAACTACAGATTTGGCAACCCTGCTCAGCTCTCTGATATAGGTGATTGTCATTCAATCGCTATGTCGCTGTGGTTTAACCTTTTTTTACGTAGTTTCTGGTAGCTTTATAACATATTATTGTTCATTTATTTGTTTATATATTATTTGTAGCTAATTCTAAAAGTAACCGCATAACAAGCAAAATAATGTACAGTCCTGTGGTGATTAATCTTATCCCACAGATTGTCTACAGTCAGCAACACAAGGCTTTTAATCTATTAAAATGCTTTTAATCTATTGTGGTAAAATAAATAATCTAATTATAAACTTTTTTATATAATGCGAGGTCACATCATGTCAGGCATTCATTGCAAATAATGCAGAACATACTGTTTAAAAATAACTGCACATTATCCATTACTTAAAAAAACTCTTTTGGGACTAAATTTGCTTGCTAAAAATGGCAGTGCTCTAATTTAGAATAAACATAACATTATCATCCGTTAGTGTGGATGCAAACTTAATTACTACAGTATGTAACTGTTTAATAGTCATTGTGCTTGGAGTGAACTGGTCATGAGACTTCTATAGAATTACAATTACAATAGACAGTATTTCAGGTGCGACTGAGCTAACCTGTGACTTTCACCTGACCTCTGCTGCCTGTCTCAGTGCAGCTTCATTACATCTGACAGTGACAAAATGCAATGTGACAAAACTGAAACACTTCCTTTCTAAAGTGAAGATGCAGCAATAATGCCACCAGAGGTCATTCAGTGATTTAAAGTGATAGTTCACCCACAACTAAAAATTCTGTCATCATTTACTCACCCTCTTGTCATTTCAAACCTGTAAAAAAAGTGAATTCATTTTTCTTCAAAATATCTTCTTTTGTGTTCTGCGGAAAGAAGAAAGTCATACATTTTAAATGACAACAGTATGAGTAAATAATGACAGAATTTTCATTTGTGGGTGAACTGTCCCTTTAATGCAACACTCACAGTTAGCAATGCAATGCTAATTTTCAGCGTGAGCAGAGTTTATACAAATTACCTTTAAAACAAATGAATAGCAACTAGCAAAAGTTTGACTTCTTTCTTCTCCTCACTCAAACGCAACCCGCCTAAAATAGCAGGGCAATTCTAACCACAACCTTCGGTCATAAGTTGGCTTAAAAGGTCACCTATTAAAGGGCTTCCCTAGACGTCCACTGGGGTTTGGACAAGGCAGGCATCTCCTCTCATGCTGATAGTGCATTACCTCACTTCTAAAGCTTAACCCCCACATGAGCACACAAACACACACCCACACACATGCTGGTAACAGGTGGACACTGCAGTGAAATGAATTTACTTAACAGAGTGGAAGTGGCAGCTGCACTCACAGAGAGCGGTTATTTAAAGGTTCAGGGCTGCTTAGTTAGTTATTAGCCGATATTTATTTTGGTACTAGTGTAATTGTTTTAGCTGTTGTTGTTGGTTCGCATACTTTTATCAGGAAATTCTTTCTTAATAAATAAAAGATAGAATTCAGAAAAAACAGGCTTCTCTCTCTCTGCCTGTTGCGTCTCTTACTTTCCTGCTTAGGAATCTCTCTCGCCTGTGTCTCGGGTGTCCTGTGACATCCAGATTTAGATATTGTCACCCCCTCTCCGCTCTCATTCTTTTTAACCTCTGTTATGTAGTATACTCTCTTAATATCTACATTAAATCATCTTGTCTAAAGCTTATGTTTCTATAGATTTAAATGTACAACTTAGAACCAAAATGCATTTGCAGTTAAAGAATGTTTAAACTGTTTTCTTTAGAAAACACATATTTATGTAGTACTGTTTTAAGAACCTAAAACATATATGCTAATATGAAAAACCTAAAATAGAGCCTTGGAAAACTTTTTAAATCTTTATATTATCTTCAAGGCCAACTATCTTCTTTTTCCTCTTCAGAGCTCTATAGTTTTTGCCGTCTAAATTTAGATTTGGCTCTCTGTGTTGGCTGCCCACCCACTCAGCCCTACAGAGACCCCTACCTGTAGCTTCTAAAACTATTACACCTTCTCCCATAATCTCTTTTTCCAATCGCATTGCCTTTTCCCTTCTCCCTTCTCCTTTTACCATATTTGTTTATTCATATTTTTATTTCCACTATCTCGGTAGCTCTTCAGAAGCTGGTTCTCTTTCAGTTTTCGCATCAGGAACTCCTACATTTCACATTGTTGACCACCTATACTCCTCATTCAAGCAAAACTCACCTGCTCTGCGTGAACAAAGAAATGAACACTTCACACATTCAGATTGATTAGCTTTGCCCCGTTACGCCTACAGCACTGTCACACAGTTTTTCTTAGTATTTCTCCAGTTCCAGGAAGCAGAATGTATTTCTAAATTGCTCATGTGCTCTTGAGTTATTATATTCTGAAACTAGTTATAGGAATGCATTTTGGGGGTACTATATTAGTAAGTTATCCTCCAACCCATACAATGGTATACGACCCAAAGGAGCGTTCTTTAATTAGTGCCTCTACCATCATGTGTTGCCCAGAAGTTCCCGTAGCTCATTTGGTAGAGCCTTGCATTAGCAATGCGAGAATGACTGGTTTGATTCCAGGAATAATATATTACCTACTAATAAAATGTGAACCTAGACCACAAAACCACTCATAAGGGTCAATTTAGATGTCATATAAAAGCTGAATTAATAAGCTTTCCATAGGACAATATTTGACCGAGATACAACTATTTGAAAATCAAAATATTGAGAAAGCCGCCTTTAAAGTTGTCCATCAGAGGCGCTGTATAAGAAACAGGTTTGTTTTAACACTCTCTATTGGCTTGTAATGCTGTACATTGTGGAGAGTAGATGAACCCGAAAGCGGAAATTCTAACACTGTGTCTATACCGGACGCGGTGCGGCGACACATGGCCTGTTCTAATGGGATTGTCGCGCTGCATCGCGCCACGTCCGGTTTGGACAAATTTTAAAAATATAATGGGTTCTAATTTTTTCTACTGTCTCTTGTCGCATCGCGCCGCACCACAACCGGTGTAGACACGGTGTAAGATTTACATGATACCAAACTTGAGTGGGTAAATTTCCAAAGAGCGGACAGTGAGTAAATTTTATAGGCGTGTTTCCCTCCATTTTTGTTCTCGATTTTGCTGCATCCACCCACAAAAATAAAGCGTTGATATATTTACTGTAGGAAATTTACAAAATATCTATATTGAACATCTTTACTTAATATCCTAATGATTTTTGGCATAAAAGAAAAATCTATAATTTTGACCCATACAATGTATTGTTGGCTATTGCTACAAATATACCCATGCTATTTTGTGAGCTTAATGTTGTAAAAATGGTGGGTAAGGGGCTATTATATATAAACAATCACACATTTTGATTGGTAGTGGTGGTCAAACGTTATTTCATGACAGCACATGCAACAAGCATGTATTTTTTTGTCAGCTATATAGGGGGTTTAACTTTAAAACTTAACTATACCGCTGGCACAAATGATTTAGGACAAATTCAAATTAGCTCACAGTAGGGCTTAATCCAGCATAATAGGAGCTACCAGTAATGTAGCTAGAGACCAATTAACTAGAGACCAATTTCACTTTTTGTCTCATTTGGCTGTGGGGCCAACAAATGGCCCATGTAACTACGGGCAACTGGAGCCACATCTTTCACCAGCTGGCATCGTTCGCATTCCCTGACCCAGTGGGCCGTGTCAGCTGCCATACCTGGCCAGTAACAGCGCTGCCTCACCAGCTCAAGGGTACGTTCGATGCCTTGATGTCCATGCTGCTGGTGCAACAGTGTCAATACCTCAGATGTCAAGATGCCAGGCAACACCAGCTGAAGTACCTCCTCACCACCATCTGAGCGGAAAATCTTACAGTAGAGCAAGCCTTCCTCTTCTACCAACCGGTCCCATTGTTGTAGAAGTAGCAAAACGGGTTTAGACAGACATCGCCGCTCTCCTAACCCTGGTCGCTGCCCCTTACATCAATGTTTCAAAACTTCGCCCACCACAGGATCTGTCTCCTGTAACAAATGCACATCGGCAACTGTATGGCTGGGCATAACTTGAATTGCGTTCAATGTAGCTGCAACCACTGGTTCAACAGCTACAACCCCTAAAATCTCCCTATATCCCTGCTCCTGACCAGAATCAGGAGCCAGAAAACCAGCAAGCCGGAAAGGTAACGGAAAGGTCCTTACGAGTCTTGGAATTACAGTAAGTTGACGTAGTCTACGCACTTGCGCAGGCTACCGTCCTTCTCTCTAACAAAGACAATCGGCGATGTGTAGGAGCTACAACTCTCTCAGATGAGTTTAGGATCAGGTAACTGATTAATATGAGTTTTAACCAACTCGTACTCAGAAGGTGGAATTTGCCTGTACCGCTGTTGAACCGGGACATCATCGAGCAAAGGAATCTCATGAGAGAGCCGGTTAGTACAACCCAAATCTCACTCATGAGACGAGAACGCGCCTTGAAAATCAAAAAGAAACTCCCTAGCCTGTATTTGTTCTTCAGGAGATAGCCCCCTCAAATTGATGGACTCAATTTGAGCAGGAACGGACATACCGGAAGCATCACAAGAGGCTACTTGAGCGACCACTGTTGAGACTAACGTAACCCCCTTATGTAAGCTTAACAGATAAGTCTCTCTCAACTTATCGTGGTAGAATAAAGGACCACATCTATGACACTCACATTGACCAAGGGCACATACATATACAGTGCCCTCCATCACACATACTAAAGCCGGGGAAGCTAATAAACCAGCAGGCAGGCCTGTGTCTGGAGGCTCGAATAAAAAGGTATTACCCATGTGCAAGGCAGAACATGTTACAACTACAAGCTTCATAGTGCCACCTGGAATGCGACACAGCGCGTCCCCGAACCCTTACATCAATCCCACAATCGGAACCGCGTGTTGCTTGTTGGCAATGTTGAAATGCCCCAGAAAGATTAGAATCCTGCATCACGGCCGGTAACTCAAAAAAAAAGAGCCATACCACCCGAAAAGCTCCCGGTAACAACGACTGAGCACGTTCATCAACAAAATACCAGGAATATCCGTGTACGGGCCACTGGGTGGATCTTGGACCACAAGTACCCCACAACCAGAAACTAAGTTACCACAGATTTCAATATCCAACTCCCTATACCCGATGTATGGAATCTCAAAGCCATTAGCTGCACGAAGCTGTAGCCAGTGGCAAGACTGTAAACGATCCTGGCCCCATGGCTCGAACTGACGCTGAAAACAGGTCTCAATATCAATCAGTATCAATAAGACAAGGCACAGAAATTCCCCCAATGCTAACAACAAGATGTGGACATGGAGAAACTAACTGGGATGCATACTTATCACTAGTAAAAAAACGAGAGCTAGATGAACCCCCCGCTGAGCTGTGGCTCTGCAGCCCAGTGGGAGCTAGTTTCCTGACGGCTGAGAGACCTGCGATGGCACCAACTCAGAAAGGAGGGTCAGCAAGGGGCCGTAAAGGACGAGGAGGTCATTGCTCCCCATTACACTCTCGAGCAAAATGGCCCGGTTGCTGACACCGCCTACAAATAACGCTGTTCGACCGAGGAGATCGACCCCGCGAGTGAGAAACTTGAGTACGGGCAATAGTTTGTGTAAGCTGATCTATCTGCCGCTGTTGTTGAAACAACAATTTCCGCAGCTCGCCTAACTCAGACGACTGACCCTCACGACCCGAGCCCAAACCAGCTTCACCCCGCAGCCCATACTGAATCCCACTTACTAAAGGAACCGATTGGCTCCAGCTTCATACACCAACCAACGTTCCCATCTAATCGCCTCCCCTCGGACCTCAAGTAATGTTGCAGTGGGCTGACGTCGGACAAACTGCTTCAACTCTCTACGAAGAGCGCCATCAAGCAAGCATTCGATAAACTGATCCCTTAATACAGAATCAGCATTAGGTATGGCATGTGTTGCCCGGCTCTTCACTTTCTCTAGGAGACTCATCAAACCCAGGGAGAACTCGAACAACGTTTCTCCCTCTTGCTGTCTTTGGGAGAAGAAAGCTTCTCGTAATGCAATGTAAGACTCCGAACACCCATACAATTCACGCAGCGCAGGAATAATCCTATCTCGATCCTTTCTCCCTCTGGTCGATATTTAATCTCCTCACGAGCCTCTCCTTCTAGATGATCGAATAAAAAGAAAGCCTGATCTACACGAGACATGTGACACGCACGCATACATGCCTGGGCTTCTTCAACCCATTCATTAATGCTGATACCACTTCTACCATTAAATTTTGGACATCGACGATCTCTTGGTATAAAAACCAATCGGTCAGCTACCCCAGTCCCCACGTTAGCTGACTGTGGTAGCACCGATGACGCAGTTGTTCATTGTCTGCCCTTAATTGGGCCACTAAATCCCTTAAATCCTGCAGTTACGCTTCCATAATAGAAACACTTTTGAGATTTCTTACAAGAACCAGCTCTTCTACAGGGCAGTCACCACCAGTCTACAAAAAAAATAGAGAGAGAAAAACAAAACCTAATGCACTTATGTCTCAGCCGTCAATAGAGCCGATCCTGCCAACTACGCCAGATTGTGGCGTTACGAAGGGGGGAGAAGTTAAATAAACTACTAAAGCCAAGTTGACTCGACTACGCCACCCCAGGGGCGTTACTGGGGACTCGCCCTAAACGGAATTATTAGGCACACAGATTCACTTTGGCTGGAGACAGGCATGAGACATTAGCATCCAAAAATAGAATGACTTTATAAAATACAATAAATAACATTGGGTTTCCTCATGGCAATGTACATACAAATAGAAAAAAAGGAAAAACCAAAACTCTAAGAGTGAAGGGGGTCAGCATCCACACTCCCTTAGGAGGAACTATGATACTCTCCTGCACAAGAGAACACAGCAACCACACGTGAGCTCCTACAATAGCAAACACACTGCACCTCACAGGGGAGCACTGCACTCACTTCCGACAGGTGGTAGCGGTTTGGCACAGCAACTAGAGACGGACAATGTTAACACAGTAGCTGGTCATTCTCAGTCAGCATACGTAAAGCCGGTCCGAAGGAAACGAAGCTCCGCTAAACACCGCTCTAGCATGCAGAAACCCCACTGGTGAGAAATTGGTGATGCAGAAGCAGTCACCGACACAGATAGCAAGTAACAGGACAAGGAGGGAATGCTAGTAGCAAATCCAGCGCACTTCAGTCGCATGCCACACGCATATTGTTTAACAACTCCGTCAGCCCACCAACAACGCACCTTAGGCGTAGCAAACCCCTGAGAGAAATCATACAAAGAACAAAACAAATAAACAAAACTAAAGGAAGGGCTAAGCGACTTACAAAGCTCACTATCAATGAAACATACCTGAGAGGCTGGTGGCCATCACACACGCTCGTCAAAGAAACACAGCACCCATCAATACAGGCACGCCAGTTAGTTCCTCCGTCCACTAAAACAAATAACACCTCTAAAACCCAATGTAATTAAATGAAAACTTGGGTGCTCACCAGCTAGTAGTTCATACCTTGCGGAGAGCCACGCAACACGCCGGAAGTTCAGTGACGCTTGAATGATGCACATCCAGGCAGCACAACTCAACTTAATTATAGTAGACCTGCGCGAGATCTAATCGCACACGCTTTGTGCCCAATCATTATATTAGACAAACGTCTAATGCCACATTTAGCCCCGGTTTCACAGACAAAGGAATTTTGAGCTGTCTTAACTGAAAATAACTTGCCCTGACATATCTTAAAATATGTCCATGTCATTGTTTTGTCTCAAGATTCACATCTGTAATGTTGTTTCTAAGCCATTATAATAAAAGCGACTTAAATAGCGTAAATCAGTGGTTCTCAAACTTTTTCGTTGTAAGGCCCCCTTTGTGTTAAGTGCATCGCTTTGCGGCCCCCCATATAAAGACGTATAATCTTAAACTTAGAATTTTAATTAAACCAAAAACATTCAGTTATACAATGCTAAAACCTCAATTATTTTGGTTGGTGGTGTCATTTTTCTGATGATTGATTGCATAAAATCTATGATAAAATTCTATATTTCATAAAATGCCACAAAATCTGTGGCCCCCCTGGATCCATTTTGGGGCCCCCAGTTTGAGAACCACTGGCGTAAATTAACTAAGGCCTAGTCCTGATTTAGGCATAAAATAAATTTATTAATCTGTGTTTCTTTCTCTTGTAGACATTCACGGCATGGTGCAACTCTCATCTGCGCAAAGCGGGAACCCAGATCGATAATATTGAAGAAGATTTCAGAAATGGCCTCAAACTCATGCTACTGCTTGAGGTCATCTCAGGTAACTATGGCAAAGGATAATTGTTATTAACAAGACGTGCCACTGCCATAACAGCGAATGGGGAGGAATGGGTTGTAGGTAGAAGGGATACAGCTAGGCCAAAACCTCGCAAAATCTCGCTGGATGAGCACTGTCTTTATCCTATCCTACCCCTAACCCTAAACCAAAGATTTCACAAGATTTTGGCCATAGCTGTATCCCATCTAGCCTTAACCGGAGGAATGCAATGCTCGATCCCTAGTAAAGGAAGTCTCGCCTTCCAGGAAAAAGAGACAATCGTCAATCGATAAAGATGAGGCTCTGGTGCAGGGCTCTCGTGAGGTGCTTTCCAGCCTATGCACATGCACAGTAACTGAAGCAACCTCAAAAAAGGCAATTTTTATCTTAAAGTCACAATGAAATCAAACAGGAAAATTTGAAGTGTTTTACATAGAGTTGCAGTGGTTATTACAAATGATTTATCCGTGCACACCATTATTTTTTCTAAATTCATTTGCACTTGGAATCTTTAATCAAAAACAGTAAGCTCCTCTCCCCTCTCAACAACAACTCTTCACCACATGATGTCAGCAACAAAAAAGAGGTAGGACTATACTGACTGTCCAATGGCTAGGCATTTTCATCCCAACCGTCACTTTGGTGTCATACTAAATGTGTCTGGCCATGTGTATGACTCAAATAATTGTTTTTGTCAGACTTAACATCACATATGAATCCCCGCTTTCTGAATAGCACCCTGTCTACACTGAACGTGACCAGTGCATTGTCATTTGTCGAAAACAAAATTATCTTAAATAAAATGATCACACTTGAAAGTACTACAAGTACAGTAGACATAATGTAGTTTTGTCTGTGTTTGTGAATGTTATGCAGGGCCGGATTAAGAATTCAGGGGCCCCTGGGCACAAGTGTCTTGTAGACCCCCCCATACATAAACATATTAATTTTTCTAAGAATAAAAGGGCAGACTTTGTCAATGATTATACTATAAGAGTAATTTGTCCATTTGTTCAACTTTATTTGTGTAACAAGCACTTCGCGACTCACGTTCTTATGTAAGCGTGTAATGGTAAACGGCATTAACGAATATTAGTTATACTGTTACGAGTCTGTGTAAGTAAACATTTTGCAATGTATGTAAAAGCACTCTGGATTTTCTAATAACTTAGGCTAAAAATCGATAAATTAAGGCAGATAGACCTGATCAACATCAGTATAAAATTAATTATTGGCGAAGACACACCAAATACATGTAAAAAAAACTCTTACCTTTTTAAGATTTTAAAGACAACCGTGAGGGTATTCTAACTTAACCTATATCTTATATTCACAACAAAGCCGTTCTCATTTACATCTTTTCAGTTTCTATAAAAAGTGGCGATTTTGGCTATATTCTTTCACACAGCCTCTGTCATGGTAACCATGTGCATATTTACAGACGAAATGGGTTCATGTTTACACATTCAAACAGTCGATAACAGTGACAGGTTGTTGGAAATGCTGTTTTGTACTCATTTTATTCAGGAGTCACCTGTGGAATGTGCTGCTTCTTCCTGCCGCTCAATGAGACGATCCCTGCACGGGGAAAGAGAGACCTTGCGCTCGCGGGGGACATTTTCCCACTGAAAGATAAAGTTTATCGGAAAGTCGCTTGATTTATCGCATTGTGCTTCTGAACAAAAGCTGCTAAAGGGCTTGTAAAAGTTATTAAATCAAGAGACAGACTTGCGTACGTTAGAAACACGGTTTTGTGTGCGCACTTAAGTGTGTACGGCCAGAGAGGCACACGGCAGAATGAATATAGCGAAAACATTTTCTCCCCCTTTCTTGGGCCCCAAGCACGCATGGGCCCCTGGGCCTGTGCCCATAATGCCCATTGGATAATCCGGCCCTGATGTTATGAAATAATTGCGGTTTCATGACTTCTAATGTGGATAGACTTGGTTGTGATGTTTGTTTTTATAATCAGTGTTAAATACACGAATGTTACTGGTTGGCAGGTGAGAGGCTGCCCAAGCCTGACAAAGGAAAGATGCGTTTCCACAAAATCGCCAATGTCAACAAGGCTCTGGACTACATTTGCAGTAAAGGAGTTAAACTGGTGTCCATTGGTGCTGAAGGTATGTAGAGTGAAACACGTATAGTACACTGTAAAGAGGGTCAAGAGCTGTGTATGTGTTTGAATATGTGTTGTATATGTTTTCATTTAATTGAAATCTTCTCTCTGTCTCTGCAGAGATTGTTGATGGCAATTTGAAAATGACTCTTGGAATGATCTGGACCATCATTCTCCGTTTTGCTATCCAGGACATTTCTGTGGAGGGTACATACACACTTTGTATTTTTAAAAACCTGACCAGTCATGTTAATAATTAAACACTCATTTACCAGTATTTCTTAATTTAAAATGAGTCCTAATTTTCACTTGTGTGTGTGGGCTCACTCCACAGAGACTTCTGCTAAAGAGGGTCTGTTGCTGTGGTGTCAGAGGAAGACCGCCCCCTACAGGAACGTTAATGTACAGAACTTCCACATCAGGTGAGAATTTAACTACATTTAGATTTGCACTGCAGCTGTGTGACGCAAAACTGACTTTGTCTTTTCTGCGACATTGAAGGGTAGATTTTCAGATTTCTCTCTATTTTCTCTCTCCTGTTCTTTGTGTGTCTGCTTGGTTCTTTGTATCTCAGCTGGAAGGATGGCCTAGCTCTGTGTGCCCTCATCCACAGACACAGACCAGACCTCATCGACTACTCTAAACTCAGAAAGGTGCTTTTCAGTCTCACTGCTTACTCTAATCGTTTACACCCACCTCTGTTCTATCCTTTTTCTTTGTTCTTGTTTCTGTGCTTTAGTTTTTCAAGTGAGACTAACCAAATGAGTGATTAACAAAAATAAAACATGATAAATATAGTTTACTCAAGAAAGCTAAGCATACGAAAACACATCAATAATTCTCTAAATGCCTTACAGAAAAGAATTTCACATGTTTTTCGCATGTGATCACATGTGTACAACATGTGTTTAACATGTGCAAAAACACATGTGAAATGTGTGTTTTTGGATCATTTTTGTGTGAATCCCATGAGAAACACATAGGATAACATGTAAACACCCATGGGATGACATGTGCAACATGTGATGACATGTGAAGAACATGTGGAGACATACAGTATCACCACTTGTCCCACATGTCATCCCATGGGTTTTACATGTTATCCCATGGGTTTCACAAGGGATTCACACCAAAATGTTCCAAAAAACACGCATTTCACATGTGTTCTTCACACATGTGAATTTCGTATGTCTTTTCTGTAAGGATGATGACACAAAAATGAAATATTATCATGGGCAAATTTTGTGCGCTCCCGTGTGTGGCAAAAAACTCAGAAAAATGACTGCTTACAATATCAGGAAACGCAATTCCGAGCAACATTTCAGTGTCCAGGAACACCTTATTCCTTTGTAAGTCACAGGGAAGCCGTAAGGATCACCGATGAGTCCAGCTGCTTGTAATTTCAGCAAATAATTGCATGTTTTAGTCCTCGGTTTCTCCTATTCTCCTCAGCCATTTTGCTGGGTGTTTTGGGTAGCGTGTCCCAGGGCGTGTCCCCCTAATGAAAAATAAATATACTAAAATGTATTTGAAATACATTTATTTCATGCTAAGTATACGGCAAATCCATTTACATCTTATATACTTAATGAAAATACACTGCGATTGTATTTGTGGTATACTAAATTGGTATTTTATAAAAATAAAACTAATTTTGTACTTAATATACTTTAATTGTGCAGAAATGGTGCTGAAGTCCAACTAAAGATATAAGTGTTTGATTGTGCTAAAGTGGAACTCTTGCAAGTGCTTCAGGTACACTTTAAATATCTTGCATTGAAAGATTGATTTGATTAAAAAATCATAAAATCCTCATCAAAAGTGACATTAGAACACATTTTTATTTAAACTCAGTCTTAATATGAAGAAATGTGCATTGTGTATAAATAGTACCCCAAATAAAGTTCAATTATAATTTTATATCAGTAAGTCAGGTCAGTAAATATGTTAATACATTTAAACTATACTTAGTATGAAATAAATGCATTTTAAATGAATTAAATTTTTTTACTAGGGCCGACATGTTCACGTGGGAAAGTGACGTCAACGCATACCCTCTATACTGAATTTGTAAATCTGTACTTGCATAATTTGGCAAAACTAAATATGACTTTGAAAATAGTACAAAAACACATGCCTTCTTGTTCTTTTGCTTCGCGTTGTTAGTGTTTTTTTCCGCCACAGACGGATAGCTCCATTTTAAAGCCATGGCCATATGTAAAGACGCATCACATCACGCGCATGTCATCACCTTCCGTGCACTACATGATGTCCGAGACCGAGTATAGTAATTCAATGAGTTAAGTATTAAAAAGGAAATTTCCAAATGATTCTTATAAAGTTAAATCCGCAAGTTATAAAAATAACGTCTGGTTTGCATTATAGTCTGCGTATAGGAAGGTCGGCTCTGTTTACATCTTGCAAACCTGCCTTAAGTTGTTTAGCTTAAAAGATTTCTATAATGCCTGAAAAAAGCTGTCCGTTAGCATTCACTTTCATCGTAATAGCATTTGTGCAGGTGGTACAAATGTGTTCACCCTCCATCCCCTCTGAATGCTCAGAATACATCACAGCTACCTTTGAATGCCCACAAATGGAGAAGCGTCCTTTGTGGGTCCACATAATCTAGCATCTCCCAGTACAGGCTAACAGTATTTTTGAGGGTGTTGCTGGATTTTTTCTTCTGTCATCATCTAATGTTCTTGGGTTGTTATTTCTTTACAGGATGACCCTATTGGAAACCTGAACACTGCGTTTGAGGTGGCAGAGAAATACCTGGACATCCCTAAAATGCTTGACGCTGAAGGTGAGGGAAATCGTTGCAAATCATAGCACCTTAACACAGTCTGTTTAGTGCAAAAAGAAATTAAATTCAACTCACCTTGATTCTCTCTTCATTTACCTCTCAGACATTGTTAACACCCCTAAGCCTGATGAAAAAGCCATCATGACTTATGTGTCCTGCTTTTATCATGCTTTTGCTGGCGCTGAACAGGTAGGAGCCATCAACGATCAATCAATTCAATTCAATTGCTTAAACAAATGTACAATGTACAATCTTCTCTAAAGTCTGATCAGCTTTTTTCATGGTTATGTACTCACTGCATCGTAGTGCACAGAGGGTAATTGAATGTATAAATTGAAGTAAACTAAGGAAGGACATTATGACATATTCTTTTGGGTGCTGAGCAGAAAACTGATAAGATACTTGTTTTCTCCTTTTCTCCAGGCTGAAACCGCTGCTAACAGAATCTGTAAAGTTCTGGCTGTGAACCAGGAGAACGAAAGACTAATGGAGGAGTATGAGAAACTGGCCAGTGAGGTGCTAAGATCAGTCTTCTCCTGTGGACCTTCTAACATGCATAGAAAGGAGTTTCCGTTTGCAAACTCTAGCCCTGTTCCAAACACTTTTTGTTCATCTCCACCCTTTCTCTCTAGTTGTTGGAATGGATCCGTCGGACTATCCCCTGGCTGGAGAACCGTTTGGCGGAGCAGACCATGCGGGCAATGCAGCAGAAGCTAGAGGATTTCCGGGACTACAGGCGCGTCCACAAGCCTCCACGCGTTCAGGAGAAATGCCAGCTGGAGATCAACTTCAACACCCTTCAGACGAAGCTCCGTCTGAGCAACCGTCCCGCTTTCATGCCCTCTGAGGGGAAGATGGTGTCTGTAAGTCAGAAAAAACCCACCCTCTTTGCTATGAATTCTTTCAAGTGTAATCAAACAGTATATCCTTATGAAAAAAAACCTAAATAGCCACACCCACTTTGAAATTCAACCAATCAAATCAATTTCGTATTCAAATATGTGTATGTGTTTGATGATGTGTATGATTGCAGGACATTGCGAATGCATGGAAAGGTCTAGAGCAAGTAGAGAAGGGTTATGAAGAATGGCTGCTCACAGAAATCCGTCGTCTGGAGAGAGTCGACCATCTGGCTGAGAAGTTCAAGCAGAAGTGTGCCCTCCATGAGGCCTGGACCACAGGTACATGAGCCTGAATCCGCATGTTAAAACACAAAATTAAGCAGTCTAGATCTATTAGCATTTCTATTCATTGTAGTGGCAGTTACTCAACTGGCATGTTACGTCCATGAGTATACAAACACACAAATAATCAGTATATCTCTTTAAAAAAAACTCCACACATCTGTCTTACAGTTTAATTTACATATTATTTTCTGCTTTGCCGCTATGATGGATTCTGTTTGCAGGAAAGGAACACCTGCTGTCTCAGAAGGACTATGAGACGGCTTCTCTGATGGAGATCAGGGCTCTTATGAGAAAGCATGAAGCGTTTGAGAGCGACCTGGCCGCCCACCAGGACAGAGTTGAGCAGATTGCAGCTATCGCTCAAGAGCTAAAGTAAGAGAGAGAGAGAGAGAGAGAGAGAGAGAGAATTTAACATTCAGTTACAGAACAGTCATGCAGTGTTTTTTTATTACTGGAGGTTGCTGTATTGTTGGTCATGGTGGGTGTTCCTGCAGGGTGCCCCAATGTTACTGGTGGGCTGCACGACTAGTCATATCTATTAAAGATTTGACCGAAAAATTGTAAATGGTGGTCTGTATATAATCTATTACTGGTAAATAGAGGCAAAGAATCTGTTTTGAAGATGTCTACGAAGAAGTATCATTCATTAAAAAATGTTTAATGCACCAGTCAAACTCACTTGGGATGATGATATAAATCACTAGCGTACATCATGCCTTATTCTGAGTGTCTATTTACACTGAGTACAAATAGCCCACCTTGTTGGCAGAGAATATTTGCACTAGCTCCACCCACCAATGTGTGATTGGAATAGAGAAAGTGTAAGAACAACTCCATTTTAAACAGCGACTCTAGTGGCGTAAGGTGCAAAGTCTGTATAGCTTGGCATGGGAAACCGGGGTTCAAATCTACCTCTTGCTGGAAACGTTCTTTTACCTTTTTCTATCACATTACAGATCATAAAAATTTGTTTTCAATAAAATTAAAATTCATTTTTATTCATAAAGTTTAGGTTTAGGGTGAGGTTAGGGGTAGGTGTTGGGCATTAATATCTCAATAAGTTGACATCATTTTAACAATTTTTATAAATATAATGATTTACACTCTGTTATCATTGCATAATGTTTAATGCACAACAACACTGGGGTGCAAATAGCAACGTTATCTGCCACTATTTATAAGTAAATAGCATCTAACTACTACAGTATTTCTACTTAATCCAAAGAAAATACAGCTATTTTCACTTAGTGTAAACAGAACCTACTGCTATTTAAACTTAGCCGCTGCCTTTAAAAAAAAAATTCCCTATGCTGTAAAGTATGAAGTCAGAAATAAATCTTAAACAGAAACAATAGTGAAATTGCTCACCGTCCATTTCAGTACATTAGCCTACTTAATTTCATTATCTGACCGGGGATGAATCACGTGTGCTCATGTTTCTACTCGAAAAGGCAGTAACAGGTAATTTTCATGAAGTTAAATTAAGTTCTAAACGTAGTTTAGGATATGACGATTTTTGCATTATAGTATCCAAAACCACTAAGCAAAGTGTTATATTTAATGGTAACTTGTGTACTTACATTATTCTAAATGTTTGAAGTGTTCATGAGGCACTACGCAGACTTATTGGTCAAAGTATTGTGAGCGAGCCATCCGGAATGCTGTACTGTCGGATCGGTCTCACAACATTTAGATTCTGTATGCTAATCGATCTGCACAATGCTGCATGCTGTCGAACACACCTCATGGCAAACCTCATGAATCAATGTGAAGTAGTACTGGAGTTGTAAAGTCTAGCATGTCACTCTGTTGTTGCTTCTATCAAGCGACTCTCTTGGCTTAAGTTACGGTATAGTGTAATGGTTATAAAATTTTATGTCATCCATGAACATGATTTGTGAGTGGAAGTGAAGGCTATAACTCCTTTTCCTTCATAGCGTCACCATGCTAGGCCTTTGTAATTGTTTTGCGACCTCTAGCGGTGAAAGTTATACATTGTGCCTTTAAGGTTACTCCAAAGAAACTGGAGTAAGAATACATCCTTCTTTCTGTCTAGTGAATTAGACTACCACGATGCTGCTACAGTGAACTCCCGCTGCCAAGGGATCTGTGATCAGTGGGACAATTTGGGAACTCTCACCCAGAAGAGGAGAGATGCTCTAGAGGTACATTATACAAAGTGAAAATACTATTTTACTTAACATTTCATTTCAGCTTACTGCTTAAGGTTTTTACACTACTTTTACTTTTGAAAATAAGTTCAAATTTCAATTTGCAAATTTCAATTTCACCTCACGCATATAAGTTACAGCAACCCACCATTGGCCATCTTTAAAATAAAAAAGCCAATTGAATTGACTTGTAAAGCCAATGTTATTGAATGAGTGTTACCCTTCAAATTCCAAATGGAATAGGTGGATTTGAAACATTTATTTACCCCAAAACAGTTTATTTGGATGTTTATTGCCAAATTACAATCCTAAAATAAAATATCTAATGTTTTATCTCATTTTTTAACAAGTTGACCAAGTTAAGCATGAGAAGCCAGCACGCTTGACATTGTAAAGAAGTAAGAGTGCATGAAACACTGTTGAACCAACCCTTTAACAATAGTTTGACTGTACTGTAATTCAGGCCCCGTCTGTGGGCATAGAGGGCTAATGATCCGGGTTATTGTAGCTGATTTCTTGTTGTCCCATCCCCAGCGTGTAGAGAAGCTCTGGGAAACGATTGATCAACTCTACCTGGAGTTTGCCAAGAGGGCGGCACCCTTCAACAACTGGATGGATGGAGCCATGGAGGATCTGCAGGACATGTTTATTGTACACAGTATTGAGGAAATCCAGGTTTATGACATTTTATGCTATATTGATTTGAAATGCTTAAAATGTTCACTGATAATGTTTCACTTCTTCAATGCTCACCACGCATATTTGTGTCCACCATTCTTTTCTGAAGGAGGCAATAACATGTGACATCCTAAAATAAAAATACATGTTACAGGAGAAGAGGGAAAGAAAAGGAAATAGAGAGATTTTATAAACATAGTTAATATTCAACATGTTTCCACCACAGAACATACCTTTTTAGCTGTTTCTTGAATACTGTGAGGGACACAACTGATCGGACAGAGTTGGGAAGATTGCTCCACAGGCAAGGAACACTGAAGTCCCACAAAGCTTAGCTAATTTACTTTTGGATGTTAGGAATTGTATAAGAGAAATTGGAGGTATGATGGTGCAGATCCAGTGCTTGTGGTCCTTGGTCTTAGCTAGGTTGAGTTAAATAAAGATGTGTGTAAATAAAGAATAGGAGGGGTCCAAACACTGAACCCTAGGGTTCCCCAGTGATCATGTCATAGAATATCCCCCCATGATACTGTGAAGCATCTACCTGTGAGTATCTAGTGATTGATAAAATGTCAAATGCTGCAAATAAAAACAACATTATACCATTAGAGGAACAGTAAGAATGAGCAAGCTTAATTCACAAGATCATTTTTAGATTCAATTTGTAAAGATGATAAATGGTGAATTTGGGTATAGGTTCTTAAATGGAAGATTATGGATTAGTCAACTGTTTATGGAAAACTGTGGTGGCCCTAGCAGTTTGGGTGGATGTTAGTAGCTCATTCCACCGAAGAAGGAATTCCTGTGAGGGAACAACCAGGCATTGCTCATTTACTGACCGTAGATGGATGAAAAGGAACATAGAGATAAAATTATTCAGTCTACCAATGGTAAAAAGTGTCAAAGCCTTGAATTTCATTAGAGGTAGCCAGTGGAATGAGACCAATAGCTTACATTCCTAGAGTCGAAGATTATCATCAAATGGTTTAAATATTTTTTTTGTGAAATCAAATAAACTGTTTCATCGGACGCACGCGCATGGCCTGAAGTTAACTTCCGTTCTGTGTTTGTTTATTGGTCTGGACAGTGGCTAATAATGTAACGATTTACATTTTATTTAATTAATATTAATATTAATTATTATTATAATTTTATAGTATAATAATTGTATTGAATAAATTATTTGTTTAATTTTGTAGTATGTTAATTTTATGAAATAAAGTTACACGACCCATTTAACAAATTGTTTTTCACATTTGAAGAAACCTTATGGGACATTGACATTTAACGGTTGAGCTTGGTATATCGCAGTCTAAATTCAAAATATTGGAGAGGCAAGTTTAGCCAAGTAACGGTTCTTCTTGGTTTCTTTTGATTGTTTTTAGAAATAATCTGCAGGAACTCTATTCTTTGCAGATGTGCAGCAGAAGTTACGTTCGGGCCACAAAAGCACGCATGCGCAGTAACGTTGTTTAAGTTATTGCTTTGAAACTGTCTATTAAAAATTCTAAGAGAAATTCTATATTCAGTAGGACATAAAACAGGGAAAGACTTACAGTATTATATATGGTCAGTATTTTTTCAATTCTCACAAAGTAACAGTTATATCAGGTAGAGAAAGTTATCAAAAGGCTGCTATTTTAAGTTAAAGCGGTTATTTAAAGTACTTAATGCAGGTTAATAAATCTGCGTTTACAGTATAGCAAGCAGTCTCCCTCCTTCTTTCATCGCTCTCTCTGCATCTCTTTTAGAGTTTGATCACGGCTCACGATCAGTTCAAGGCCACTCTACCAGAAGGTGATAAGGAGCGTATGGCCATCATGGGCATCCAGAATGAGATCATGAAGATCGCTCAGACTTACGGCATTAAGCTGGCTGGAGTCAATCCATACACGGTCCTAAGCCCACAGGACATCACCAACAAATGGGAAGCCGTAAGTACAGTGTACAATAACTTGAGGAGAAAGTTTACATTTATAAATGAAGAGTTTGGTTCCAAAATTGAAAACTCATATCATGTTTTCTTATTGTGCATTCCAGTTAATATCAATCAAACTGCAGTTGGTTTGATTTGTTTTAAGCCATAATAACTCAAAAAGCACAGCTAACTAACACAATAAAACACAATAAAAACATGATAACATCATAAAAAACATGATTTTTGAAATCTCATTTTGGAACCAAACTCTTCAAATGGACCATATTTGTTTGTGGTAATGTTGGAAATGTAGAAACCATTTTTAATGTAGCACCATTTTAGTAAAAAGAGTTGCTTCTGGTGGACTGTCCCTGTAATAATATTTTGATGCTGTTCAGTGGCAACATTGCGTGAATGTCTGTAAAATAATTGTTTGTCGTCTCTGTGCTGACTTTCCATATGATGGTTGGTGACAGATGGCTGCAATGTGTTGTACAGTTTGGGTTTTGTAATCGATTTTCAAACTGCACTTTTCAAGATCAGAGGTACTCTGAAACACTTCATAGAGTACACCTGATGATCTGGGATCAGTATTTGCACCTTAAATTGTAATGTGTTATAGATTTTTTTTATTGCCCTACCATTGCCCCCTGTAGGTGAAGCAGCTGGTTCCCCTGAGAGACCAGATGCTACAGGAGGAGGTTGCCAGGCAACAGGCCAATGAGAGGCTGAGGCGCTCATTTGCTGCTCAGGCCAACATCATTGGACCCTGGATTCAAACTAAGATGGAGGTGGGTCGAATAAAATAGAGCGATGATGTATATTACCAGTTTGTTTACCAGATTAGAAAAATTCAAGGTGATAGAATAAGATTGTGGACAGTGAACAAGGGTTAGTCTCTTTAATGATCGCTTTTTTGTTGTTAGGAGATTGGCCACGTGTCTGTGGACATTGCCGGCTCTCTGGAGGAACAGATGAATAATCTAAAGACATATGAGCAAAACATCATTAACTACAAGTCCAATATGGACAAACTGGAGGGAGACCACCAGCTTATCCAGGAGGCGCTGATCTTTGACAACAAACACACCAACTACACCATGGAGGTATTCATGTACACAAGTCTCTTTCAAATGATTTCTTGAAAGTTCTAGTTCTAAGACTCTGTTTGCTAATTGTAGCACTTTTGTTTAGAAAGTCTTGACAAAAAAACAATCACATTCTGAACGACATTAATCACTAGTACCATTGCTTTTTGCCATCTGCCTTTCAATCTCTCCAGCACATCCGTGTGGGCTGGGAGCAGCTGCTCACCACCATTGCACGTACCATCAATGAGGTGGAGAACCAGATTCTGACCCGCGATGCCAAAGGCATTAGCCAGGAGCAGCTAAATGAGTTCAGAGCCTCTTTCAACCACTTCGACAGGGTCAGTGTGACACAAATTTCGATGCACCTCAAGACTTATGTTATATAACAGTGCATTCACTGTTATTTCTATATGCAGAAGAGAAACGGCATGATGGACCCAGACGATTTCCGCGCGTGTCTTATCTCTATGGGTTACGATCTGGTGAGTGATCATTAAACCCCGCCCATTCAATATGCCACACCCCATTACAAAAATAACAAGCACCCCACATACAGTATGAATATACAACTTTTTTCTTGTTAATACATTAAAGTACACTGGTAAAATACAAATATAACAAGATATATGTAGCTATTATGTAAATAATACATACAGTATGTAACTGACATTTTCTGTGGCGGTTTTCTGTCAGGGTGAGGTGGAGTTTGCCCGCATCATGACCCTGGTGGACCCTAACAACACCGGCGTAGTCACCTTCCAGGCGTTCATCGACTTCATGACACGCGAGACCGCTGAAACTGACACTGCTGAACAGGTTATGGCCTCCTTCAAGATCCTGGCCTCCGATAAGGTGCGAATGAGAC
Source organism: Triplophysa rosa (assembly GCF_024868665.1). Classification (NCBI taxonomy): domain Eukaryota; kingdom Metazoa; phylum Chordata; class Actinopteri; order Cypriniformes; family Nemacheilidae; genus Triplophysa; species Triplophysa rosa. The sequence goes on from NC_079890.1 coordinate 5,529,458, forward strand.
TTGTTACTCTTCATATTCCAGTTGTAACACTTTGAGAACTGAGAGCAAACATGGGCGATGAAACCTCAAAATGTTGATGGTTATCCAGTGTTATGGATAAGGTTTATTCAAGGTTATTCACTTCTCATGAATAATTTTTCTCAAAATTAACTCAAAACCGTGGTAAAATTACTGTTAAACAATGCCTTAGTTGGCTTGTTTATTCTGCATATACAGCAGCAACCACCGTATGATAAAACACCAGTGTTTAATAAATAGGTAATATTAAAAATTGGGCTAATTATTTATTTCACAAAGTAAGATAATTAACTGTAGCATGTTTACTAGCAAATTTCATGTAGAATGTGTAAAATGGCCACAGGTATGCTTTATTGGCATTCTGTAAACTTCAAACACGGCTCATCCAATCAGAATACAGTGAGAAATGTTTCGTTTTAAAACATTAAAACATTACGACTAGAGAGCATTTTAAAACTTTTTCTTTTTATTTCTTAGCCTTACATCACTCTGGAAGAGCTTCGTCGTGAACTCCCACCCGAGCAGGCCGAATACTGCATCAGCCGTATGACCAAGTACATCGGCCACGACGGGACCCCAGGAGCCCTTGATTACATCTCCTTCTCCAGCGCCCTCTATGGAGAGAGCGATTTATAAATGTTTAAATCATCATATTTTACTCTCTTTCTCTCCTCTTTCTCTTTGCCCCCCACTTGTTTTTCTTTGCACCAAAGTTTAGCTTTAAATGAGGGAGAGTTTTCCCTCTTTTCCTCTAATATACTAAAAATTACTTTTCTACATTCTCTGTTTTTTTATCCCCACACAGCTACACAAAAGAAAAGCTTGTGTCTTCATTTAATTTACATTCATTTACATGTCTTACACCCATTCTGTAAAAAAGAAAGGAAGTGTAACAAGGTCAGGTCACTCAAAAAGAGGTTGTCCACATTTGTAGCGGACATGATATTCTCCCATTCATTTTCTCCATCTGGGTTAAAAAATCTTTAGTAAACTTTCATTGAAATAAATAAATATCATATGTGAGAACTGTACCACACAAAGCCATGACAAATGATTGAAAAATAAGGGAATTGACAATCCAATGGAACATTGGAACATACTGTACAATTGATGTACAGTAATTAAAATTAAAATAAAGGATGAAAAATAAAATTCATATTGATTCTATGTAGAAAAGTAACATAGTTTCTAGCTAGTGCAAAATTTTCAATTATACAAAATATCAGTCATAGGTTAGGGTTAGGGTCAAGTGGGAAGCCAGCTCTCGGAGCTTTTGTACTGATTTATGTTTTTTTATTGAGATATTTTGAAGAATATGGGAAATCGAACAGTTCTGGGGCACCACTGACTACCATAGTAGGAAAAAAGTACTATGGGGTACTATGGTGCCCCAGAACTGTTTGGTTTCCCACAATATTCAAAATATCATCTGGGGCACCATTGACTACCATAGTAGTAATTTGTTTCTACCATGTTAGTCAGTTTGGCCCCAGGAGTGTTTGGTCTCGATTATGTCATTCAGGGAGTGAGAGCTTTTGAACGGACTTATGTTTTCATATAAAAGTTGATTCTTTTATTGGTGGAATTCTACAAAATATAATTGACCTTGAAAGCTTTATACATTATTATTAAACATTATTTTTGCCAATGGAGAAAACAAATGGGAAGCTGATTTTTGCACTCTAATCTGGATGTTAAATAGCTGTGTTTCCAAAAATTCCTTTACAGTACAGTATATGCCTTCGACATGAGTTAACATGCCACAAGTACAACAGCCCCTTCCCTCGTGCCTTAAAAATACTTCATAAAATATACATTAAAAAGAGTGGTTGGTGATGCTGAGGAGCATTTGTGAAGATGCATGCTGTGTGTATTAAGCAGACATATGCGAGAGAGCCCCTTCTCCCATTTCGTCTGAACTGTATTCTAAGACCCCAAAAAGCACTACTGCTGTCCAGTGTCTTCTCAACAGGAAACTGTGAGAATAACTGTAAAAGTCTCTACACAGAATGTTCTGTCACCCCGTCCAGTGTTTGTAATGTAATGTGTCATCCTGATAATATTGTTTATTTTGTGTCTTCCCTTACTGTGGTGTTCAGTGATAAACACATTATTTGATTCTTCTATTTGGAGAATGTGTGCGAAAAATATCAACCGAAGCCAGTAAAGGAGCTTTTAAGATATTGTGGCGATAAGGATGATTTAGATGCTGACAGGGGTGGCTTGTGCTAGCCCAATATTTGAATGAGAACATAAGAACAAGCTTTGCCTTCAAATCCTTGTCAACTGGAATATTTCTGAAGTGCATTAGTGAAAGCCAGGGACATACGAGATGAATTCATTACATAAAAGTCTGGATGTCCCTGTCCCTGTAGTGAACCAACTCTCTCTCTCCAATAATCATCCGTTATCCAAACGGATTCCAGATCGTCCTGTACGCTGATTTTAAGACTTGTTATCTACGCAAACCTATACTTTAAAAGGATTAGTTCATCCAAAAATCTGTCATCATTCGCTTAACCTCATGCATTTCCAAACCTGTATGATTTTAGTTTTCACAAACACAACAGAGGCTCCAGAAAAGTCGACTGCACCATAACCTACAGAGTCTTTTAATTCCACTTGATACATTTAACTGCTAGTTCAGCCCAAAATGAAAATGTTGTCATCATTTATTCACCCTCAAGTTGTTCCAAACCTGTATCCATTTCTTTTTTCCACTGAACATAAAAAAAGATATTTTGAAGAATGTGGAAAACCAAACAGTTCTGGGACACCAGTATGGTCGTCGATGGTGCCCCAGAACTGTTTGGTTTCCCACATTCTTCAAAATATCTCCTGGGGCACCATTGACTATAGTGGTATTTTTTTCCATGTCAATAGTACCCCAGAACTGTTTGGTTTTGTGCTCAACGGAACAATGAAATTGAAACATGTTTGTAACTTGAAGGTGAGCAAATGATGACAGAATTATCGTAGAAAGAGAAAGGTGGCCTCTCAGGGTCTTTAAAGGGATGTTTCGGAATGTTCTGAAAGTTTGGAAAGACGGTGGAAGGTTCTAGGGCAAGAACGACAGGCTTAAGAGTTGTAATAATTAAGGGTTTGGTCTAGTTTCTGTTGCTGATAAATATTTGTTCACAAAATTGTGTTTATTGAATACTACCCTTGTAATAATGTAACCCACTGATTTTGGGGTAAATTCATTTGACTTTTCAGACCACTCTGTGTGATCTCATTGTGTTCTACAACTCTTCACTATTATACATTGCACTCAAAAACTCAGTATTAAGAGATAACACGAAAACCCAAGAATAAAACTGTATCTCAAACAGTATTTTCCATCCTGAGTTTGTGTTTATTTGTACCTTTAAATGTTTGTGTAATGGTTTAGTTCACTCCAAATTTAAGGTCTGTCATTACTTCCTCACCCTCAAGTCATTGTAGGCTGGTATAACTTTCTTTTAATGAACACATGGTAAGAAATTGTAAACATTAAAGAATATGCACATGCTCAAATAAGATTTGAGGGTTACGTCGAAAAAGATTGAAATCCATCTCCATTGTGTCCATAAGGGGGCGCTGAGCACGAACAGTTTCAGAGTATGAACGCAAAATGTACATCAGTAAACTTTCTAGACTGAATGAATTAATTCAAATATTAGCTACACTTATATTTACTTTCATTTATATAATTGTTACGTTTGTAGTGATTATGATGAAGAATAATTTAAATTGGTGTCTAAACCTAATAGGGACAGATTCTGATTTATTATCAAAGGCTGTGGTTTAGTTTTTGACCGTATTGTGTCCATGTCATTATTGGTGTATTAGGCACATGTGGCAGAAGATGAGCACAACATCCAGCAACAATTTTCCTTTTCCTCAAAAGGTCTCCCATCCAGTATTGGGAAAACAAGCAAGAGTAGAACTTCCAGAGCTGCTGGCTTAACTAGTGACAATCATTGTTCTTGTATTTCTCCATTCATAAATCATTTTTACAGATCAATGTCACATCACAGCGGTGAAACATAAGATCCAATCTGTTATGTCCAGCCTTCCTTTTATCCTTTTATTTCTTGATCTGAACCATATGATTAAATATTCTGATCAATATTTATCTGATCCCCACATACAACAGTGCCACATGTACAATAGTTATCGATGAAGTGACATTGCAGAGGGACTGTGATAGGAGCTTCATCCACTTGATTTAGTAGATAAACATCCCAGTTCCTTTCCATCATTGGTCTAATTGAATTAGGACGTTCTAAAGTATTCTTAAAGGGATAGTTCACCTAAAAATGGAAATTTCGTAAAAAAAAATGTCACCCTAATGTCATTTAAAAACCTGCATATGACTCAACACAAAAATATATTTTGAGCAATGTCTTAGTGGTTTTATCTTCATATATTGGAAGTCAATGGGGTCCGGTGTTGTTGCTAAAGGATCAAAATCCTGTATTACAATGAATTCCTGGTCCAGAAAATCATCATGAATCGATCCATTGTGTTAAAGTGCAGCCAATTCATTCAGCGGTACATTACGGCACTTGAAGATCTATTGCTAAAATAAACCTGAGTTGAGAGGATTAATTTCAGAAATCTGTGTGGCTAAAGTGGTCTGAAATGAAATTGCGATGATGTGTGGGGTGTTTTCATAGATAAGCTGGACCGAATGCCTCAAGCTGGATGTGAGATGTGGCACACGCCAGGCTGGCCTTCATTATGAAGATTGGCCATTCTTAATCTAGATTTCCTTTTTTAATCTCCAATCGGTTTTATTTGGGTACGATGTGATTGTTTTATTCATGCAATTGAAACATTAAGCTTCTCACAAATAAAACGGCACGGTCACACGGTTTGATGTGGCACTAGTGTTGGTGTATATGAAAAACCGGGTACGAATTGTACTGTTACTGTGATAGTAAAGGCAGATTGATATTACACTGCATAATGAAGGAAATGTAGAATAATAATATATCTTTATATTTATTATGCACTATGTGCAGTATGTACATTTTACCACGGTACAATACTGCTGTTAAAGGAGTCAACACATGCCATATAGACTCTTTGTTCGTTTTCTCAGAAACGAAATATTTAATACCAAACACCTGAACCTTTTCCCACAGCTAATAATGTTTGCTATGTCATTTTATAAAAGGCAAAAAGACACCGGATCAGATGTGAACGTGGAGACATAGACATTGATTATTTTACAGAAAACCACTAAATTAAGGTTTACACACATTCTCAGATCAAATGGTCTTTAAAATCTCCTTTTCCCCATTCAGTAGTTTTTATTCTCACAGTCCATTATTATTTTCGTCTCCACTTATACACACTGCCTATTCTTCTGACAGCCTCGTCCTTAAACACACACACACACACACACACACACACACACACACACACACACACACACACACACACACACACACACACACACACACACACACACACACACCACACACACACACACACACACACACACACACACACACACACACACACACACACACACACACACACACACACACACACACACACACACACACAGTGTCTCACCCAGCCCTCATTGTTGTTAACAGAGCCCTGTGTGTGCTGCGATACTCGATCCCATAGAGACAAAGTCACTGCACAGAACTAAAGAGAGAGAGAAAGTGAAAGACAGGGCCTGAGATGTAGAGGTGAAACCGAAGGAGAACAGGAGGCCGTACTTCATTTGAACAACCCATAATGCAAACTAGTAAACTTTGTGTGGCATACGCGACTCATCTCACACCGTTTGCGCTGTACAAATCATGCTGCTTGTTGAGGACTGGTATGCTAATACTGTGCCGATATCAAATGCTATTTGGGTTTTTCCATAGTGGCCTAATTTTATGAGGAAGTAGTTCCAGAGGCAGCTTGTCGTGTGCAATTAGTCATTATCTAGTTGACAAAATGAAAATGTATGAGTAAGATGCAGAATATAACTCTTCAAACAGTATAAAATCAAATGTGCTCTGTATACTTCATTGTTTCTAATTGCTCTGCAAACACAAAGTATATCTTTAAAGTCCACAGCAATAAAACATAATTTGACACAAGCTCTCTATACAGTGGGGAAGTTACTGTAACTGTCAATTAACTATGCCATATACCGCAGTTTAACTTACCCATGTACTGTGCTGAGAAATATCTTGTTGAACTTGTTTCGTTCCTGGTATAACAGCAAGGATGTTAGATTTACAGTATATACGCTGCAAAAAAATGACTTTTTTTCTTGTTTTCCAGTAAAAATGTCTAAAAATTCTTATTGTCTAAGACTTATTTTCTTAGGTCAGTTTGCTCATCAAGAAAATGCATCTTGATTCAAGAACTTTTAGACATTTTTACTGGAAAACAAGAAAAAAGACTAAGTAAGAAAGTCATTTTTTTGCAGTGTAACATTCAGATTTAATGCTCTTTTTGCAAGTACAAATGTACAAATACTAACAAAGCAAATAACCATACAGCATTTTATCATTAAATGAATTTTAAATGAATATTAAATAGCTGCAGACAAAACAAACACAATCCTGCCATGACCAAAAATGAAAATATGAGGAACAAAAACATTCACACGTTTTTACAGGTACACTCTATAAATAACTATGCTTTGTCATATACTTGTGCAGCTCTTTCTCTCATAACACACCATATCGATTCATAATAGAAGGAATATTTGCAATAATACCACGTATTCTAGTAATTTCAAACTTGACCTGTTTTCTGCTTACTACATGGTAAAACCCTATAGGCTGCTTAAAGTGATGTACTGTAATGGTAATAGAATTTTAATTTATGATTGAACTGTTCCAATTAATCAGATTTGGTAAATATTTGGATTTGGTCAAAAGTTCATTTTAGCCCCTGCATCTAGGGTCGTGTGCGTCAGTCCAGAATGAGGCGGCGCGATATAATCGCGTGCAGCGTTGATGGCACAGAGCAGTGGCGACCCATGCGCTAATATCAGTCCAGATGCATCTGAAATGACCTACAAAACACCTCAGCGTCTCAAGTGTTTCGGGTCCTCCTGTTCTGAACTCAAATAACCGCAAACGAGCGAATTTACAGTGCATCGGATTTATTTCACTGCGGAGAACCAAAACTGCTCCTTCAATCAATCTACCAGGCGTGAGATGACAAAGGTAGGTGCGAAAACAACCTGCCACCGTATTGCTTCATCACGGTTTGTGCTGCATAACCGCACACGTGTAAGTCATTTTATCATAATTCTTTTGTAACGGCTATTTTGCTATGTCACGCATCTGTTTCACGTATGCGTGCATGATGATGCTTACCGATGCGTTTTATCAGAAATCCATACAAACATCGGCGTCCCCTCGAGCACTTGACTGGTTTTTAATGATGGGTAGCTGGTAACGTTAAACAGATATTGATCACACGAGTGTATGCTGTAATGGCATGGTTTGCTTAAATCTTTATATTTAGTTTGCGTGCGTCACATTTTTAGTGACGGTATCTAGTAGCCTAACGTTCCTGTGATGATCCGTTTGGGCAGCAAGACATCTGGATTCCGTATGAGCTGTGACCCACGTTTGATGGTCTTATCTCATCTGCTGGATTTTAATGAATATGTGCTGGGTTTAAGCATTATTAATATAAAACGAGCTTAAATGCTCGTTTGTACTAAACGCTGCACGATGTGTGCAAATCTAAAAGATGCGCATTTAAAAGTGTTTGTTCGGAGGAGGCTTGTACCGTTATATTGTTTATAGGCTAAGTTCAATGCAAATCGTCCGGCGCTTTTAAATTAAATGCAGATTTGCAATCGCAGATATATTTTAGCAGTTTGTGTGCTCACCATTGTGAAATGCACAGAAGTATAGCCTATAAAAAGAGCAATGGAATTGATTACCTTAAACTTGTAAAGGCAAAACCCAGCTAACAATTTTTGATTACCAGAACGTTCCCCTAACATTAGTTTTTGATTACCAGAACGTTATTTTCTAAGGTTCGTTTTTCGTTCTCCAGGAAAGTTTTCTTTACGGAAATAGAACGTTAGTTTCTGGTATCCATAACGTTCTGGGAACCAAAAACTAACGTTAGGGGAACGTTCCCCTAACATTATAAAAACCATGAAACTAACGTTTTATTTCCGTAAAGATGACCAAAAACAAACCTTAAAAAACTTTCTGGGAACCAAAAACTAACGTTAGGGGAACGTTCCCAGAACGTTAGCCTAAAATATTTTTCTCGGGTCCGTTTGGCCTCACTACACGTCAGTAATGAATACATCCATGCTGTGTTTTTATCCATCGCTTGTCTAATCTAATTAAAAGAAGTAAAATACATCATCCCACACAATATGGAGGATGAAATCAATGCATTAGATTATTCTTTTAGTCTAATAATTCCTTTTTCATTACTGAAGTAGCCTAATTTTCGATTTAAACAGCACAGTATATCATGTCTAATAAAACCACACTGTGTGTAGGCCTACCTCAACATCATACATTATAGATATTGAAATATAACCAATGACTTCAACACAATATTAAAGCAGATTTTTATTGACAGAAGAATAAACATTTAAATATCTTCAGGCTAACAATATTCTTGTCTCACCACAGAAGTATAGCGTGGCTCCGTCTATAGATATAACAATCAAAAGCCCTGAGTTTCAGTCCTTACATCTGATACACAACTGTAGGAAATGTAAATCTGAATGAAGTGATATACAAGTAATATCGTTCGTTTCCTATTCAAATAAAAACAATTTGCTGAAAATACCACAGAGACAATCTTCAAAATCTTTAAAATAAACAGAATAGTCTAATACCAGACGATTTCTTCCAGTAAACAAAATTAAAGAAACAGTTCACCCAATAATGACAATTGTTTCATTTACTCACACTCATGTCACTCCAAACCTGTATGACTTTCTTCTGCAGTGCACAAAAGAAGATATTTTGAAGGATGTTGGTGCCATTGACTTCCATTATACGTTTCTCAAGACATTTCTCGAGACATTTCTCAAACAGGTTTCAAATGACATGAGGGTGAATAAATGATGAAAATTGTCATCCTTTTAAGGGACAGTGAAAGCATTAACCAGTAGACATGGTCCTTGTAGAATTGGGGTTGGAAACCCACTACTATTGGTACAATAGATGCAAACAAATTATTGCTCCAAGCATAACCTGCATTTTTTTAAGATGTTGCAATTAGGAAACATTATAAATATTTCAGGTTTTTTATTATTTGTTTGGCCATTAAGTCATGACTGACATTTTGTTCCTTTCTCATGACTGCTGGTATGGTATAACAACAAAAATGCTGTTAGGCTTGATAAGATTAGGGGCTGGGATAAGTTATTTTTTGTGAATCAAATGAATTCAAATGTACTGTTCATCCCTGATTCAACATCGTTCCTAATACAGAAGTTTTGAGATAAATGCCAAGTATAATAAAAAAAAAACTACTCAGGATTTTTACATATTGTCATGCCCTAATTAATGTTATGTAATATATTGTGAAACGGAGTTCTTGTCGACAGTAGCGGGGACATTTGATCGCTCCTCTCACTGAAAGTCAATAGGAGAAAGTGTGTTCTGCTAAGATCAATTACATGACTCTGTTACATTATTAACAGACCCTTCAATCAGCCCTAAAGGGGCAACGTAAAATTAATCCTTAAAATAATTTATGCAGCATATATATTTTGAGTTTAATGTCAGGTTATGTTCTTTATCTTTGTGATTGTCATAGAAATTGAAAACTTTTCTAAAACACCTTTTTATCTCATATTTATCCTCGCTTGTATTCTGGGTGCTTAAGGAAGAAAGGTGAGAGACAGAGAGTGTCTGCGCGGCATCTGGTTGCACAGTCGCTCTTCTGTTTCTGCAGCACTGGTATGTGTTGGCATTTAAAGCGGGAATCTGATTAGATTGCTTGTGATTAAATATTTACTGGTGGATTCTCCGCTGCCGCAGAGAATAGTGAAAGCAGGGACAGAGTGTGTGTTTTTGCTTTCATAAACGTGCCCGCTTGCTTCATATGTCTTGACTAATTTGCTGCACACATTAAACTTACCATCTTCTCCCTGCATCCCTTGCGACCAAGGCAACCAACCTTTCCTCTGACCCATGTGCTAATTTAGCTCCTGTGAGTCAGTTTGCTGCATTTCTTTTCATCCATATAATCCATGTCATCATTCTTCAGCTAATTTTTTATTGATGTGTATTAAGACTAATAACTGGTTATGACATGTTTCTTGCAGTGCCTGAAGTATATAAAAAGAGGATATAAAAGAAAGATATGACATATTTAATTGAATTGGAAAGAACTTGTTTTCAACATTTTTGTCCGCTACTAAAAAAAATGCATGTCAGCAAAAATCAACCCACTTCTTTTAATCCTACAGACACAAGATAAAGACAATTTATTTTAAATTTCAGAAAAAAATAAATAAAGCAATGTTAGTTTCATAAACGGAAACAGATGAGAATAAAGTTGAAGTATTTTATTGTTATCTTAGACTTTTGTGAGATGAGTACAAAAATGAAAAAGGTAAATTAAGTGACATGTTTAGTTATATTTTATTATTTGTACTTCTTTTCAGTCACAGAGTTATTCAGTTTAAGAGTTGTTTGGGAAAGAGAAGATTCTGTAATTTAATGCAGCTTGGAGAACTGCATTTAGGGAAATTTGGGGAAATTGTAATCTTCAATCATTTATTAAATGAAAATAAAAAAAATGTGTATTGAAGAAAAGTTAATATGGTTTTATATACAGTATACTGTCAATTATAGTTTGTGGATAGAAAATCGGAATCGGCAGGTTTCACTTGTAATAATATCGGAAATCGGAATCGGCAAAGAAAATTGCAATCGGTGCATCTCTACTGTTAGCATACATCCCCCATGTAGACGGAGCAGCGAGAGATGAACTACAGTGCATCTTTTTGTCTGTACAGTACATGGTGCGTGTGCACGCGCGTGCAGTCAGCGGACATGAGAGATGCACGTCAGTCAGCAGGTGGACACACATGCGAGTATAAACGAGCCGTGAAAGACAGACTGTGCGCCATGTTTACTTGCGGCTTTGAGTTGCGGTCTCCAGCATCCTCCTATGCGTCCATCCTCCCCTCCGTCCCGCCTATATAAATGTGGACTGTCCTAGGATTATGGCAAGCGCTAATCAACGCAGACGTCCACTTTTCCCGACGGATGAACAAGGCCGAACTGTACGGTTTGTACACCTCCCTGCAGCCGGATTCCCTGACGGCACAACCTGCCACTCCGTCGAAGGCCACAGGAAAGCCGAGGCAGGTCCGTAATTTCCCATATTTACGGCCGGATCAAACACCAACTCCAACGATGAGGGGCCTCCGGTCTGAAAGCCGCTGCAGCGGTCCCTGCCCCGGACGCCACATCCACTCGCCTGCAGTCTCATCCCCGCTCAGCCGAGCTCCAGCAGGCAGCATCTCCGGGCACCATTCAAGCCCGCCACACCTTGAGCCGCCCCAGCAGCGCGAGCATGGCTCCGCAAGTGGCCTCGGCTCACCCACACATCCTCCCGATCTCCTCCTCCAATCCCCTTCCATGTCAATGGCCCGCTGCCCCGCCGTTGAACTCCAGTGCGAGTCTGCCTCCACTGGCGACGCTGGATCAGGCTCACGGCTTCCCCGCTTTCCCTCTAGTCCCTGGCCCAGACAACGGCATTAGCATGAGATTTCCCCCGCAAGCAGCCCCAGCGGCCGCTGTTCCCTCGCTCATGTCTCTCCCTCAGGCACGTCCCTCCTTCTCACTGTCATCTGCAGCAGCAATGCCGGTCCCGCCCAACGCCCCGGCCCTGGAGCCGCCTCCCGTCTCAGCAAGAATCAGGTCGCAGATACTCGCAGGTGCAGATGTAGACTTCTACTCTCTTTTATCTCCACTCTCACCTCCGTCAGCAGATCACCAAATCACCTACGGTGATCTCTCACCCTAAAAAACACAACGCATAGCAGTTCACGCACCTTAACATTTCCAGAATTCACCGTAGCTTTTTCACGCTACCTCGAGGTAATCTGCACGGCATTCCCTCACAGGAGGTGCGAGCTCGGAGACTACCATGCCATTTTACGGGGGAACCCATTTCTACACCTATCACCGTATATTTTCCACCAAATGCACCATCCGCGTAACTCAGCGGAACCAGTGTCCTTACTGGGGGGCACTGGACACTGAGCTTCACAACCAAGTTTTCCTCGGTTGCAGGAACATTTCATGCGTGGTCTGCAGATCTGTCGCCCACAGCACCACTTCTTGCCCTTTAGTTCACTCATCCATTACCCCCGCCTGGACTCACCTCACACCAAATCCACAGGCTACGTCTCATGCTTCCCAACATATCCCGCCAACCCACCTCTGCCTGATTCTGATCACCGACAGGCATCCAGCCTCGAACCATGCAGGAAGTTCAACATCGGCGCTTGCTCACGACAGCGGTGCCGCTTCCTGCACGTTTGCAACTTCTGCGGCGGTGCGCACGCCCACATTGTATGTCTATTTTCCAAATCTGCAAATAAATATTGTGAATAGTATTTATCGACTCCTGTGAATGTTTTAAGTTTGTCTGCTGAATTGTCTCTTCACCCCGACACTCGCTTTACTGATTATGTTCTGTCCGGTCTCTCAAACGGCTTCAACCCCGGTATCGAGAGGTAACCTTCCGATAGCCTAGTCTGCCCCAACCTTCAGTCCGCGCTTGCTGAACCGAAACGGTCGATCTTCTAATTAAAAGTGAAATCGAGTCAAACTTCATGATCGGCCCCTTCGCCGCTCCTCCCTTTAAAATCTTCCGCATCAGCCCCATCGGCGTAGCTACCAGAAAATTTTCTGCCAAAAAACGCCTCATATTCGACCTGTCGTCCCCCCCATAATTCTCAGTTTCCGAGCATTAACAGCCTCATTCCGCTCGAGGAGTTTTCTCTTCTCTACCACAACATCGACCAAACCATTAAACTCATTAAAACCGCCGGACGCGGCTCCTGGCTCGCCAAAGTCGACATCACCTCCGCATTTAAAGTAATGCCCATTCATCCAGACTTTTGGCATTTGTTCGGCATTTACTGGCGCAATCAATTCAATTTTTCCGTTCACCTCACTTTCGGCATGCCTAAAATTTTCGACATGCTGTCAGAGGCAATCTGTTGGATTCTCTCTAACAACTACTCAATTCCGTACCTCATTTACCTTCTAGACGACTTTTTAGTAATCTCGCCCCCCGACTCAATCCCAGCTGCGCATCTCTCGATAGTCCAAAAAGTCTTCGCCAAGCTCGGCATTCCACACGCCCAAGATAAAACCTCGGGTCCGAGTACGTCAATCGAATTCTTGGGCATCAATTTGAATTCGCTGAACTTTCAGGCATCCTTGCCCAAGGAAAAAATTGATAGATCAATTTTGATCGCTTCCACTATCCTGAACAACCCCCGTTGTTCCAAACCCGAATTATTATCCGTTCTCGGCCACCTTAATTTCGCGATGCGTATCATCCCCCAAGGCCGCCCGTTTGTTTCGCACCTCCTCTCCCTCGCTTCCTCAGCTCACACCTTAGAGGACTTAATAACCCTAATCAGCTCATGCCGCGACGAGCTCAGTTTGTGGATAAAATTCCTCAATCAATGGAACGGTTTGTCCTTCTTTTACAATGACATGCGCTCTCTCCCCGTTGACATTCAATTGTTTACCAACGCCACCCCCTCCGTCGCATTCGGAGGCTGTTACCAAGGACGCTGGTTCGCCTCCACGTGCCCCCCCCCCAGCTCCTAGAATTACAGCAGCCACTCTCATCCTCAGCCTTATTCAAGCTGTACGGTAGTCGCGGTTTTTTTGTGGGGGAAGGAGTAGTCCGCTTCCATCATTACCGTTCATTGCAACAACGAAGCGACAGTGCACTGCATCAATAAAGGCCGTTCCCATTCTCCCGCACTGATTGCCTTTCCTTAGACACCTCAGCTGGATTTCAGCTTGTGATCAATTCATTTTTACTGCTAAACATGTTCCTGGTTCTATAAACCAAATAGCCAATGCTCTTTCCCGTTTTGCCTTCCAGAAATTCAAGCTGCTGGTACCGGATGCGGACCCCCTGCCAACACCAGTACCTCCTTATTCGGAACTGATATTCCCGTAAATCACCCACTAAGAACTCTCCTAGACTCTTCCCTCAATTCTATTATCCAAGCCGTCTCCCCCAGAACTCTTCAGTCTTCCCTAACCGCGTGCAGGAGTTTTAAGTCATTCCACCAAACATACAACATGCCCTTTCCCGAGTTCTCTCTGCTTACCATCCCCTCATTCATATCCTTCCTGAATATCAACAAAAACCTTCAAGCCAGCACAATTAAAGGGTACCTAAGCGGAAACCAATTTTTCCACAAACTCATTTTCAACTCAACCTGCCCAGCTATAGCCAGTTCTCAAGCCTCCATGCTCATCAAAGGAATCCAAAGAGCTCAACCCACCCTCCCGGACACAAGACAACCTATAACTTTGGATATATTGACCAAATGCATTTCTACCCTCCGCAGAGGCTACCACTCCACCCACACCGCCCGCACGCTCGACACCATGTTCACCCTGGCCTTTTTTGGGTTTCTCAGACGCTCCGAAATGACCACCACGTCCAGCTTTAATCCTTCATTTCACCCCACCATCTCTGAATTGGCAGTGTTTGATGCAGAAACAATCTCTTTTCACATTAAGCAAAGTAAGACAGATCAATTCAAAAGAGGCCATTTCATCTACATATTCAACCTTCAATCACCCATCCAGCCTTAGCAAACCCTCCTTGCCTGCCTACATTTCAAAAGATCACAGGCAAAATCCCCATCCGACCCTCTCTTCATAGACGACTCCAGTCGTCCAGCCTCACGTTTTTGGTTCCAAAATAATCTCAAAACCGTCTTGCTCCAATCTGGAATCCCCGCAGAACATTTCTTTAGCCATTCCTTTCGCATCGGTGCAGCTATTTTGGCACAGCCGCCCAAAAAGGTCTCTCCCAGCCTCAGATACAAGCACATGGCCGCTGGACGTCAGAGGCTTTCAAAAGCTACATCCGGTTGGACCGCTCCCTCATCAAAGAAACCCATCGGACCCTAATCTCCCGGATCATCTAGCAGCAACCTACCCTCATCCCGTTATCTCTGGCCAAACACCTTCATTCCAGACCACTCATCTAGAGGCCAGTATCGCAGCAGCGACCGCCCCCACAGGAGCCTGTGCCTCCATCTATGTTCTGCAGCAGCAGACATCACTCACTTAGAGGCCAGCATCGCAGCAGCGACCGCCCCACAAGGGCCCGTGCCTCCATCTACGTTCTGCAGCAGCAGACATCACCCCGGACAGGGGGGGGGTGCTCTGAGCTCGGAAGAACGAACGAGCTCGGAGCCCTCTTCCCGACAGCACGCCAAATACGCTTACTCTCAAACCTACACCATTATCTGCATAGGCGAACTCGTGAAATGGTGGAAAATTGCGACCTCCGGAGGACGCACCCGAAATCCTGATATGTATGGGAAAAATGGCACATATGGTCACCCTACATTAGAGCATAAAAAAGGCAGATATGATAAATAAAAAATATATCAAATTAATGTATCATTACAGTAATTCAATATTTTCATGCTTTGCAGTTGTTATGTTTGTAATGAAAAAAATCAATTAAAAATGGTCATACAAACACATTTACTTCATTAATATGCAATCATATTTTTGATGCTACAAATAGCATCTCTTTGTTTTTGTAATCGATTTGAGAAGCCGGTGGATTAAATGATATCACGTTATCTATGGTATGCATTTTTATAAAATTGTGTAAATTTATACTGTAAAATGTTAGATTGCAAAATAATCAAAAGAGATATACTGTATATAAATATTAACTGATAAGTAAAATGTGTTGTTTTAATCATATATATATACACTCACCTAAAGGATTATTAGGAACACCATACTAATACGGTGTTTGACCCCCTTTCGCCTTCAGAACTGCCTTAATTCTACGTGGCATTGATTCAACAAGGTGCTGAAAGCATTCTTTAGAAATGTTGGCCCATATTGATAGGATAGCATCTTGCAGTTGATGGAGATTTGTGGGATGCACATCCAGGGCACGAAGCTCCCGTTCCACCACATCCCAAAGATGTTCTATCGGGTTGAGATCTGGTGACTGTGGGGGCCATTCTAGTACAGTGAACTCATTGTCATGTTCAAGAAACCAATTTGAAATGATTCGAGCTTTGTGACATGGTGCATTATCCTGCTGGAAGTAGCCATTAGAGGATGGGTACATGGTGGTCATAAAGGGATGGACATGGTCAGAAACAATGCTCAGGTAGGCCGTGGCATTTAAACGATGCCCAATTGGCACTAAGGGGCCTAAAGTGTGCCAAGAAAACATCCCCCACACCATTACACCACCACCACCAGCCTGCACAGTGGTAACAAGGCATGATGGATCCATGTTCTCATTCTGTTTACGCCAAATTCTGACTCTACCATTTGAATGTCTCAACAGAAATCGAGACTCATCAGACCAGGCAACATTTTTCCAGTCTTCAACTGTCCAATTTTGGTGAGCTCGTGCAAATTGTAGCCTCTTTTTCCTATTTGTAGTGGAGATGAGTGGTACCCGGTGGGGTCTTCTGCTGTTGTAGCCCATCTGCCTCAAGGTTGTGCGTGTTGTGGCTTCACAAATGCTTTGCTGCATACCTCGGTTGTAACGAGTGGTTATTTCAGTCAAAGTTGCTCTTCTATCAGCTTGAATCAGTCGGCCCATTCTCCTCTGACCTCTAGCATCAACAAGGCATTTTCGCCCACAGGACTGCCGCATACTGGATGTTTTTCCCTTTTCACACCATTCTTTGTAAACCCTAGAAATGGTTGTGCGTGAAAATCCCAGTAACTGAGCAGATTGTGAAATACTCAGACCGGCCCGTCTGGCACCAACAACCATGCCACGCTCAAAATTGCTTAAATCACCTTTCTTTCCCATTCTGACATTCAGTTTGGAGTTCAGGAGATTGTCTTGACCAGGACCACACCCCTAAATGCATTGAAGCAACTGCCATGTGATTGGTTGATTAGATAATTGCATTAATGAGAAATTGAACAGGTGTTCCTAATAATCCTTTAGGTGAGTGTATAACTTTGTAGTGATGCTGTCATGCCATCTAATGAAAATTAAACGATTAATCACAGCTATATTTCTAAGATGATTAGAACCTTTCCCACGAGTTACAACACAAATAGACCAATTAAAATATCTTTTAAAACGTCATACTTTACATATCGTGAATAATTTCACATTTAATCTTCAAATTAATGTAGAAACAACATATTTCTTTAACAGCTCATTTTATGAATGAAAGAAAACATTTTGATATTAGTACTGTAACTGATGTCTCTATTAAATTGATTATTTTAACATTAATTATAGCCATTCAACAATATAATTGAGAGCTATCATGAAATATACAGAAATTGAAGGAAGTTCTCAAACACTTTACAGTCTTTAATGCTAAATTATAAATTAAATGCAGAAGAATTCTCATTAAAGCTACAAAATCACATTGATTTCTTCTTTTATTTTGTTCTTTGATTAACATTAGTGACAGGAGTCACAGCAGCACGTTTAAGAACGTGGCCCCTTTAAGAGCTGTCTCAGTACGCAGATCTGACCGTCACCGCACTCCCATTTTCACAACTCTTTGCATTCATTTAAGATTTTATTTTACACTTTGAAGTCTGTGCTTAAGAAAATGCTAGACAAAACGGGCTTTCTGACATAATCTTGTGTGGTTTTATCCATTCAAGCACGAAAGAGAACTTAACACGGATGCGCTGTCTGACAGAGATTCACCGACGCAGCCTTCAGCCCGTGACTGTTTACACCAGACTGGACCTCGCGTTGCGTTTTGCCGCGTCCCACAGTTTAGAAGCTGTCTATCTTCATTGAACGCGTCAAAGCAACTGTTTAAAATCGCGCTTAAGTGGTTTAAAAGCCTGTACACGAATAAGAGCGTGATTACATAATGTAACGCTAGACAAAAAATGTCAAAACAAACGGATGCTGCGTTAATTGCGTTAAATATTTTTCACGCGTTAATTTGAAAAAATTAATCGCATGCGTTAACGTTGACAGCCCTAATATATATATATATATATATATACGTACTGTCATGAACGGAGGGTGGTGAGAGACACGAAGACAAGGACAGAGGACCCAAGTGCAGACAGCGGGTAAGGGGTTAACACAAATTTTAATAAATAATAAGCAACAAAACAAAGACCCACGTGGGGGTAAAGTAACAAACATGGAAACAGGAACAAGACTAACTAAAATAACAGGACTAGACTAAAACACATCACAACTACAAAATAAACTAAACTAACTCAAAGACAGGAACTCACCACATTACACAAACACGACACAGTACAATGAACCAGCACGAGACAGAAGACACAAGGGCATTATAAAGGGGATAAATCAAGAGGGGACAGGTGCAGGACATGAACTAATTAACAAACAATAACGAGGAGACGAAAGGGCGGGAACAGAGACGCCACACCGGAGAGTGGAAGACCAACAGGGACAAAACGTCACTCTCCACATAAAACAAGAGGTTCTATCATGGTTCTGCCACTAGGTCAAGAGAAGCAAGACAAGGTGGGGCAGAACCATGACACGTACATAATTACGCTTAGATGTATGTTTAATTTTCAAATTATTTTATCATATGTGAAAGAGTAAGTAAAGCTGCGTTAGACTATAGCTCGAGCTGCGAGGTTTCTCTGAATAACAACACTTTTACAGCCGGCTAACGAGAACTCTGTAAACTGCGTGTCTGTATAAAAGGTGTTTTATTGTGTATGAATTGATTTTGAGGACTGTGCACTTGGAATTACTTGAGTGCGCGTCTGTAGACAGCGTCACGTGGGGTTGCCTGGAGTATTTTTGACTTAAGTGACGACAGGTGGTAAAGGAAAGGTTAGGCGGAAAGCCCTAATATGGAGATGGACTGGGTGCGTTTTATGCAATTGACTAAACTTGTGCACACGGCCGCTCATTTAGAATACTCAAAATTCACTAACATTAGGAATGAGGTTAAGAACAAATTCATGTGCGTACACACATGTTGTGAATTAGGCGGAAAGTTTTCGTGATAAATTCAAATGTACATATGAATACTAAAAATCTACGCAATTATTAGTGAATGAGACCCATTGTCTCTGATGTGAATGATGTTCCGCACTGCTCAGAATATACACAGCTACACATTTACATACTGCACCAAAAATAAAAAAATACATTTTTATTTCCCTAAGGCTTAAAGGTGGGGTGGTTGATTTGGAAAGGTGCTAATTTTAGCCTTCTAGCACTGAAATTATAATCCCACCCTCTATGCGATTCGCCGTCCAAAGTCACGCCTCGAAGCATGTGCAACCATGGTATCGTCTTTAAGACCCTTTGCCTGCCAGAGCTGTCTCCATCGTGTAAAAGCTGAACCGATGTTAATTCGAGTTTTTCCTCTTTCATGATCCAGATGTTTTTTCGTCACTGATTTTTCAAAAACTGATTTTCGTTTGGTAGATTTACGTGTTGTCGGTTCCGTAGGAAAGTTTGATTGTTGCTGATTGTCCGTCATTCTCCCTACATTGACACAGCGGACGTGAGCGCGCTGATGATGTATGATGTCTGCGTGAACAGGGTGCGCAGTGGTATTCAAAATACGTTGGCTGAAAATGTACACATGACCAGTCACAGTGTTCGGCCAGAACGTTTTGATTGGGCGAATGTTTTTTGGTCCTATGCCTTTCACAGACGATATATAATTATAAAAATATTATTTGACCACTATACTTCTTGATTGCTATCAGGATGTAGAGAGATTTCCAACCAACATGACACAAAATGTTTCTGGACAGGATCACCCACCCTGCCTTTAAGCGGGTAGCCGGGTTGCCCAGAGGCCAGTGAAGGATTAATTAAGTGCTCTTTAGAAAGAGGGCTTGACTTTCAGTCTATTACAGATGCTCCTTTCCAGCAACAGATCCAATAACTCAATAATCATGCACACGCAGACACAAAGCCCCGCGGTTAAGCCCCCTGTGGGTGAGTGGAGGGCAACACTTGGTGCACACGCACTGGGAACAGAAGTGAGTCGATATCCTGAGTGGATATCAGTAACAGTACAGTGACACCGCATATTAAAACCCTCTGCTAACTCTCCTTAATCAAAGATGCTGCTTTCATTTACTCCCACCAACTCGTCTGTTTTGGCTGTATTCATTGCAGGTGGAAATTTTGGTTTCTCATGAGATCTTGGTTTCAAAGATGTCAAACATATATTTTTAAATATTTGCACCAGCATATTTCTTAATTAGGCATTAAAAACAAGGCCTGACATGTTTAAAAGGTATTAATTTCAAAACTGTCAATTAAACATGTTTTTGAACAATTTTCTCAAAAACAAGACCTTAAAGCAACACTTTGTAGTTTTTCGACCTTAAAATAATGTCTCTTAATTATTTCAGTGGTAGAACAACTCTTAACTGGACAAATTCTACTGATGCGGCTACAACCACACTTTGTAAGTTTTGTGTTCGGGTCGCTACACACAGACCCACCATCCCCTGCCTGCGGAAGAGTGCGACATGGTTTCCAAACAACGTTTCTGCATTCGACGGTTCCATCAGCTTAGTAAACAAATTCACGTGTATTGCGCTGCCCACGGGGAAGCTTATACAGCGATGTTATTTACAACACTCATAACAGACAATTGCGCTTATCAACCACATTGGGGGAACCGTGAGCAAAAGTTCTATTTTTTATATAAAAGTTCATTTTACCCGGGGTTATGAAACCCTGCTCTGAAGCAGGGTAAGCACCGCTTTGCAGGGTTAACCCTGCATTGCAGTACCAATGTGTGCAGTGTGAAACGAAGCGGGGGTAGAATGATACGAACAGACGTTTAGCAACGAACACCCAATCAAAAACTGAACAGTGCTTACCTCATTTCACAAGCAGTGTTCAGACACAGAAACTCTGTAAGTAACGTCTTAGGAGGCTTAAAACAGCCAAAAAGGATATGCGAGGTGTCATCTTCTCCTGGATTCAGAACAACGAGGTATTCGGTTATTTAAAGGGACATCGCACTATTTTTATTCAGTCAGTTTGACGCTGCAGTTTTTATCCAATCATGGCTGTTGACACCGCAAATATGCAAATAAGAATGTTAATCCAGGGTTCAGTGATGTACAGTGTGAAACAGGGCTGGGTGGAATGACGGAATATTTCGTTACCGCGGAATAAAATGTCAACCGTAAGAGATTTTTCTATTCCGTGTATTCCGCGGAATGTAAATAAGTAGGCGTGGTTAACTCGGCTCTCTGCAAATTAGGCGCTAGTCTGAAAAAAACTAATGAATTTATCCACCCGTAACAAAATGAACGTATCAAACATTCTTTTGACCTTCTTTCAGTCTGTAGTTTAGTGATCTGCTCCAGTCCGGCGCGTTCTCTCTCACCCGTAGTGCTCGTGCAGGGATCTGCGCCAGCATTTAAAAAAGCTCATTCTCAACACGTATTTCAGAAGTCAGGTTGTTTTGAAAAGCTGTTAATAGTTTTATCAAATTTAACTTCAGGCGAGCCAAGGTGAAACTTGCATTGAAATGCACGATGATGCTCGCGAGCGCGTGAGCGATTTGATGTGACGCGCTTCTACCTCCAGTTTTGGGAGACGCGTGAGGAGTCACCAGAGACAGGCAGTGCAAAAAC
The DNA here is from genome assembly GCF_024868665.1 of Triplophysa rosa. Lineage (NCBI taxonomy): Eukaryota > Metazoa > Chordata > Actinopteri > Cypriniformes > Nemacheilidae > Triplophysa > Triplophysa rosa. The sequence continues at coordinate 5,551,291 of NC_079890.1, forward strand.
AAGCCTACAGCGATAAAGACCTACAGTACAGACCCCATGAACACCAGTTTATAACACTAGTCATATACTGTACTCTCATTGTTTGTGCATATTCATACTTTATTGTTATATATGTTGTCTATCTTCCTACTGTGTATAGCCAGAAGATAAATATGAAAAAATAATATATCTGATTATCAGAACTTAATTTGATATCTTTAGTAAATTTTCATAACTTGCCTACATTTGAACTATGGTGAGCATTTAAATGAACTGTAATAAATAAATTAGTTAAATCAATCTAAGAAAAATGAGGTATAAAATATAGAATTATAATGGGAGATTGTTTCGTGAAATATATTGTTACCCTGAAATAAAATTACTCATTCCGTGAAATAGATTTTTGGCCATTCCGCCCACCTCTAGTGTGAAACATCATTATCTCTTAACCCCTGGTAAATTATAAACGGTGTGAAACAGATAACCCAGGATTCTGTTTAGGGTTAATGATTTCAAGTGTTTAGAAGGTACTGGCAGATGTGTTACTTCAAACAAAATGAAGCTTAATGTAAAGGTGTTTTACATTTTTACAAAAATGTTGCAGAGAATGGAAACATCAGTCATGGACGCTTCTTTTTTTTCAAAATTTCTTCATATTTATTATACATGATTATTCTGTTTATTCTTTTATTATTATTATTCATTTGAGAACATCTATTAGAAAATAAAATATTTTTTTTAGAATATGTGAATCTTGCTCTGTTCAAAGGAGACATCAGATGAAAACCCCACCTTTTCTGTGTTTAAGTGCTATAATCGTGTCCCCGGGGCATCTAGCAACCCAGAAAACGTGAAAAATAAGAACCCAGTAAGTTTGTTTTGGTGTGCCTTTCCCTGCAAGCATGTGAGAAATCGAGCCGTTCAAATTTCGCACCGATTGTGATGTGCAAAGCGGATTTTATTATAATATTACTGCCCCTTAATCTACACAGTTTCACCCACTGCGCTCTGCCATTGTTGTTTTCACAGGCGACAGCGGTTACGTGACGCCATGGCTAAAGTTCGTGGACAACATGCAATGTAGTCGCTGCACAGAGTCCAAACCTAGGAAGAGACAGGAGTTAATTTATTTTATTTTTAGTGGAAATCCATCAGAAACCATAAGTAAAAACCTGCTTGTTTGCGCGAATCACTTCAAACCGGAGTGCTTTTTCAACCTGGGACAGTACAAGCAGGATTAGCTTCAAAGTTGTTCCTCAAGAGGGATCGAGACCAACTGAACGAGACAAAACTGCCGATGTCAGTAATATTTATCAACAGCCTGAATTGACGTAAATGTACCGTATATATAGGAGGATAACGTTAGCATATGATAGCGAAGGGAGCTAAGTCAGTCACGGGTTAAATAGAACATTCAAAGCCAGTGTTAAACTTACTGTATATAAGTGCAGATGGACACATGGAGTTTAGCTGTATGAATGTTAATACATTATGTGCGTTAATATGTTTAGCTGCGGCAAGCTGTTTGTTTTGCTAATGAACAAGGGCGAACACTGGGGTTAGTTTCGTTTTAAACGTCGCAAATCATTCGTGTTTAGGCTGAAAAATCTGTCACAGCAAACTAGCTCTCACGTTGTGTGTGTAACGTTATAACTTGTCAATGACAAACGCTAAAATCCATGTAATTCCGCTGAGATCTGCAGTGGATTCCGTTGATTTTAGGTAAGCATACACGCACAACATTAGGATGCGCTGTTTGCTGTGACTGATTTTTTTGTCTCCGGATGAATGATTTGAGACGTTTAAGATGAAACTAACTGCAGAGAAATTCAGGAAATATCATTTACCATTGATATCAAATATCAGTGGTCATTTGGCTAAACCATTGCCTCTGCACGTATGTTGTGTTGACACGCCGGACAGAAGGGGGGTGGGGTTCGCTGTAACTCATTATCAGTTAAAGAGACATGCACCAAAACGGGTTCTTGTGAGCATAGCTGTTTTTGACGAGGCAAGAAGGGTTTTGTTTACACAGCCATTGAGTGTTTTTAAGCAAAATATGACATTTCATGAAGACCCTAATAAATCATACCATCTTGTTGAAAGTGCTCGTCTGAGGAGACCTTTAAGTTACAACACTTCATAAACGACATTTTCAGCAACAAAAACGAAAATAATTAATTCCCATGTTAAAATTATTCTTTGTGCAAGGTAAAGAACACGGATATCTTTATTATGATCATTTTGTTACTAAATTAATTGTTTTATATTTAAAATCATTACTGCCATGTTTCAATGGTTTCGTGAGAATGACCCAGGTGCAACAATGAATCAGAGAATCTGGCTGCTCATGGTTTAAAGTTAACTGTTGACATTTTCATTGTAGGTTCCAATCTTGAATAATAAGACCGTTTTATGACACAGATTTTGCAAGGTAACTTCTATGGTACATTTGTGACATCCAAACTTTTGCATGTTTTATATAATTCATAGTGTATATTTCTGCCTTTAATGTTACCTCTTTCACCCCGTAATGATTTTAGTTATCTCCCTTTTAGCATTCAGACAGAGGTTGTGCAATCTGCTCCAGTCTATAAACGCAGAAAGCGTTAGTAAGTGCAGAACAGCTTCGTACTGATTGTTACATCTCAATAATTCAATCTCATGCTTGGCTCGTCTGTTCCAGTGGAGCTGAGCTGTCTGGCTCTCAGGATTGGACCATAGGGGATTAGTTAGATAAGTGCCAGGGGGATTTGAACCAATGAACTTCTGTTTGCCACCTTCAGTGATTTTTTTATTACGGTTTGATAGAGTTAAAAAAAGACTCTGTACTAAATCTCGCTTTCTAAGATTTAAAGATAATTTTCTACGCTGTAAATGATGATAGAGCTGGATAAAGAAGGACGCGGTCACCTGACACGTCTTCACCACAAAATTTCAAATGCTATTAGATTATTAATGATAATCTTAAACTATAATTTACCTTATTAGTAAGTTTATTTAGCCTTGTGCAAGCTCTCTGGAGCTTGTGCAGAGGCAGCAGCTTTTGCCAGAGGGGAACTGGAATCCCCTGGTTGGGCCTGGGTTCTCCTGAGGTTTTTTTTCTCGATTAGAGTTTTGGGTTCCTTGCCACCATTTGCATACTGTTTTTTGCACTATTTGCCTGGCCGGGGGGGCTTCTTTAGAATTTTAAAGTTTTACTTAATTAATATTGCATATAGGAATTTATAGTCTGTTATATTTGACCTGTGCTTCTCTCTCCTTTATCTTAAATGTGTGCTCTCACTGAGCGTGTGTGTACGTGTGTGTGTGTGCGTGCGCGTGCGCGTCTATGTGTGTTAGTACGTGTGCATATTGTGTGTGTGGAGTGTTTTGTATGTGGGTATGTCTGTCTTCTGTGTTTTCACATTTTTCTTGTTTTTGCAGGTACAACTTTAATTGTTTTGCTTATAGTCAATATGTCTTATGTACAGCTGCTTTGTAACAATGAAAATTGTAAAAAGCGCTATATAAATAAAGTTGAGTTGAGTAAATTGTACAATTCAGCAATGTTGCTATGAAATAAATAGCTATTTATGTCATGGCTCTGCCTCTATTAGTCATGTTTTTCTTGGTCCTGTGGCAGAGCAATGGCAAGGCCTTTGGTTATGTGTGGAGAGAAACATATTATTGTCTTTTTGACAATAATATGCGTTCTCTCCAGTGTCTCGTCATTGGCCCCGCCCCTCTCGTTTCCTGTATTGTTTCCCGGCCGTGTCTGATTACCCTCACCTGCCCTGTGTTGTTATCCTTCGTTTGTCTTCCCTATAAATGCCCTCATATTTCTTTGTCCTGTGCTCGTGGATTGTACTGTGTACGTTTGTTGTGCTTACCGTATTTATGTCTTCCTTACGCTCCATGTGCGCTGTGTCCTGTGTTCCGTGTGAGTCCCCTGTCTTAGTAAGTGTTTAGTTTAGTCTTTGTCAAGTATTGTCTAGTTTAGTGTTAGTTAGTCTAGGTCCTGTTGTTCGTTTATTATTGTGTTACCTTTTCGTTTACCCCCTCGTGGGTGTTTTGTTTCTGTTTTTGTTATAAACTCTTGTTTGTTAACCCCGTCATTGCCTGCCTGCTAAAATTCTAACCCTTTGTAATAATTGTATTTGCCTTCTTTGGCTCTGTTCTCTTTTCATTGCCCTTAATGCATGAAAACAAACAAACCGTTGCCATGTTAAGCAAAATAACTGCAATTTTTATGCTACATAATGATTATAAATCTAATGGTTATGCTCCGCAGGTCCCTTTTCCCTTTTATTTATTTACTTACATTTCCTGGTTCCGGCGTTCCTACAAAAGTCATTTCTAAAAACATACACATGTGTTGGGATGGAAGGCAAATAAGACAGTCAAACAGACCCAACTATAACCATTTTGTTGATGTTTGGTTAGGAGTGGTCTCACATTATAAACTTTGTTTGGTTAAAGGTGCAGTTTGTAACAATTTTGCAGTAAAATATCCCAAAACCACTAAGCTAGTGTTATATATTTTGTTCAGCTGAGTACTTACAATATCTCAAATGTTTCCAACGACTTGTAAATGGTGAGAAAATCGCCATTCTAAACAGTGACACGGGGCTGTGCAGCCGCCTGTCAATGGCGTCATATCCGGGTTACCCTTTGTTACCGCCTTTCATAACGTAGAAACCGCATGACAACAGTGTCGTGGACAAATGCGGAAGTAGTGTCTAGCATCTAGCAAGCCACTCACTTGTTTCGAGCAGTCACTTATTTATGGACCACAATTATTCGCAACAATTATAAAGCTTTACTTCATCTTCTAATATGATTTCTCGTTCCCATCTTATTGATGGCCATCAGCGGTGGAGTTGAAGACAACAGATCCCATCATTCCATGTGCCTTCACAGCGTCATCAAGCTATGGCATTGTTGTTGTTTTGACCGTGCGCCCTCTAGCGGCGGTCTTTACAAACTGCACCTTTAATAGGAGTTTGCTGTGGTTTTAGAAGGTTTGCCTTAAAACAATGCCTTCAAATTTTTGTGTTTGACTATGTCTCATTTAGTTACACAATTGCAACAATAGACTCAGTCACAAATGGCACACACAATATCTGGCTATAGATCTTCTGAAGCATGTTGGACACACAGAAAAATATAATTAAAATCGCAGGCTCCAATCATGTTTTCACCTATTGCTAAACCTTTCAAACAATAGTATTAAATAACTTTTTGAATTATTCATTTGAAACAGACCGACATTATGTGTGATCCATTGATATAGCTAGGGCTGTCACGATTATGGAATTTGGCGATTAATTGGCATAGTAAATCATTGCGATTATGATGATTAATTGTCTGTTGTAAGGCTTTGGCGATTATGGCGATTAATTGTCTGTTTTAGAGCTTTGACATGTAATTCTCATACATTTTTGATTCAGCTTTGAAACGACCATATTGTTCTGAATATAAAAAAAAGGTTTTTTTGGAAATACATTGGAAAATATTGATTTATCATATGGTTTAGGCTTTTACCTGTCAATAATACAACCGCCAAATACTTGTAAATTAAGTAAATTGATCAGGAGTGAAGCCACCATTGATATGCTATCAGTTATAGAAATGCTTCTAGTCTGTTTTTTTTCTCACAAGACTACAATAAAATTTTACTTCTATGTTAATGAAATTTTGGTAGACTGGTTTTCACACCGAGATTAGCTTAGATAATATTAAATTGTACTGCAGGTTATTTTTATGGTATATGCTTTAGTTTTTATTGTGTTGTGGTGGTACATTTTACAAGTATTACAATGCTTTAGTTACAATAAATACACTAAAATATGTAATATGCAGGCACTACAGCTCCCCCTAGTGTCTTCTATGGAGATGTGCAATAATTGCGATGATCTGAAACCATCGCGATGAGGCCAAAGGTGAAGGCTTTCCGTGTCGCCCATCACTGTAAATACAGCAGTCGTTTACACTGATGCTAAGCTACAGTCAAAGCTATTGGCCATTAAAACGAGTGATTTCTTCGATAATTTCTCAACGGTTCTCAATAAGTCTGTATGGAAAACACTTGGTATCTACTTGTTAAATAGTTGTTGGGTTTTTTCTTTAAAGGTTTTATTAGACAGTATTACTATGAGCTGTTTTATTGCTGTCAAACAGTAAATCTCCCTTTACTAACTTCATGTAATTATGTAAAATTTTTAAATGTAACAGAAGCTTTGCAGATAGTTACATAAGACACATAAATAAATAAACAATTGCTTTTTTATTACAGACCAACTATTTTGGGTAGTAAGTGGTTTTGGAGCACCCTAGTGGCCACTTTTGGAAATGCCATGATAGAAGAGACGCAACTTTTGTTTTACCATCAAAAAATATATTGATAAAAAACCAGTATATCGATAATGGCTATCGGCTAAAATGACTTAAAAAAATCAGCATATCGGATATCGGCAAAAATTCAATATCGTGCATCACATGGTCTTTAAAAACAACAATTTGTGAGTAGTGTGAAGTTTGTAGCAGATACTTTGTACTGTCACACTGTATGATGAAGTGTAAATGATTAGACACACACATGTTAAATTTGTCCCTGTCTAAACTAAAGTTCTAAAAATCAAGAACAGGAGCAAGCATCCTGCTTAAATGAGGAATTAGTGTACTGAACTAAAAAGAAGTCTGTGCATCTAATATTCTCTTCTCTGAGGGGAATTTGGGACAACTGACATTTTCTCTGAAGGAGTTTAGGGTTGGGGGGTTGGGAGTCCAGTCACGGGCATCATAACAAATGTGTTTGGCTGTAATGACAAATCCTGACCGTCCACCACCAGTGTAAAGTGTTAAGCCTTAATAAACAAGAAAGCATCTTAACCCTTAAAAGAGGTCCTTAGGTCCAAAATTGTTAGGAGTGTGGATGAGGCCTTTTAAGAGGCTTAAGAGTTTCTTTAGCAGCAAAGAAAATGAACAAAACGCGTAGAGGGAGAAGAAATGCATTGCACACAATGTGAGTTAATACGACACAACACATTAGACCATGTTTGTGACCGATCTTATTAGAGACACGCTAACATCTCAGACACAGTATATGAGGAATCGCTATATTTACTACATTATAATAATGTAGTAATAATAATAAATATTTATTAATGTATCAGGAAAAAAATGCAGCTATGCAGCAGAGATGATTTGGGTCTGTTACAGAATCAGAATTCGCTTTATTGGCCAAGTGTGTGCAAACACAAAAGAAATTTGTTGTGGTTTTTTGAGCACTTGATACATACAAATATACGTGACATGAAAAAAACTGGAAGAACAATTAGTAAGTATAAATAAGTAAAACTAGAGGTAATACTACTACTACTAATAATGTTGTATAAAATTTGAAACAGGGGATTTATGTACAGATTTGTGCATTTACAGTATATGCAGTTGTATAAATAAAATATGCATATGTATTTACATAATACTTAAGAGAGAGAGAGGTGGTAATTAGGAGTGGAGCAATAAATGCGGGGTGAGAGGGGTCTGTGATGATGTTACCTGCCCATAGGGGTGATCCCGAATAGTCAAAGATTCAATGCTTCGATAGGAGGAGCCTGATTCGACTACCAATCTCACAGTCGAATCTTCACAAAGGTGTTATGCAATGGGGATCATGCCATTTTGGTTCACGAGTTCGCCTTTCAGCTAATGAACTGGGATGGATAGTATGCGTGTTTGGCATGCTGTCCCGGGGCGAGGTCTCCGAGCTCGGTAATCCTCCTCAAACTCGGAGCACCTGCCCCTTGACCGAGGAGAGGGCCCTGGGCTCGGTGCGTGCCCGGACCCGGATTATACCCCCGGTGCCGAGTAGGGATGTAACGAATCACCGTGAGCCGGTTGAAAATCGATTATAATGTGTGACGATTCAAATCGGTTGAGGTGTGAACTGAATCGCAATACATTTTTTGAACAGCAGGGGCCGCCATGTTCACTGCAAACCTAAACGTGGACATGCTGATATTTCTTAAATACAAAAAAATCCAAGAAAAGCACAGAGAGTATAAGTTTGTTTATATTAAAGAGACTTTTTCTATTATTAATTTGGTATAAAATTGCAGTTTAGTTTTGTTATTTGAAATAATACATAATTTTATTATAAAAAGAAACGTGAAGCATTTAAGAAATAATGCAAGGGAAGTTGTTCATTTCTAATTTGTTTCAACTCATTTTGTAAAAATGTGAGTAAATTGTGAATAAATCGCATTGTGAGATCAGAATCGTGAATCGCATCGCATCGTGAGCTGAATGAATCTTTACATCCCTAGTGCCGAGGTAAAAACGGGCTAGTGGTGTGAAGTCGGAATGGAGGAGGGATGTTGCGAAACGTCTGAGAGAATGGAGGTGAGGTGGCTTGACTACTTATAGACTGTTAGGATGATTGCTGTGATTGTTTATCGAAAGCCAGCCGAGTTAATTATCTGCACGTGCTCCTCCCGAACCTTGTTAATAAACATAATTTCATGAGTTCGCCTTGCAGCTAATGAACTGGGACGGATAGTATGCGTGTTTGGCGTGCTGTCCCGGGGCAACTGCTCCGAGCTCGGTAAGCGAGTGGCGGGGTTGTTGGAGTCATCAGCAAAGAGCAGGTTGTAGGAGAGCTTAGACTTGTGGGCATCGGAGATGCGGGTAGGCTGAGAGGGTTGGATGGGAGACTGTAGGTTGAAGATGTAGATGTAGTATCCTCTTTACGTTTGATCGGTCATGCTGTGCTTGATGGAATAGGAGATCGATTCAGTGTCTACAATTGAAAGGTCTTTTTGGGTTGAAGCTGGAAGTGGTGGAGAGTTCTGAGCATCTTAACCTGTAGGTGACGGAGATGCGGGTAGGCTGAGAAAGTTGGCTATGGTTGGATGGGATACTGTAGTTTGAAGATGTAGATGTAGTATCCTCTTTACGTTTGATCGGTCATGCTGTGCTTGATGGAATAGGAGATAGTTTTGGTGTCTACAACTGAAAAGCCTGAGATGATTGTGTGGAGTTTTGGGTTGAAGCTGGAAGTGGTGGAGAGCTCAGAGCATCTGAGGAAGCTGAAGTAGGCTAGTGTGAACATGGCATCAAGCAAGCGCGTGGTGCAAATTGAATGTTAGCCTTGCAGTGTAAATACATTTAGTTAATGACTCCAGGGTGATTGGTTTTCTGGGGTCTGGGCTGGGCTCTTTCAATGCCTTTGATGAGTATCAATGTCTGAGCACTGGCTATTGCTCGGGAGGGTGAGCCATAGATGAGTTTGTGAAATTTTGTATTTCTGCTTAGGTACCCTTTAATGGAGCTGCCTGGAGGTTTTAAGTGGTGCTGATGTCCAGAGCCAGGGAGCGGCAGATGCCAGCGTGAAGGGAGGGCTGGCCTGAGGAAGAGAGAAGAGGAAGAGAGAGGAGGAAGGGAGGTGGCCGCCGGACCCGAGAACGGAGGCAGCTTCACGCTTAGGTCGGCTCCTTGGGCAAGGGCAAATGGAAGGTCTGGAGGGGAGGCAGCCAGGGCCTGCGCCGCTAGCGGAAGCAGTTCGACAGAGGGGCAGCAGGCCGTGGGCAGGGCAGGGGATTAAAGGAGGAGGAAGGGAAGGGCTGCGATGATGTTTAGTTTTGCATGGCAAAGTTTGTGAGCGTAGAAATGTCACTGCAAAACAGACCTTGTGCGTTCACTGAAGTTTCAAAGGTTAAAACGACCATTACGAGTTTACGTCGATCGTGATGAAGTCTTGTGTAGGTGATACCTGTGCTTGTAGATGGAGTATAGCCAGTGTGTGGATGATGCCTAGCTGTATGCACAAGCAGAGAGTGAGCATGTTACCGTCACCCAAACGTTATCAATAAAAAATGCTGTTATATCTTCAAATTGCTGTGCGCATCTGTATGAGTCGAACACAATTAATGATTCCAGAGTTAACAATTGCGGCTGGGGTCATGAGTCCAAGATGCAGTTCTGTTCGGGTTGGCAGACGAGGGAGATCTTGCTGTTAAGCACCGGTCGAATATACTGATGCATACCGCTGTTTGTGTTAACTTAAAAGTAACGGCTGCGTGCATTATTTTGGGCAAGATGTGAATGGGAAGGGCACGCTATGTAGAAAACGCATGCCGCTGGATGATACAGATAGATTTTAGTTAACCAGCAGTCACTTTCGGAAGCGGCTATTATATTTACTAATCTCCAGAAGCTTACGTTCGGCTCAACAGAGGTTCGCTGAACAGTATGGGCGCCGAGGAAGTGCGCCCGTGCTGGCCAGCGATATCTCATGCTTGAGTGCAGCAGTGTCAACGCAGGGTGACAAAGGATAAAGTTAAATGTATTTTTCAATTAGAAAGATTGTACTCACCCAGCTTCTTGCATAACAGCGTGTTCGGCGGTTCAAACACAAGAAAAACTCAGTTTATAAATGATAATTAGTAAAGTATCGGTAATGAGGCATGGAATTCGGGTTGATTAGAGCGACTCATGGAACGACAGAATGAATTTCCCCCAAGATGATTGTTTCACTTCGTAGAAGATGAGTTTACAGTCATTGAAACGTTAATGTATTGGCATTGAAGCGTTATTGAATTGAGTCGAAATACGGCGATCTTGCGAGCATGACTAGCATATGTTTACAGATGCCGGCGTCTAAACACTCGTGTCCCGTTAGCAGCGAGCTAACGTGCCGGTGTTGTTCAGCCCTGTGCTGATGAAATCCTTCGTAGAGTTTAATTCTCATTTGGGAATAGTTTATCAAAAAGCAAAAACAACCGTGTAAAGCAAACAAGCTGCTGTGTTTGCGTGCGCGTCTATGAGCAACAATGTTGCGAAACGTACTAGAGAATGGAGGTGAGGTGGCATCACTACTTATAGGCTGTTAGGATGATCCCGAATAAAACATCATTTATATGGGCAGTTGCGTAGCAGACGGGCAACTGTATGTGAAACATATTGACTATAAGCCAAACATTAAAGTTATACAAGTTAAAACAAAAAAAGACACGCACACAGGTTCATACACACCCACATGCATAAAATACAACTCCACACGCACAGACAATATACGCACGCACGCACGCACACACACACATCATGGTTATCTCAGAGAAGCACATATTTAAGATAAAAGAGAGAAACACAGGTCAAATATTATATGGGCGATTCCTATATGTAATAATAGCCTCGGAACAATGAGAAAAGAAAGCTGAGAGTAGAGTACTGTATAGAGAAGCAGCACATTCGCAAATGAATGTGTACACCGTTTCCAAACATTTGTCACTTACTGAATGTTTGGGCATATACGTATGAATTAACACTTTGTCTATAAATGCACATAGTTTGTTAATTAGACTGAACTTTGCGCTGCATGATACGTTCAAAATTATAAAAGTAATATAACCAAAATCACCACATATGGCGCAGACTTTTGGAACTTGTCATTCTCTGCACTGAAAGCAAGCGTCAGTAGGATGGAGAAAGGGACTTTTTGACTGTTTAAATTGTAAGCTGCTTTATTGCAGTCCTCCTTTACATGTGGTAACTTTATTGATAGTTCATTGGTAATGAACGTGTTGTATTCCCGTTTGTAAAAAAGAATTCACTATTATCAAGTAGTTTTAAAAATAGTTTTGAAGCGAGATTCTGTCATGAAATACGTGGAAGGAGAACCCAATTGCAGGCAGCAGTGAAGGGGTTAACAAAAAAGGTATTTATTACAGAAACACAAAACAAGGACCCACAGGGTGGTAAAACAATAATAATAGGAAAACAGAAATAAAGACTAACTAAACACTAAACTAACCAAACACTAGACATGAACTGAACTCAACACTTACTGAAACAAGACAGAACATCATCAACAGGAACATGAGCATATGGCACAGGTAAACACTGGAGGAGCACAAGACGAACTGCATACAATGACTGAGCAACAAGACAACGAAACATGAGGGTATTATAAAGGGAGAGACAAACGAGGGATAACGAGCGAGGGCAGGTGTGGAACATAAGACACGAGAGGAAAGCAATACAAGAAACGAGAGGGGCGGGGCCAATGACGAGACACTGGAGAGAACGCATATTATTGTCAAAAGGACAATAATATGTTTCTCTCCACACATAACCAAAGGCTTTGTCATGGCTCTGCTACAGGACCAAGAAAAACATGACTAAATGAAGCAGAGCCATGACAGAAGCTCCCCCTTTAATGAGCACCTCCAGGTGCTCACCAAGGGGTAGACGGATGAGACAAGACTGACTGAGACAGTGACAAAAACCAGACAAACATGGTGAACAAGACAAGGGGCAGACAAGACAACAAGACTAAGGGATTGGGGTGACTTAATAAAAATAACAAACAGGGGGGGGGGAAAACAGGGGTTCAAAGGGGGCAAACCAAAAGGATTGGGGGAAAAAGTCTTAGTCCCCGGCTGCACTCGAGGGCGCGGAGTCCTGGGGGACTTAGGACAAGTTCTGGGGGGAACAGTCTTTGACCCTGGGAGTTTCCCAGGGGCCGGCTTGGCTGCCGGACTGGGGACCGGCTGGAAGACCGGCTGGAAGGCCGGCTGGAACGGGCTTGACGCTGGCTGGAAGGCCGGCTGGACAGGGCTTGACGCCGGCTGGAAGGCCGACTGGACAGGGCTAGACGCCGGCTGGACCACCGGACTGGAAACCGGCTGCACCGGTGTGGACGCTCCTCCTCGACGCTTCTCCCTCCTTCTCCGCACCACTGGGTCCGTAGCCAACTTAGGCGGAACCATGGGGACCGGAGGGAGTTTTGCGTCGGTGGAGACCGCAGACGTCATCCCCGGGTCACACCTCACCCACTCGCCACAGGCGCCACCAGGAGAACCGGGGACCGTGGAGCTCAAGCCAAAGGGTACTGAGTCCCCCCGGGCAGCGGCAGCCAGGACGAGGCCCTCCGGAGCGGTCGACAGTGGGGTGAGGGCTCCGAGTGGAACCTCACCCTCGGGACCGTCTCGGTTGGCCACGAACCTGACCATGTCCGCGAACCCAAGGGGAGCCAGCAGCCTCTTCTCCGACGGGGCGAGGCGCTGAGTGAGGCAGCAGTTGAAGATCGCCTTCAACTCTGCCTTGCCAAACTCAGACGACCTCGCCACCGTCGAGAATGCCCCGGCGAACTCCCAGTTCCCGTAACTCCCCTGACGGAACCCCAGCAGCAAGTGGGCTTGGGCGGCCCGCGAGGACGACGCCGTGCAGTCCTTTGGAGCTGCCTGCTGGGTTCTGGCTGGCTCGGTCATTCTGTCATGAAATACGTGGAAGGAGAACCCAATTGCAGGCAGCAGTGAAGGGGTTAACAAAAACCGTATTTATTACAGAAACACAAAACAAGGACCCACGGGGGGGTAAAACAATAATCACAGGTAAACAGAAATAAAGACTAACTAAACACTAAACTAACCAAACACTAGACATGAACTGAACTCAACACTTACTGAAACAAGACAGAACATCATCAACAGGAACACGAGCATATGGCACAGGTAAACACTGGACGAGCACAAGACGAACTGCATACAATGACCGAGCAACAAGACAATGAAACATAAGGGTATTACAAAGGAGAGACAAATGAGGGATAACGAGCGAGGGCAGGTGTGAAACATAAGACACGAGAGGAAGGCAATACAAGAAACGAGAGGGGCGGGGGCCAATGACGAGACACTGGAGAGAACGCATATTATTGTCAAAAGGACAATAATATGTTTCTCTCCACACATAACCAAAGGCTTTGTATGGCTCTGCTACAGGACCAAGAAAAACATGACTAAATGAAGCAGAGCCATGACAGATCTGGTCTAGTATTGTATGGTACAGCATTGTTGTGTGATATTTAAGGAAAATATCCATTACTTTTACTATTTGTGGCTTGTGTTTTGAATTTATGTTCCCCTGCATTTCAGACATTTTACCTAAACACATTTATTTTGCACATTGCGACTTGAATCTGGCTTATTACGTATTTTTATTTATTACAAAGGTATATTCTGTTCTAAACAAATTCTGTAAATTAATGTTTGATTGTTTTTTTGGTGCATCAATGTTGCGCTGCACCCTTGTTAACCACCTGGTGTCGTCCCCACATGTACGCGCGTGAGTGCGAGTCGACTATTGAGACAATAGACGTGACAATTCTGATACGACTATGTAAATCGTTAGTCGAGGACACCCCTAACTGCCCGTTTCTTCATTCTGGAGTTATACAAGTCCTGAAGGTTGGGCAGGTTAACACCGATTATTCTTTTACCGCCTTCTATAAGCAAAATGATCACTTTACTTTACAATTACAGCACTTACAGACAGTGTTGGATGTAACTAGTTACCAAGTAATTAGTTACTGTAATTTAATTACTTTCCCCTTGAAAAAGTAAAGTAAGGGATTACTCTTATTTTTTCTGTAATTTAATTACAGTTACATCTGATGTAATGTAACAAAATACAATGCTGGAATATACATTAAAATTCAAAGTCTAAATGCACTTTTAAATGCATTCATTACTTTATCTTTCTCACATTTGTAATACTTTGGTTATTTAATAATACTACTTTATGTAGTTTTATTTTATTTATTTGAATGAATTTAAAGAGCAGTTTCATGTCCATCCTTGAATCACTTGAATCATCCTTGAATCACATTGAATCAAGGTTGATATAAGATATAGAAAGTAATTAGTAAAAAGTAATTAAATACTTTTTGGAGAGAGTAATTTGTACAGTAATCTAATTACTCTACTGAATATGTAATTAGTAACTAGTAATTAATTACTTTTTCAGAGTAACTTACCCAACACTGGTTACAGAACCTTATTGTGTCGCTGTTCATTTCCTATCAAAGACGTTAAGTATGACATTAATAAAATATAAAGAATATTTATATAGTGCATGATACAGTATGGCAAAACAGGAAAAATTACACATGTAATTTCAAACTGATGTCTTATAATAGACCCTATACCTAAAAGCACTCTTTTTTCCTTCTTGGGCAACCCTCCAATCACAGGCTTCAAAAGACTATGTCATACATAGCAACGGGGTCAGCTCCGCCTTCTTACTAAGATACGTTTTTTTCTTTTCTTGCTCAGTTGGTTTCAGATTGGTCCTGAATCGCTCTTAAGCTAAGACTCCTACGTAACGTAGAAGTTGTTAAGATAAACTAGAAGATTTCTGAGTTTTTTTACAAGCTTTAAAAATACAGGCCCAGATGTATATTGCTCTCTTTTAGGGTGTACAGTACAGTTTTCTGTCATTCCACCAGGAAACTAAAAATAAATGTAGATTGATCTCAAAAAGCTAACGGAAGCATTATTGTTTGTCTGTTGTGAACGTTAGATTGACATTTTTCAGTTTGATACAGTAGATTTTAAGCTTAATCTTTTTTCATATGCAATTTTGTCACGGTTTGCGTGGACAGAACCCAAGCGCAGGCAACAAGGGGTTAACGCCAAGGGAATATTTATTAAATAACAAAAATGAAACAAAAAACCCACGATGGGGTAAACTTAACAAAACAGGAAACTGAACAGGACGAAGACTGATATACACTAAACAACACTAAACATCACTGGACAAAACTAAAACAAAAACTTACTAAACTTGACGGAGAAACTAAACAGGAACATGAGCGTGAAAACCAAGAGAGCTCAGGAGACATGGAACGCATAGAACGCAAGAGCACAGGACAATGAAACATGAGGGCATTATATGGGGCTAGACAAACGAGGGATAATGACACAGGGCAGGTGAGGAACATAAGACAGGGCAGGGAAGCAATACAGGAAAAGAGAGGGGCGGGGCCAATAACAAGACACGAGAAAACACATGAAGTGTCAAAAGATAAACACCCCATGGTTTTCTCACACAAAACCAAAGGCTTTGTCATGATACAATTTATTGCATAGGATTGATCATCTGATGGTATATTAGAAGGTTTTTAGGAGTGTTCATGTGTTCTGTAAGAGATGCAAAAGTACTTAAAATGCCAAATATCCCCTCATACCAAAATAAGTTCATTAAAAAAGTTGTCTTGTAAGCGAGTGTGTGTCTGCGTGTGGGTGGATGGATGTGGATGGCTGAGCGTTTGCTCATTTTTAAGCTTCATTTCACAGATTGATTTTCAGGATTTAGACAATAACGGCGCATTAGATGCACATGGGGGGCAGAATGAGGGGGTTGGGGATTTCTGGGTTTATTGAACCATAAGTGCAATGAAATATGCTAGAAATGTTTTGCTGTTTAAAGCACCCCCATTAAACATAGAGATGCAGCTATTACCGATTTCACTGTTAACTACGCTTTGAAATGTCATGGTTGATTAATCGTAAAGGCTCCGATTCACTGTGTTTCAAGAATGTAACTGTTGCAACTTGCACACCACTGGTACACCAGCTTAAAGTGCTGTGCTTATCAGAGACACGGAGGCTACTAGACACACTGGATTAACCATGGCAGAGAGACCAAACTGCAAATATTACAGTCATTTATAAGCAAGGCTGTAGCGGTGAGAGTTACACTTTGTGCAACAGTTAGGGGTGTAACGGTTCAAATTACTCACGGTTCGGTCTGTGTCACGGTTTTAGGGTCACGGTTTCGGTTCGGTTCGATTTGTGCTATGTTCAGGGAAAAGGGACTACCGACAAATAAAAATAAGAACAAATAATCAAGCTACAAGTAACAGCACCAATAAAACAACAGAGCAAAGCAGAAAATTAAATAAGATACTGTATATATAAATTTTAAGGTAGAAATGGATTAAAGTAATCAAATAAAACATAACATTGCATATGTACAAATTAAATAAAAACGAATCATAATTGAAGTTACAGAAGCTATTGTGTCACAAGCAGTGAGTGATTTCCTTGACTTTTAACAGACAGCAGGAATATGCTGCTGTCGCTTTAAGAGGAATGAAACGGATCCAGTACTATGATGTCACGCGCCGATTGGTCTGCGCGGCGCCGCAGGAGGTCACACAACATATCTAAGCACGTAAAACAACATAGAGAAGCCAAGAATGTTACAGTGGTCTCTTCACGTAATCATCGGCGCTCTTTGTGTAATCGGAGGTAAATATACTAAACAGATGAAATATTCACTTAAAGATAAAAAGCATTTTATAACCGGGCTACATCATTAAACATGTTAAAAGTGTAGATCTGCGCGTTTGGCTAAACAGCGTTATTCAAGCCTAAGCACGTGTGAATAGCGTAATTTGTCCTCAAACACACCGCCTCCTTTCCCCTACCAACTAAACTAAATGTATTACATCTGTCACGGTTAGGATGAAATGTGAAAATGAACGAAACTGTCAGATCTGATCACGGTGCAGCAAAGGGGTAGGGAGGGATGACCCTATTTATTAGGCTATAAGGTAAACATCAAACATTTTTATTGTATTAAATAAATGTATTGATCATTGCAGAATATAATTTTAAAAAGTATACATCAAATGCATATAGTTCAGTTTTACTTCATTATAAATGTGTGGCTGTTACAGCTACGTTAAGTGGTCATTATATCTTCTCCTTTTCCATCTCTCCAGGCCTATACTGCTCACATCAGAGATTTGCAATTAATATTTGTAAAATAATTTATGTTTGTGTTTTTCAAACAGGGTAGTGTCAGTTTAAAATGACCCAGGCTCGTTCATTAATAATAAATAATTGATAATAAATTACATTGATGATCATGAATAATGTTGGGCTTGTTTTGGGCTTGTTTTTGGAGCTGCAGTTGCTTATTTGTCTTGCAAAAGTTGGCAACACTGACTGCAACCCAACACTCACGGCGGCCCGGGAAAGCATGGCCGACATCTCGACATCCGCTTTTTCCTGGGCTCGACCCCCCGAGGGAGGGAGCCCGAGGAATCGTCGGAGTCGGATGGCAGTACGTCACCCCCCGATGCTGCAAGAGACATCTCATCATCACGTATCGTGTCTGAATACGTGATTGAGGAATAAGACGGCGGACCGTCTTTTTGGGGAACGGTCAGACGAGCGAGACGAGGTGTGAACGGTCTGTGAGCCGTGGCTGGCGGATTATCGCTCACAGTAATCCTCATATCACCCTCGCTGCTTGCCATAGCGGACGGCAGGGCCGTAGTCCTGCCGCCACGGAACGGAGAGCAAACGAGGTGGTGGCTGAGTCCCGTGGGAACACAGACGCAACGTCTGAATCGTCACCGCCCGCAGTGCGGGCGGGACGTATCCACAACGTACTGGAAGCAGGCATTGTGTCCGTCCCCCTCCTCGATGAGTGTGTTGCACCCATGAGAACAGTGGGACAAGCCACGCTGGAGAAATTTGCTTTTTTAGAAAAGGAAATTTGCTCGAACACCTCCGCAACTGCCGAGACGCCCAGGGGAGAGTCACTGCAGGAAGGGACCGTCCGCTGTCCACGTCGTAGATTCCAGCAGAAAGAATGATCACCCAGATTGTAGAGAAGCTCACCAGATGCGTAGGCTCTGAAGAACAAAAGGTGAATGAATGAGCATGGCGGCTTCCCTCTTATACTCGTACATCCGGGGAGGAGCCCGGCATGCAAATTTCATTCGCCAATTTTCATCGGCCTTTTCTAAATACTCAGAAGATGATAGGTTCTCAAGACAAACCCCATTCTATCGGTTCGACACAACGTCGAGAGACCGACAGAAAGGGAATGAAAATTTCATTTGTAAAACAAAAAATGTATTCTATAAATCGGACATAAATTTCTGTAAAACTGTATATTCTATTCCTTAACCCTATCCCTAAACCTTACCATCACAGAAAACTTTTGGCAATTTTTCTTCTTTTTAAAATATCATCAGTTAGTATGTTTTTTTTTGCGAGTTTACGAGGACACAGGAAGTGTGTTTACGTTGTTATACATATGTCATCACACACATTTGTAAACCATGTATACAAGCACATGCACACACGCACGCACGCACGCACGCACACACACACACACACACGCACACACACGCACACACACGCACACAAACACACTCTCTATCTCTCACACACACACACCTCCACAGGGGCCAGGGAGACTGTGATCCCGTTACATGTAATCAGTTACTCCCCAACCCTGGAAATAACCATGATACAATGTTAACTGTAAATGCCTGTAAACATGTCAATACTCTGATAACTTAAGTAGGAATGCAAAGTAAAAATAAGGTGCAGAAAAAAATTATAAGCCAAAACTGAAAATTCAGAATGCACTTGGCTAATAATCGAGCTGAATTAATTGATTTAATGTCAGGAATTTTTTTTAATACACTCAAAGGTATTAAATTTTTCTAATTTTTATGCAAATTTGAACTCGTGCGAACATTGTAAAAATAAATCCGTAAAAAGATGGAAATAAAATATTTGTTTCTCTGTAAAATTATAGGATATAAGGATATATATTAAATTGTTTTCTTGTAAATGTGTTGTCTTTTTCTGTAATTTTATAGTTTTTGACTGTATTTCAAAAATAAACTAAAAAAAGAAATCTGGGCCGCCAGAAACAAACTGTAAAAAACAGGTTTCCCTGTAAAATGACACTTTCCCCTGTTTTCTTGTAAATTTGCGGTCTTTTTCTGTAATTTTACTCTTTTTTTTCAAATTAATTGTTATTTAAAAAATACATAAAAAACAGTACAATTACGTTTTTTTACATTTTACGTGGAAAATCTGTAAACAAATAGACCGTTATTACCGTAATTACTAGGGGTGTAACGGTACCGAACCGTCACAGGCAACATTCCAAATATAGTCATTATTCCTGTGCCCTACTCCCTTCAAAGGGCAGAGCCCTCGAGTTTAGACTTTGGAGTGAACAAGGCATTTGCGTGCCATTATGTAGGCAAAGGAAGCGACGTAATTTCCTCATTATCTTCAGCTGGCATGTTCCTGTGACAATGCAGCATTTTGTCCGTCAGCAGATGTCGCTGTTTTAATGGCATGACTTAAGCATAAAACCTGTTTGCAAATAAACATACATTTTATATTTTGAAAAGTTTTATATATATATATTAGTGTTTATATATTATATAGGATTTTTTAAAATATAAAATGTATGTTTATTTGCAAACAGTTAGGTTTTATGCTTAAGTTATGTCCTTAAAACAGCGACATCTGCTGACGGACACAATGCTTCGTTGTCACAGGAACATGCCAGCAGAAGATAATGAGGAAATTACGTTGCTTTCTTTGCCAAGTGCATTCCAAATGTCTACATAATGGCACGCAACTGCCTTGTTCACTCCAAAGTCTAAACTCCGAGGGCTCTGCCCTGATGACTTTATTTTGGAATTTTCCCCTCGACAGCTCGTGACCGTTACACCCCTAGTAATCACCGTTTTTTTTGCAGTGTACTGCACGCACATGAATTTGTTCTTAACCTTATCCTAATGTTAGTGAATTTGGAGTATTCTAAATGAGCGGCGTGTGCACGAGTTTAGTCATTTGCATAAAACACACCCAGTCCATATCCATAATAGGGCTTTCTGCCTAACCTTTCCTTTACCACCTGTCGTCACTTAAGTCAATATACTCCAGGCAAGTTTTTAGTGAATCATAGTTTGTTCGTGAAAATGTTCGTTTGCAGGTTTCACGCACAAATTTGTGCGTACACATGCTTAGTGAATGAGACCCATTGTTTTTTAGTAATCTTTGCATTGTTGAATCAATGCATTCTCATTTCATCCATTCTCTGAATTCTCTGGCCTCCAGCTCGTGATTTGGAAATCAATCAAAGTTTGCCATCACAAAGAGTATATAAATTATCTAAGTACACTGCAAGAATGTGGTGCAGGGAGAAGATAACCTCAAGAGCAACTAGGAGTGAAGAAAAATAAGGGCACATTTTTTTATTAAGCATTGATTAAGAATGTGTTGATTAATCAGCTTCTACACCAATGAGGACAGACCGCATAAGTTTCACACATACGTCTAGCTTGGGAGCTCTTCCATTGCATTAGATCAGGGATAGGCAGCAGCACTCCAGGACCGACATTGCCAATCCCTGCATTAGATGGACCGAGATTTTTGTCCTCATTTATTTTCACCTTATGATGATGTTCAGGTAATGATGGTTTGTGCAAGGCTGGCCGTTCCTAACCTGGCTGCTGGACTGGTCACAAGCTTAACTCTAAAGCAGTAACTCTACACGATCTCCTGAGAATATCTTTCCACAATAGACCACTCAGCACCGTAGGATCACAGCTTGACTCACGGTGTTTTCCCCAAAAGCCACATTTTATTTCCAACAAAAAGCACAGATCAGATTCTAATCTGACTGCCTTCACACTGACTTTGGGCCCTATCATACACCTGGCGCAATGCGGCCTCAATGAGTCTCATTGTGTTTTTTGCAAATTTCAGTCGGACGCCGTTATTATTTTCACGTCATGCGCCATGTTGTTTAAATAGCAAATGCATTTGTGCCCATCTGGTCTAGTCAACGGCGCAATATTCTTTGGGTTATTTAAAGAGCGCTTTAGTAATATGTGCCTATAGGCACAAAGCGCATACACTCTGCTTTTTACACACAAAGGGACGGCAGCAGCACACAAACATGCCACATTGTAACATGATTACAATGTGGAATATTATTATTGTGTACATAAGATAAAAAATCTGGCTTGTCCTGTACGCGTTCAGTCTTTGCTCATGCAAACAGCGAATACACCATGGCGCGAGCGTGACTGGCTCTTAAAGGGAATGGAAGATGAGACTCTGATTGGTTTACTGCACGTTACTCCCAAAACACACCCATTACTCATCAAGAGAATAGGGACAACCCTTTTAGATAACCATTTTTCCCATCGTTAAACTAGCAAAAGTGGATTCGGACACGCCCTAAGTGCACTTGCGCAGTGGGCTTTAGACAATGTGCTTAGATCGTCAAAATAGAGTCCTTTGTGTTACTTAAAAGACAGGAAATGACAGTGATTGTGTTATGGTATTATTGGTCTCAGTGTGGCACTAAATGTGGATTATTTGTATATTTTAGGAAAATTGCATTTTTAATATACTTTAAATTTGTTTAACAGCATTTCTTCCATTTGTTCTTTTTGGACAGCATGAGTCTGATTTAACCTCTTATTTGATAGCATTCTTATGTTTTTATTTTTGTAGTTACAGTGTCAAAATACTGATACGCAGTAGAAGCGATTGTGATCTATGGTTAGAGGGTTTGTTCTCAACCATACAAATTAATGTTTGAATGAATAATCTGTCAAATTGTGTGTCTTGTTGAGGAGAGGTATACCAAGTAAAGTTTTTTGAAAGTAATCAGATGTAGATAACACAGCTGAAATATCATGACCCAAGCCATATCTAGAGACCGTAATATCACAGGGACTTGGAAATAGGCTCTTTTTAGTTTAGTATAGTTTAGGTTAGTTTTGTTTGTATCTCCTCTCTGAAACGCGCAGATTTTTTACGAAGCTCATCGCTCTGAAAAGCGAGGTGTGCTATGATTGGCCAGTTAACCAGTGCATAGTGATTGGTGGAATACCAAGCGTGTGACGGAAATGTAACGCCTCTTACCATAAGATGTTGCGCGTTCAAAATGTTTACGGTTTTGTTTTACTTGGTGATATGTTAAATGAAGACTGTTTAATGTTATTATAAAATTTAATATTGAACTTCATTGCGTTTGCGCTGTGGTGGAAATAAGATTATCCTTCAATAAAGATACATTTCTTATAAAAGCTTACCCGCGAATAGGGACGTATTAAACTGTAGTTATGGAACTTTTTAAAAACAATCAAACAGTTTGCTCGTATAAGGACAGATTATGTCCTTGGTTATTTTTTAAATTATAATAGTGTGTTCTAATAACTATCAGGTATATGCAGTCGCTTTAGACTGGCAGAAAAAAAATGATCCTTATATGAACCTCTGTGATCATAACACGTTTGTTCTAATGATTTTTGTTTTAATGATTTAATGATTACTTTACTATGTCCTACATTTGGCTCAATTCTCTGCCTATATCGCTTTTTTTTGTTATTATAAACGTGAATAACTCTTGTTTTAATCTTTAATGTGTTGCCTTTAATGAATTTATCACATTGAATTTCACTGTTTCACAGTACATGTGGTTAAGTACTGAAGGCGCAAACTCTCCCTTTGCGCCTCCTGGCGGAAATTTGGCGAACTAGTTTCACATGTAAATGTTTTTTAACTGCCACCCTTCCCCAATGGCGGCACTCAATGTGGCGGTAGAGAGAATTCTGGTTGACTACCTACTGTATTTGTCCAAATTTCATAAGACGCAAATTAAAATGACATTTTTATCTGAAAATATCCATGCATGCTGCTGGCAGTGGTTCAAGTTCTTTGTTTTAAAGGGGTCATATGACAGGGCTAAAACTAATATTATCGTTTGTTTTAGATGGAATGCAATGTGTATACACGATTTAAGGTTCAAAAACGTTGTATTTTCCACATACCGTGCATGTTTGTATGATTTTTTACAAAGCTCATCGCTCTGAAAAGCGAGGTGTGCTATGATTGGCCAGTTAACCAGTGCGTAGTGATTGGTCGAATACTGCAAGCGTTTTACGGAAATGTAACGCCTCTTACCATATTCAGAACATCATGTTCCCATGCAATTGTACTGACAGGTGATAAAATGTCATCGGTACTTCCTTATATCAATTCGAGGCTGAATCTGATCCGGAAAATGAAGATGATCAAGCCGATACATCAACTTTGCCAGCGCAACTTGAGCAGGACGTAAAGGATTGGTAAGGTTTTATTAAAAAAATATGATGTTAAATAGTTAAAAACTATAGCTAACTGTTTTACCTTTTATATACGACGTTATAAAGACTATAAACAAACAACCATATACATCATACAGAGTTTGTGTGAGATAGAAACAAGCTCGCATTACAGAAGGGAATGGTATAAATAACGCGAGCGCTTTGGCCCTTCTTTATCAACCAGTGTTACGCCACGTCTCGTTGCGACTCAACAAAGACAATAAACCCAAAATAAATACTAAATATAAAAAGACATTATAAACACGACATTTGTTGCCTCTATTTGGAACATAATTACTGATTATTAGGACTTATGTTGTCTTTTTTCACGTTGCGCACGTGTCTGCATTTGCAGATCACAAACACACGACAAACTCAACTCGCGTTAGTCTGTAACAAAGTCATTTACAATAAAAATGTACTTACAGGTCGCGAATCTGAAGCGCCAGCAAAGTTTTAATGGTTGGAATGGCCCCACTTTTTAACCAAAGCTTTCGTGCACTGCCGGCCTTGATCTCTCCCAGGTTCATGAAGCAATCGTCTGTGAAATGCGCTGCACAAACTTGAACATTCGGATTGTACTTTTCTGGAACAGTGTTGTAAATAAAATGTAACCATTTGTTTTTAGTTGTCTCATCTTTTGGCAGGGCAAACAAAGAGTCTTTCTTTTCGCAACGAAACACAGCGTCTCCACGACATGGCTGCGGCGGTGACGATACAATGAGATTTACAAGTACGCCCACCTCACTTGCGTTTAGATTTGGGTGGTCTTATCATGTTACGAAGTGACGTACATTCGTCAGGGTGTGGTTACACGAGGTGTTTCAGGCAGGTCTGGGTGAGCATTCGCTTTTAGATAGAATGCATCTTTTGTTCCGACACTTTAATTTTTGCAAGTTACGTGTCTAATACATGCATGGGCAACTTATAACACACCAAAGACACGTATTTCCACCATATGAACCCTTTAAATATAGACACGGGACAATCGCGCTCACAATACGCTGTGACATTCTCTGCAGGGTTCGTACGGGTGCTTTAAATCCTGTAAAATGATTGAATTTGAATATAGTCATTGTAAGGTTAGAAAAGTGATTGGATTTGGGATCAAGTGCTTAAAACTGCCTAAAACTTTAATTTCGTTGCTTTCATAATAATTCGCAATTTTACGGAGAATTTTTCTTTTGAAATAAAATATACATTTTGCACATAACGAAAATACGAAAAAAATCGGCGCGTGGCTGTAATGTTATCTACCAGTCTTTTGGATGTGCGCCCTCTGGTGGAGCAGAGTAGGAGATGAAAATATGCCGGGCGTTTGCCGTTTCAATGCTCGTTGGCTGGAGGACGAAAATGACAAATTATGGCTAAAACGTGGACCAAATCCTCGAGTGGCCACCTGCAAAGTATGCAAAAAGGACGTGCAGCTCTTCACCATGGGGCCAGCTGCGCTTTCAAGTAGGGCTGGCACGATAAACCGACGATAAATGTCACGTGATTTATGCACAGCTTTTGAGTGAAGTACGGGAAAATGCTGCTGCATCCGAAAGCCAGAGAGCGCTCTCGTGCGGAAACTACAAATACGCACTGCAGAAGAAGACCATAACACGTTCTAGAATCTATGCTTATGGACATGCTTTTATCACTGTTGCTCAAGCCTCATCAGGTATTTTTATGATAATAAAGTATATAATGATCATGTTTGACGGGTGTTGCTTTTTCAAATGCACATTATAAGCGACTCAAACTCGCACTGCTTTTAGATCGAGCAGCATTTCCTACTGATCCCAGAGCCGTGCTTCACAGACAAGCTACGCATTAAAAAAATATTGACACATTGCATATCGCAGCCAGCTCGATTGCAATAGAATTTAGTGGTACCGCAATAAAATATCGTGCAGCCCTACTTCCAAGCCACATGAAAGGTAAGTTTTTCGATTATTTCGAAATTTTCGATTAGGCCAATTAAGTTTAAGGTAGATGGAAAAATTCGCGAACTAATACATTTTCGGGAGGGATGTAAAGTGTAATTGTAGGTCTTTTTTGCCAGATATGGTCGGAAATGAACAGCGACTGGGGCAGAAATTAGCCTGTCTTACTTAAAAACTACGTCAAGTTGTGTGTGTGTGCTCACCGTCTGAATTCTGCAGTGTCGCGAATTCTTTCTTTCATCAAACAACAAAGTGCTAATACGATGTTAACGATATCAGGGATTAGATTTATTTCGTATAAATAAAGATTTTATTTTATTTTTTTTAGCTCGCTGGGATCACCCGCCTAAAGTGCAAAATGTTTTTGGACGGGGTGGGGGTTGGGTGCTGTGTGGTATAAATGGCGTAGATGCGCCATCTAGTGGCTGTGTATTGAAACAGAGAAATACATTCCTGTTTTAGTTTTTTAACACTACACAAAAGTTTGAACAAAATACAATCAAGGGAACTTTTATAACGTAATGTTAAACAAATATCTTTAAGATTGAAATACATATGATAGATATGATAACCAGTTCATTTTTTTTCTTCTGAACTGTCACAAATTTACAGGTGGGGCATTTTCCATTATGTTAAAACAGTACCTTAGTCTTATCCTAAAGTAATATTGACAAACTAAATATATCATTTGAAAGCTTACAACCTACTGTTCCCACATTTGGTGACTAATTTTCAAAACAAATTACATAGGAACAGTATTATATTAATTGCATCTTAATGAGCAAAAATTGTTTTAAATTTAAAGAAAAACTTGATCGATTCTCTATTTGTGATGCGGCGGCAACCTATAATTCGCACCCATGTTCTTTCCATGTTTCTTTTGTGTTATTTTATGTGGTCAAATCATATCAATTACAAATAAGTGCCCAGAGTACTGTATAGGATGTCTGCTTTGTGAGTTAAATGACAATTTGCTCAAGTCTTTTATGGAATAAATTTAGTATAGTTAGTATATAGTATAATTACATATAATTGGCATACAGTATAACTATGGATTATCTACAAAGGAACATACAGTATATGTATGTCAGCATGTAATTAACGCAGTTGTAAGTGACTGGGAAAGTATAAAAACACACATTAAAAGTGCTTTTAAAGTGCTGGATTTTGATGTTGGAAAAGGTGTAAGAACCCTGATGTTCGGATAATGATTGTCGGTTCTCGGTTAGGGAAATTTACCGAAATGAGCATCCCTAGTGGGACATCTTCAGACACATGCTCTAAGCGGGGAACCAATCACGACAGACCTGGTCAGCTTTACCAATCAGAGCGTTTCGGACGGAGGGATTTTATATAGACCGGAAGAAATCCAGTTTTGTTAGAAGAGGGACAGCAGTGAACAATAGACTTGAAATATGTTAAATATGAAGCTTTTTTTCTGAAACTAGAAACATGAACATCCATTGTTAAACACCCCAAAAACATAACCAAAGCTTCAAAAACTGCAAAAGAATGGCTCCTTTAACTCCTTTATTCTAAAACATACCGACAACCAAGTCTGGCCGCTGCATTTTGGACTATTTCCAAACGGTTCATGGATTGACCGTTTGCAAACAGCAAACGGATCTTATTTATCATAGCATGGATTGACCAACAGTCTACGAGAGGATATAAATGCATGAATTACTCTCTCAAACTCAGAAGTTAAGTTTTTAACCTTGGCCAGTAGTCTCAACTGGAAAAAAACACGATTTGACTATTGCATGTACCTGCTTATCAAATAACAGGGTCAAAGACAACACCTGTAGAAAATTACTGCCAGGGCATATATAAACATAGCCTTAAGTTGGCATATCATAAGTAAACCACCATCTCGGTTTTGCATTAATTTTTAAAACCAGCTATTTATTGAAACATTCAATGGAAAAATGGCTCAAACCACTGTATGGGTCTATGATGGTGCCTATACAGTATAGACCTATTGACCAGGAAGTAATGCATAGAAGTTGATAAATTAAGATTAAGAACACAATTCTGCCACAATTTTGTATTACTCAACATTGTACTGCATTGTACAGGTCTGAATGTAATATTAAACACTGATCTTAACACAATGAGTTGATCTGAAGGACTCATTAATTAAAAATAATTATTCTCTTCTAGAGGAGTTTAGGGCATTTTCACATTTTCTGAACTATTTTTGTGTAATATTTTAATTTAAAAAAAAAATATTGCTCGACACAGCCTATTGTGTTAGTCAGGGTGATAGTTGATAAGGTATCTTTTCTGTGCTATTTAGAGTTTCACAGATTTTGAAAATGAATAAAATGGCATTCTTTTATCTCAGGTGGATGTTTGTGTGCAGGGTTTAAATTGGGCCTGGGCTGACCGGGGCTGGGCCCCACATAGACTCCAGGGCTTGACATTAACGCTTCCTTAGCGGCAAACAAGTAACCTAATTAAAACAACCAATAACCAAAAATAATTAGGCAATTACCAAAACGCAAGTATTATTCTGATTTTATTACATTTGTAACTTTGGTTTGAGGAGTGGGAGGGACACAAAATGGGGAAAAATGTTTTTGATTCGAATCCTATCACAAATTCAAAATACCTATGTTTTGCATCGTTTTTGATTGTTTAAATGGATTAAACCATGAAAGCCCACGTTTCTGTCAAGCCTTGTCATAAACACTACTGCTTTTAAAAGAATGAGTCCTTGTCAAACGAAAAAAGTAATAAATCACGCGTCGCGTTTCTTCCCCATAGAAGTCCATTATAAGGAAACCGCTTAACATAGCCTACCGAAACAACGACCACGTAAAAACAAATTTCTATTAAATAAAAATCATGTGATTGAAAACAATCTTTCAGTGATCTATTTTTAGTGTGCATGCAGGCACTGTGTCCAGCTCGGTCCTAGTACTTCTCAGTGGCGATGACGGCGTGTGGTTAAAGAATCATTACAAACAAATTTGAAAATGAGGGGGACACGAACGGGATTTTGAAAAGTGAGGGGGACATGTCCCCCCTGTCCCCAGTGGAAATTAAGCCCCTGGTCCATGCATAAACATCTGGTGTATCAGCCGTTTGACGAATCGTTTGAATGAACTACTCAATGACTCATTAGATGGTCACTTGGTCACTGTTTTAATTTCGTTTAAAGTATAATTTAAAAAATGAAGAGTTTGGTTCCAAAATGAGATAACTCAGTTTTTTAATTAAAAAAAAATCATGTTTTTTTATTATGCATTCCAATTAATATCAATCAAACTGCAGTTGGTTTGTTTTGATTTAACCCATAATAACAAAAAAATACAGCTATAACACAATTTATTAACACAATAAAACACAAAGAAAAACATGATAACATAATAAAGAACATGATTTTGCAAAAAAAATGTAAACTGAGTTATCTCATTTTGGAACCAAACTCTTCAAATATTTAAAACTATTTCATAACATTATTTAGCCTAATGCAGTTGTGTTTTCAATGTAAATGTTTAATTTGATAGTGTATAGAAAACGTAGCAGAGAGCTTTCTTGACTTGTTATATTTTACAGCTTATTGTGAAGATTTTTTGTAGGCTTTGCAAACACATGTACACCCCTTAAAAGCCTGACATCACGGACATCATTGTGTCCCAAAATCATGGTGTCTCTGTGTCTCTCATTAGTCTTTATGTTCCACTACTTTTACTTTTAACTTATTGTTTGCAGAAACCGATTGCTGTAAATATTATTATTGTGCAAATGTAAATTCATTGCACGTAATTTGAGCGAAAAAAGCAAACTCTGCACTGTAAAAATTAAAGGTACTTTGAGGAACCATTTGGGGTTCTTCACATTGCCACGCCGGCGGAACCCTCAGCGGAAACTCAAGGCACCGCTTAATGAAGGGCGGTTCTCTGAGGAACCCTCCAAGGCTTCTTGGGGATCCCTTTTATTAAAATGGTCTGGAACCATCTTGGGTGCTTCAAGGCACCATTTCAGTTTATATTTGCTATTCACAATATTTTAATAAGCAGAAATAGTAAATCAAATACAACAGTTTATTGATAAACAACAATTTACATTGAATAAATATTTACAGAATGGTCAATATTGAACATTACCATTCTCAATTCATGAAATCACATGTATAATTAATATTGTGTTGGTGATATTGTTATAAATGAAAAGTCTTTATATTAACAAAACTAACCAAATAATTTGCCTTAATTTTAAATATACTGTACATACAGAAATATTTCAGGTACTTTGTACAAATGTACAATTGTAAAAAAGTCCAGCAAAAAAGTAGTCTCTCATAGCAAGGCCTACACCCATGGTAAAGTTGTAATTTGCCAAATAGCAAATCCTTGCGAGCTAGAGAAAACAATGCTGTTCTCTCCAAATGGGTTTCCTGCTATTACCAGGTGGTGTGAGGACCCATGTAGTCAAAGTAAAAATTATTTCTATAGTACATTTCACAATTTTGCATTGCTAAAGTAGATATGTATTTATGGCAAAAAGAGAACAGGAGCTGCGTCTGTTGGCCTTGGGTGTCCCTGGCAGTGCAAGGATGAGCATCAGGGTGGGCTGGGTCTGTTGGCCTTGGGTGTCCCTGCGAATAAGACATGGAGACCAAAAAGAGGGATTTAGATAACGTCTCATAAAACATTAAATTTAATCATTTAGCACATCACAAATTGGTTTACAAATGTAACAAAGAACAAACAAAATATTACAATGCCTGGAAGTCACTGTTTTGGTCTATGGTTAAGGAGTACAATAGGCTATTTATAGCAACAACTGTAATAATCCACTTTATTCAGATTTTCCATTGTCAATGAGTATTTTTACATGTGCAAATATAACAAATAACATAATAATGAATATATCGTAATAAATATAATACTTACATTTTTTTGCTGCTCAACTGGAAAATACTGAAAATTCTGAGTTAAAAGGATAAAAACAGAACTGAATGATAAAAATATTTAATTACAGACAATTTATGTAACATGGGTGGGAAAACCATTCAACACAATCATCAATAAGTTAAAAAAGAGCTATACATTCACTAAAAGTGAACATAATAGCTAAAAGTGGCTAAAAGTCATTGTTTGTCATTAACACTAACGTTACGCATTTAACGTTAGCCAAACAAGCTTCATCTTAACTTATATTCGTTAGCATCTCGGCTAAAACATGCGCTGCCTACACTGTGTAAATAAATGGTTTAAACAGCCAAAAGCGGCCATACAATTAGACGTGTCAGAGTATACATTTATATAAATAGTATATAGTTAGTATATTTAAGTTATTTATATATTTTGACTTTAATTACATCCAATGGGACAGTCGAGAGGTTGTTGCGATCCGTTATTTTGAATTCCCGCCTGTCGCGCGAGCGGAACAACACCGGTGAACACTCGTGCCACTGATGTTTGATCGCAGACGGATCGGCGACATCACAGCACAGTGAGAGCTATTTGTGAACTGACTGCTCTGTATGCTTTAGAGATGTTATTCTAAGTCCGTATGCTTTTTGTCATAAGGTGATCGGTCTGCGCAGAGCTGGAAAAAGTTAAACACACATACTAACGAAAGCGCCACATGGCACATGCCTTGACGCTGCGACATTGGGCCAACAGCGCCAAAGTACTGTGGAGGGCGAAACTGCACAATAAACACACAGAGCAGCTGCAGTTTGTTTGGATGGAAAGCACAACAACGTTTACATTTT
Source organism: Triplophysa rosa (assembly GCF_024868665.1). Classification (NCBI taxonomy): domain Eukaryota; kingdom Metazoa; phylum Chordata; class Actinopteri; order Cypriniformes; family Nemacheilidae; genus Triplophysa; species Triplophysa rosa. The sequence continues at coordinate 5,582,690 of NC_079890.1, forward strand.
CAAAAGATTTCAGTGACTTAGGATCTACTTATAGAATAAAAATGTTTATTTATAATATATTAATATAATTAATGATATAATACAAATAAGAAATATAAAATAATCAAAAAGCTTGCTGAAATTTTTCAAAATAACATTTAGCCTTTTCTAATCATGCGCATGATTTTAAAATGTGTGTTCACTTAGCAGGGGCCAAAAACCAAACTTTGGACTATTCTTATTCTCAAAAAACATCGAAATGATCAGACACTAAAAATCCCTATTTCATGCAGAATTTTTGGGGGTTCCTCTAGATACTGTCATGTATAAGAGAGATTCTACAGGAACCACTTACAAGTTTACAGATCTTACAAGAACCATTTTTTAGAATTTGAGTTCCTTCAATAACCCGCAAAGCACTTTGAGGTCCCAGTGTAGTGAAAAGGTGACTCCAGAACTTCACAACTGAATGTGGGGTTATTCAAGAATCTTCTAGGTTCCTGGAAGAACCACAAAGACTATAGATGGTTCCACCATAACCCTTTTATAGAGAAAAAGAGCTTTGGAGCACCTAAAATACAGTTTAAGGTTCTTTGAGTACACAACAGGATATTTGAGGCACTTTTTCTTTTTACTGTGTGTATACATGCGGTGAAGTCCATCAAACCTGGCTGTTACATAGTAACCATTTCTGGTGTTTCTGCAAACAATGCTGTCCAAGAACATATAACTCTGCAAACAATCCTGACGACAACAAAATAAGAATCTATTGCCAATGGTGTTGCTATGATCATATTTGGAATTATTTGCTCTGAATTACCATGCTACGATGGCTTTTTTATTGGCAGTTCAGTTATTCAGTCTGACTTTGATCTCGATATTCAGATTGTCATTGAGTAGTAAGAGAGCTTATCCTTCTGTAATGCTAATTCTAATTAAACTACATACTATAGTATCAGTGAAAATAAAGGCAGGTTGTGTAAATGTGCCATTCGATATGGTGAGAGTGAAAGGCAGGTGGAGATGAGATAGTTGTAATTAGAAGCTGAGGGAAGAGTACGTGTGGATGTTTTCCAAGACCTTGTTAGTGCTAGACAGGTAACAGGCAGTTAGAAAGTAAATATGTGACAGGTCTACGTTCTTATTTCAGTTTTTGTCTTTGTCCTGGAGCATGTTTTATGACCATATCTTTTAAAAGGTGCTCTATTTGATAGCCATCTTGAAAGAGAGTATGGTTAACCAAATTACAGTGGCTGTTTACACCAAGATGATTGTTGTGAGATTCATGCTGGGGGATTTTCACAGGCTGATAGAAGAATTGAAGCTGTATCATTAAGAATTTCACCAGTACTTTAGAATATCTTTGAAAGAGAGACTTCAGGGTTTTTCCTGGCTCAAAATTAGGTGGAGGTGGTGCCATCCTGATCTTGTACACACACACGTAAGCCTACCGTACCTTTAAGTGGCTTAACCAAAGTGACTTTGAGTTTGACATATTCAAAGTTCTAATAAAATTAGATAAAAATGACAATTATTAAGTTATATAAAACATTTCTGTTTGGTTGAATAAAAGTAATGTTTTTGAAACAAATAAAGCTTTTTTATCATTTCAAATTACTTTTCAGCCCACAATAGCCAACTGAATTAACCAGTCTTTCTCACTGTAAAAATTGAACAGCTGGATCAACTTAAAAAAATGAGTACAAATGGTAAAACCTAAAAATGTTAAGTTGGACCAATTTAAATTTCCCAGGTAAAAAAACTGTAAAAATTATGAGTTGGATCAACTTAAAAAAAATATTCCAAAATGCTAAAACCTAAAAATGTAAAGTTGGTTTAAATTTCACAGCTGACAAAAGTGTAAAATGATCAGTTGGATCAACTTAAAAAATTACTTCAATTGGTAACACTTAGAAAAATTAAGTTGGTCCAACTTAAATTTCCTTATCTATGAAAAGTCACCATCATTGTGATCAGTGTTTCCTTGAGTTGGGCTCTTGACCCTTGACTTTCATTTATAAATTTGTTTGCCACTGTGTGTTTAAAGTACTTTAAAGACACACCGATTTTAAAGTATATTTGTTATGGCAATGCAAATGAAGATTTTATTGACTAATGTTGGTTGTTCAAATGTACATCATTCAGTAGTTTGATTCACTGATCTCATTTAGATCGTCTGTTGTGCTGCTGAAAGAACACTACAGTGGAAATGGATTTGCTTGCATTTTGACGTATAAATGATAAAATGATTCGTGAAAACAGGATGCAAATTTAATCTTAAATTTCTGAAGAGTTTAGATTCACACAGACATCAAGAATCAGTGTATGAATCTCAACCATGGTGACAATCAATAAACGAAAGCTTCATGCTGCAATGCATGCTGGGTAACATCAAAGTACAAAACTCATTCATGATTCCCAGCATGCATTTCAGTTGATCTGTTTATCTGAATTAGTCTGTTGATTGTCACCATTGTTAAGATTCATACACCGATTCCTGATGTCTGTGTGCATCTTAACTCCTCTAAAATTTATTTTCGATTAACTCTGCGTCCAGTTTTCATGAATCATTTTAAACATCAAAATGCATAATTCCCTTCCACTATAATGTTCTTTTAGCAACACAGCATGCAATCTAGATGAGATCAGTGAATCAAACTACAGGATGATGGATATTTTAACAACCAACACCAGTCAATAAAATGCTCATTTGCATGCCATAACAACATACTTTAAAACCACACAAATTTTAAAGCAACAAATGAGCTTTAAACAGACATTGGCAAACAAATTTGAATATGAAAGTCAGGGGTCAAGAGCTCAACTCAAGGAAACACTGATCACCATGATGGTGACTTTGGACCAACTTAATTTTTGTAAGTGTTACCAATTGAAGTAATTTTTTAAGTTGATCCAACTGATAATTTTTTACACTTTTGTCAGCTGTGAAATTTAAATTGAACCAACTTTACATTTTTAGGTTTTACCATTTGGAATATTTTTTTTAAGTTGATCCAACTCATAATTTTTTACTGTTTTTTCACCTGGGAAATTTAAATTGGTCCAACTTAACATTTTTAGGTTTTACCATTTGTATTCATTTTTTTTAGTTGATCCAACTGTTCAATTTTTACAGTGTAAATGAGCAAAGCTCATTCACATCTTGCATTCTCTGTGGTTGACTTTAAATGATTCAAGGATCTCTTATATTCGCTAGTGACTGAAAAGTTCAATAGTTTAAATGAATCGGTTCAAATGAGTCATTCGTGTGCGAGTCGTTCTGAACGCAATGTGCGTTCATACTGGCGAACTCGCTGTGTACAGTATACGCTGATTCAACGATCCAACTGCACCGCTAAAGACATTACAATGATGTACGTCATGTTCATTCAATAAATTTCAAGAAATTAAACGTACTTGGATGCAAATCAAACAGCCGTGAAACACAGGCTGGCTCTTGTTCTGCAACTCTTTTTAATGCCTCAGTGTGCTGATAACGAAACAGCGCCTCAACTGTGGCGTAATGTCGCAACTGCAGTTACAAATGACAGTCTGATAAATGCATGCAGCATTTCTTGTGAAGACTCGCAACATAATTTTGGCGAGAGCCTGAGGCGGCACGACATTTGACGGAGGCGGCCGCCTCCAATTTCTCTATGCAGGAAAAACCCTGGACTTGGGAAATTTTGGGACTTATTTTTTCTAGTAACTAATCATTGATGGAAAATGAATGTGTGTATCATTTTAACACACATTCACAGCCATTGGTTCAAATTTAAATGTTTACTGCACTCATTTTTAGTGCAGAACATTATGTGTGAATAGGCATTTACAATTCCTATTATGAATTTATTCATTTGTTTTTTATTAAAAAGAAACGAATGTATGTTATGAATGTGTTTTAAAGGTATGTCTAATTAATTATTAATTAATGTTCACCTAAAATACCATTAATTTCTCTCCTTTTTATTGCAGTGAATGCAGCTGGATATGTCTCAAAAGAAGATATTTCTAGTATTAATAACCATCAGTACTGTCAGCCTGCTTCTGCACCATGGGGGTCACTTGAACTTGTAAGAATCTCAGATGAATGCTCCTTCCATCTTTTCCTACCTCATTGATGACCGTAGATCAAGAAAAGAAAATCTAAATTGGGCTTTTCAGCAGGGTAAACCAGTAGATTAAGGTTTATGCAAAAATCAACTGTATCCTGAATGATTAACTTCTGTAAAAAAGCCAAGAGAGTAGACCAGCACAACCTCCAGTATTTCCCATTTTGTACTTGATGAACAAAAGAAATCTATACAGGTTTGGATAGACATAACTGTAAATTATAAGCTTTTTATACTGTATTGGTTTCCCAGACCCTATTTTGCAGCTAGTGTAGTTGGTCTCCATGCCTTGCCAAGAAGGTGTTAAGCTGGCAGGAGCATAGATATGTATAGATGCATGTTCGACTGCTCCAGATATGTAGATGCGTCCTCCATTTTGGAACGGTCCACTGACTTGACTCGTTTGACAGTTTGCCAAGGTGCCACAACACTGCATTGCCCCTGACTGTAAAAACTACAGGGATTTAAATTCTTAAAAAAAAAGGGATAACCATCTTGTTGTATTGCGTTATGTGAAACATAAGCGTAATGTTGGGTTTAGACAATAGCAAATAACGTTTGATAATCATACATGTACAGTATATAAATGCTGAAGTGTTGACGGACCACTTGGCAGGGTTGCCAGATCTGTGCAAAAAAATCCAATCTAAACTAGCTTAATAAAATTCCACAGAAAAAATATGGACTTGGCAACCCTTCACAAACTGGCTCGCAATGTTCCAATATTGCAGACGATCTATGTATAGCATCCCATAGAAAACACGCACGCACGCACGCACACACACACACACTCACACACATATATACTATATATATATATATATATATATATACACACAGTATCTATGGACAGGAGCTCAAAACATTTGTGAAGCCATTAAGCCAGTGGAAACCAGCCACCCTAGACCTTTCATTAGGCCTTATGTGACCATCATGTCACTTGATTATTTATATTTAATAATAATTGAAGGCTGACAGTGATATCGTTAATTCTCTTTGGTTTCTGTTCATCTGTCTGTAGAACATTGGAGGCCTTCTGGTTGGGGTGTCCATCCTCCACGCTTTCCTTTACCCAGGGCAGTAGTGATCCTACTCCTAAACACACCAGTGTAGCCTTCTTGAAGACGCACAAAACAGCCAGCTCCACTGTGCAGAACATGCTCTTCCGCTTTGCTGAACGTAACAATCTCACCGTGGCGCTGCCCATTACCACCTGTGACCATCAATTCTGCTATCCTCGGCCCTTCAGTGCCCACTTCGTCCACCCACATACGACACCTCCGGACATCATCACCAATCACTTACGGTTCAGCCGTGCTGAGCTTCGACGCCTCATGCCCAACAACACAGTGTACATAACAATATTGCGGGAACCAGGAGCCATGTTTGAGTCCCTGTTTAGCTACTATAATCAGTACTGCCTTAGCTTTAAACGTGTTCCAAATGGCTCTTTAGAAACTTTTCTGGACCATCCATGGAGCTACTATCGTCCAGAAGAAAAGGATTCGATGTACGCAAGAAATACGCTGACCTTTGACCTAGGTGGCGACAAGGACCGTCCGTCGTCAGAAGCACCGGCGTATGCGAAGCGGTTTGCTGTGGAGGTGGAGCGAGTGTTCTCGTTGGTTATGATAGCAGAACACTTTGACGAATCGCTAGTGCTACTACGCCGCTTGTTGTCGTGGGACCTCGACGATGTTCTGTATGTCAGTCTTAACATGAGGACCACCGACTCTAAAAGCAGCCTTTCCAGTGAAATTACAACCAAAATCAGAGCCTGGAATGCCATAGACTCCGTACTGTACGATCACTTCAATGCCTCATTGTGGCGGCAACTAAGAGCATTGGGACTAGCATGCGTCGAGCGGGAAGTCCAGCTGTTGCGTCAGTCTCGGGATCGACTTGTACGTGGCTGCTTCGGTGGACATTTGCCACCACTTCGTTCGGCTTCTCAGATCACAAATAAGGAATTACGGCCCTGGCAGCCGAGCGCCAAGGTGGCGATTGTTGGGTATGATTTACCAGTCAACGTAACACACAAAGGCCACGTGCCTCCGCGAGATGACTGTTTAAAGATGATAATGCCAGAAGTGCAGTATACACGGCTGTTACTCCGATCAGAGTCGCTGCGTTATCGGAAGCGATTTCTGCGGCACTCCCAGCAGACTTTACACGCCGCCGGACAGGTTCGGGTGCATAAAGAGTTTCCGAGTTTGCTACCGCGACCGTCAGGGACTATGGCTCGGAGCACCAGAGGGGCAATGACCAGCATAAAAGGATAGTTAAACTGCGTTTATTCCTCTCTTGAGTTGGACTGCAGGTAGATTTCCATGAGATGTTGGTCATACCTGTACAGCATGAATGTGAGCACACACTCAACTCTTATTCTAAAAGTTGACACAAACACACACAATCTGTGTGTTTGTGTACTTCTCAAAATGAATTATATATTCAAAAATATATTCTCAAGGCATAAAAGCAACATGGAATATCTCTTACTTTAAAAAGACCATTTCTGCTTATTTATTCCTTTGTATTTAAGCCACTGTGTTTTTACTACACTGACACTAACAGTCTCACGACACCGGGTTTAGATGGTTTCTAGCTGGTCCAAGCTGGTCTAAATGGTTGATCAGTTATTTTACCAGCTGGTGGGGTGGGGTGGGGCTGACCTTACGGACCATTATAGTCAAGCTGGTTTGACCCTTACCAGCAACAAACAAGCTATTATGACCTTGAGCCTTTGTCTACTGGTATACTGTAGAAAATTTTTGTTTGTATTTCAGGCCTCTGGTAATAGAAGACTTACAGCTGAGCAAATGCACCTTGTAATACATGCTGAGACTGCGCCTGAGCCATAAGACACATATATGTGGGTGGCATAGTGTGTTAGTGATGATGCAACCTTCTCAATAGACCTAATTTAAATTTTACCCTCTCCTTGGGCAGTGCTTGGGTTACAAAGCCCTACATTTAAAACACTCATCCTTTACTAGATGCTGAGAATAAGTGATGAATGAAATACATAGGCAATGAAGAGTTACTCTGATAAGTTTTCTTTTGTTCTAAAGTGTTCTCAGTTTTGGGGATAATGCTTTATGGTGCAGTGTTGCAAATATGTCATGTTTATTGTTTATATTAGGAAATAAAACTCTACATTGTTAGAAAGAATCAAACTGAATTTCGATCTGTAGGAGCAACCAATGCTGAAACATACTGTATTGTACGTTAAACAATGGCAAAACGGAGGTCAGTTTGGGGAGCCAGTTGTTATTTTTGCTATTCTGTCTGACGGTTTAGAAATTACACACTGTTGTTTGAAATCTGACACATTTGCAGTCACATATGTCTCAAGTATGTCGCTGGTCTAACCTCCGACAATGTGATCTGACGGTGGAATGTAAAACCATAGTCAAGGTTGTACATTTGAAGTTGGCTATTTGACTTTGATGGACTCTACAACACTACATCACTTTTATTGAAGCCACCAAATAGAAACTGAATACCTCACAGCCTCTAGAACATATATTTTATTTTCTAATACTGATTTTTTTGCCATCCAACACCTTTTCTGGAAGGTTTCTTGAGGAACACCAAGAACATGGACAAGCTTCCTGCTTTCATTCAAACGTTCCTGCAATAAGAATATCACTAATTCCACTACTCTTTGTCCTAAAGCTATTTTATTCCATTATCCTGAGTGAAGAAGACATTTTTATACATCATCATTTGATAAAAGATCTCACTGGCATATTTTTAATAAAGCCATATTGTATTTTAGAGAAATTTGTGTTTTTGAGCAATATAGCAATGGTATGCAATTCTACTGGATACCGTAATGTAATTACTAGTCTGAACATAGATCAAAGTGACAACAAGCATTTTCAAAATGGTTATCCTCCCATGAATCAGCTTCCATCTTTCCGGGTGGTCTAGAAGATGCCTGAGACAGAATATACTTTAAGTAGTCTGGAATTTAATTGACATGGATCTATGCTGTAAACCATTAAGCCACACAAATGCCAATACAAGGTGTATACAGTTTAGCATTCCACCTCCTAAAGGGATAGTTCACCCAAAATTTAATTTTGTCATCATTTACTCACCCTCATGTCATTCTAAATCTGTGTGACTGACTGACTTATGCAGAACACAACTAATATTTAAAAAACCGTTGGTAACCAAACAACATTGGCACCCATCGATTTCCATTGTATGGACACAAAATTGACAGAAGAGTATAAGTTCCCCTTCAGTCGGTCTCTCGATGTTGTGTTGAGAGACAAACTGGGGTTTGATCTTGAAAAACTATTATCTCCGGGAGGAATTTTAAAACACCAATGGGCTTGGTGAATGGCACACGCATGCCAGTCCCCGCCCCGTGCATATGGGTATAAAAGGGAGGTGGCGGTGGACATTCACTCATCCTTCGGAACCTGCATGACGGTACATGTCAAGCGATTATTCTCTTCGAGAATTCTCCTTCCAGACTGCTGGATTTACGGCGTGGAGCAGCAGATTTCTCCCTCTCGGTAGTGGACTTCCCCTGGGTGTCTAGGCAGCGAGCTGCAGATATTTCTAAAAAGAGCAAATTTCCTCTCACAGTCTGTGCTGTCTTCGGGCATGTGTCGCAGCTGTGTTCTTGGGTATGACAGACTCATTCCCGAGTCAGACGGGCACGACACTTGTATTGCTTGTTGGGGTTCCAGCATGCACTCGCAGGACTCGTCGATTAAGGTGTTGCGGTCACGGTTGGCTACATTCTCTGGAATTCTCTGGAATGTAGCCGCAAACCCGTCTGTTTCCCGAGCATCTACTGCCGTTTCGGCGAGGTTGACTGTTTCGGCGAGCGGCGGGGATGATTGGGGATTGACATGGATGTCACTCCGCCAGTTTCGGCTCGCGGATCATCCGTGCCCTTGCACGCTCACCTGGCTCGTCCCTGATGGGCGGCGGTGTACCGTCCCATAGCGGGCAGACTCGACAACGGGATGGGTACGAACTTTCTGTCATAACGTCGGACAGCTACCTCCTAGCATCGGATACGGAGACCCCTTGGAGCTCCCGCCTCCAAGCGGTCAAGCCCAAGATGAGGCGACGCAGAGATGACGGCCGTGCCTGACCTGGAGGTGCATAAGGAGCTCACAAAGAGGTGGAATATGCCGTTCACAGCATAGGAGCCGTGGGCTCAGGAGCTGTTACTTCCCTGGACGGTGGGGCAGCTAAGGGATATGTCGATGTCCCCCAGGTGGAATGTGCAGTCGCAGTGCACCACAGACGCTGCCACTTGGAGGGGTCAACCAAGGCTCCCTTCCCGGGCATGTAAGCTCTTTGACGAAGACTTACGATGCTGTGGGTTAAACTGCTTCCGCCTTCCATGCTATGGCGGTATGTCAGGCCCATAATGCTATGGCGACCCATTGGGTCATATGTCAAAGCATTAGGATCTGGTTGAGGGGAAGGCTGACCCGGCTGCGCACCGCCACCGGTCTTGCGCCTCGTGCGACAAAGGTCATGGCGGGTGCTCTGGGTCGGACGATGTCCAGGATAGTGGTCCAAGGGAGACATCTGTGGCTCTATCTTGCGTAGTGACGCTCAGAAGGCTCGCCTTCTAGATGCGCCCATCTTGCAAGCGGGGCTGTGTGGTGACACCGTGGAGGTTCTCCGTGGTGAAGAAGCAGACTGCTCCACCGTGACCCGGCCACCTATCGCTCGTTAAGGTCCCGAGCGCAGCTTGCCACCCAGCAGCCCCGCCCCCGTGGTGGTCCCTCTGGTATTGGGGCCCTCCAGACGACGGCCCGCTAGAGATGCAGAGCCCTGTGGGAGGGGGCTTCTGCCCCATTGGGAACCCGCCTAAAGACAGAGCGGCCCTGACCGGATGAGCCAGGGGGATTGAGAGTACAACGGGGGATTGAGAGTACAACGGGCGGTCTGGCCCTGTCTTCCCAGGTTTTTACCAAACTCGCTGAGGCTGCCTTAGCTCCCCTCAGGGAGCAAGGCGTGCGCACAGGGACCTCGTGCTTCGGCACCTAGACCGACTGGGTCTTCGGGTCAACTGAGAAAAGAGCAAGCTCTCCCCGGCGCAGAGCTCTTTTTATCTCGGTATGGAACTCGACTCTGTCCGTATGTCAGCGCATCTCACTAGTGAACGCGCACAGTCGCTGCTGACCTGTCTGAAACACTTCAGACGGACATCAGCGGCCCCGCTGAAGAACTTTCAGAGGCTCCTGGGGCACATGGCATCCTCGGCAGGGGTTATCCCTCTCGGGTTGATGTACATGCGACTGCTTCAGCACTGGCTTCAGAGTCGTGTTCCTTGGAGGGCGTGGCACACCGGCACCAGGCGCATTACGGTGATGCCTCAGTGCCTTCGCACCCTCACCCCTTGGTCGGATCTGGCTTTTCTCCGAGTCCACTCGGGCATGTTTCGAGGTGCGTAGTGGTTGCAACAGACGCCTCCCTGCAGGGGTGGGGTGCCATGTGCAACGGGCATGCAGTACCGGGCCAGTGAACGGGATCCCGTCTGCGGTGGCACATCAACTGCCTAGAGTTGTTGGCTGTCCTTTTGGCACCGAGGAGGTTCCTACCCCTCGTGCAGGACGAGCATGTGCTGGCGTACTGCCGTGGCGTACATCTATTGTCAAGGCGGCATACGCTCACGGTAGATGTCACAACTCACCCGACGCCTCCTCCTCTGGAGTCAGCAGGTGATCAAATCCCTGCGAGCCACCTTCATCCCAGGCAACCTGAATCAGACTTCTTTAGGAAGAGAATCAGATTCTCTTCCTAAAGAGAGACTCGAGAGCAACATCTCCCCATCCATGCTGAAAATGTATGTATAGAATAGAATAGAATGAGCTTTATTGGCCAAGTATGTTTCCACATACGAGGAATTTGTTATAGTGACAGAAGCTCCACAGTGCAACAGAAAGACAGCAACAGGACAGAACACAGATGATAAAAAAATAAAAAATAATATACAATAATATAGAAATAGGCAATGTACAAAACAGCAAAAACACAATATACAATATAGACAATTATGTATGTACAGGTCTGATATGTGCAAATTTGGTGAATAAATAATGTAAAATAGAGTTGTGTGTTCCGCGTTTAATGTCAAGTGTTCATAAAATGGATTGCCTGAGGGAAGAAACTGTTCCTGTGTCTGGTCGTTCTGATGCTCAGTGCTCTGTAGCGTCGACCAGACGGTAACATTTCAAAAAGGGAGTGTGCTGGGTGTGAGGGGTCCAGAGTGATTTTACCAGCCCTTTTGCTCATCCTGGATGAGTACAGTTCTTGGAGAGTGGGGATGGTTGTCCCAATGATACGCTCAGCAGTCCGGACTACCCTTCGTAGTCTTCTGAGATCAGATTTGGTAGCTGAGCTGAACCAGACAGTTATAGAAGTGCAGAGGATGGATTTGATGATGGCAGAGTAGAACTGTTTCAGCAACTCCTGTGGCAGGTTGAACTTCCTCAGCTGGCGAAGGAAATACAGCCTCTGCTGGGCCTTGTGAGAGTCAATGTGAGTGTCCCACTTCAGATCCTGAGAAATTGTGGTGCCCAGGAATCTGAATGACTCCACTGCAGTCACAGTGCTGTTCATGATGGTGAGTTTGGGGAGAACAGGGGGCTTTCTCCTGAAGTCCACGATCATCTCCACAGTTTTAAGCGTGTTAAGCTCCAGGTTGTTAAGACCAGGGGGGGCTGTCTCCAAACAGAGATTGGCGCACTGGATCGTGGATGCCATTACTTTGGCATACTCGTCCCAAGATCACCCGTGCCCGCTTGGAGTGAGATCCCACTCCACCCGGGGTGTGGCCTCCTCCGGGGCACTGGTGCAGGGCGCTTCTCTGGCAGACATATGTAGTGCTGCTGGTTAGGCTACGCCCAGTACTTTCGCGAGGTTTTACAACCTCCGTGTGGAACCAGTGTCAGCCCGTGTCTTACACGCCACCGGCATGTGAGGCCGGCAACTGGGTTGGGCGTACACTTGTGAAAGCGCCTTCTCCCCCTCCCCGGGCGAGTCTAGCGCACTATTCTAGCCTCCCCACTTCCCCCCTTAGGATGAAGTACAGGCATTCTATCCATCACTAAGCATTGGCAATTGTGGTAATAGACCGGGCGGAGCGGTCTGTTGTAACCAAGTCCAGTACTGGTAGAGTCACCCCTGCTCAGCTGGATCCCTATACACGGACTGTTGCCCCATACCGAGTGACTCCCCTGCAGGGTCGTCCCCGTATGTTGATTCTTCACTCTTGGTTCCCCTGTCGGCGAACCTGTGACCTCCCCTCCGGTGGGTTACCTCACCTGGGTTCTGTCCCCCCTACTCGGGCTGGCGCATTTTTTCGCATGTTGTTCTCCCCACCGGTGAGACCATGTTGGTGTCCTCACATGTAACCTCCCCTTGTGGCAGAATGTGGCCTCCGTAGCATGCTCTTCAGCAAGAAGAGCAGTGTTTCCCCAGTGTTCCTCACGGTGCTGGGCAGCGTCTCGCTAATAGAGACGAACGCCACCGTCCGTGCGGCCATCAGTACGAGCCTCTCAGTAGGTTATTAAGTACTGATCCCACTGGAAGTTTCGTGGTAGCGCTCACTTGTGACTCGCTAGTCTAGTCAGTGTCGCTCCGCTTGAGGTCGTGATATGGCTCAGCGCCGTGGCGTGTTGAGATAGGTCCCCAGTCTGTCTCTCAACACAACATCGAGAGACCGACAGAAGGGGAACATCTCAGTTACGACTGTAACCTCCGTTCCATGATGGAGGGAACGAGACGTTGTGTCTTCATGCCACAATGCTTCGCCGACCCTCTGTAGCGACCGGGAGATGTCTCTCAGGTTCCTCAGCCCAAAAGATGAGTGAATGGCCGCCGCCACCTCCCTTTTATACCCATATGCACAGGGCGGGGACTGGCGTGCGTGTGCCATTCACCAAGCCCATTGGCATTTTAAAATTCCTTTCGGAGATGATAGGTTCTCAAGATCAAACCCCAGTCTGTCTCTCACACAACATCTCGTTCCCTCCATCAGGGAACGGAGGTTACAGTCGTAACCAAGACGTTTTGATTGACATGATGATGAATAAATGATGACAAAATTTAGACAGCTCTTTACCAACAATTTTTGAACTACAATACATGTCCAGTCACATGTTAAATTGTTCTTCACAACCAAGACTAAATAGCATTTCTTTGTAAAGCATTTTGAGGTGGTCATTGTAGAAGTGACCTCTTTATTCTCTACGAACAAAAAAAACACCTTGAGAGAGATTGGAGATATGCATACTGAAATAGACATACTGAAATAGGTAATGAGAATTTCAATTTCTTTCGCAATTAAAATACTCATTACCATGCCTACACAGAATCTTTTGTGATTCACAAAATGTACATCTCCAACCCATCTGCATGTGTGTTTAAGTATTTTGGATCATTTTGATAGTGTTTATATACATCGTAATATGAGCTTAATCTAAAATTCCATTTTGTTCCAATCCAATTTGAAGAATTTCACAGATTTTCCTCAGAAGAGCAGAGCATGTCTACAGCGTCCATTTGGGCCTGTCCATTGGGTATTTAGTAGTGTAAATATAATAGATTTCAGTTTCATGAAAAAGGAACAACAGAATTCTGGGTAAAATTTTAAGGATGAAGAGCAAACTCATTCTTTGTCCTTGTTTGAGTTATAATGCAAGTAGATGATTTGGACACAAACAATTAAGTGTGTTGTCATCTTTAAATGTAATACAAAAGCAGAATTACAAGTGATTTTCCTAATTTACTGTATACAAAGCAAAAATAAAAAAGCTGCTGTACTGTATATTGTAATAGTGTGAACATTTCGAAGACTGTGAAGACAGAATGAGATTTATTCTGTGAAGCATTGGGCTTTTCTGTGTATGAAACTGGCTACATGTTGTATGTTAAAATGACACTACATTCTGTTCCATCAAATGTATTCTTTTATGTATTTATTTAACTGCTACATTAAGCAATCTTTTTAAATCTGTTTAGGGGCTTTGAATTGAATGCTTCTGACAATCTCAGTTTGGCTTCTTAAGCCGTGTGAAGAGGGATGTAATAATATTGACCATTAAATCTGGAAAAACAATCCTGTTGTGCTTGTGTGCTTTATTATTATTTTTGTTCATATTTAAACATTGTTGATTAATGAAAGACTAACCATTTATAAGAAGTGTGACCTGACCCCAATATATTTCTAATTTATCAAGTGGGGTAATGTGAGAGAAAATAATACAAATATCAACCCAGTCTCATGGCAGTTTGTGATATAGACAAGATTCTATTGATTAGTGTTCATGGGCACAAATTTTTGCTTTTTCCTGTCAGTCAGCACAATCCTTTTGTCGTGTCACGAATCAGTAGATACATTTTTGTGATTACGTATTTCGAAAGCACATTTGCATCCAATAAAATGTTTAAAATGTCAAAGGTGGTAAACCTGGTAAACCTTAATAGAAAGTAACAGTTCACACAAACAGTTCACAATGTTTTAATGGAGGTCTAAATAGGTTTGGGGGTAGCGTCATCATATGGTCTTGTCAAACATTTTTCAATGTATTTAAGCAGCTGATCTACAGCCGCTCATCTTTTTCTTATGCCAGCTCTTCAGGCATGCCTCCGTGATCCCGAATCCTACAGGCTAAATTAGTTTGCTATTATTATTCCCATTATAAATAAGACCAAATTTGTTTACCATTATTATTCTGTTAAGACTGGATGGGCAGGTGAACTTAAATTGTATTTCAAGTAGCCCTATATCCTGGCAACATAAACAAGTAGTCCATATAACTTCAGGACCTTAGGAAGTAATGCAATAACTTAACAATTGCAGTCTGTTCCAAATCAACCATCTACAGATGGGATGATCTGTAAAAATGTGCTAATTAATCGAAGGTTAAAATCTTAATTTCCTTTTTTAACTGTTTATTTTTCTAATATTTAGTAGCTCAAAATTATTTATTTGATTAACACTAACTGTTATTTTTAGCTTTAAATATTTGTAGTTTGGTTCTCTTGATTATTTTGGTCCAGACCAAAAAATAAAAAAATAATTCCACACACAAGCATTTTTTTGACACTCCATGTTTTTCTTTTTTACCTATTAGCTGTCTGTTGAACTTCCATATAAAATCAGTATCGCACTCTCAGTTATGCGGTTATCAGCACACTGTGATTGCCATATGACAGATGAAAAGCCTGGCTTTGAACATTGTTTTATTATGTGGACATTACTAAACTTAACTGTCATTCATATTAAATATCCTTTGGGTGGTGCTTATTTCAATTCCAACACTTAAATTAAATTGGAGCCAATCCTACATTTAGCATTTTACCAACCCTGGGTTTAACTTTAGCATAAGAATGTTAGTGTGTATTTTTCTTTTCAGAAACAGACTTTCATTAACTGTGTAACCACTTCATTCTACTGTTGAAGGACTATTTAAATGTTAATACATTGATGTGTGGTTTGTTAATTACAGTGTTATAACATGTTAATTACAGTGACTGTCACGCTTTGTTTTCAGCTCAAAGCACTTACACTTCATTTTTGTTTTTTACCATTAGGTAGGCTATGATTTGAACATAGTTTAAGTTACCTTTAGGTTAAGTATTGTCTGCTGTTTAAAATGCATTTTTAATTAGCTTTCTAGACACAAATTAAGCCCAGTCTAATAAATCAAAACATTAGTTCCACTGCAATTATCCAAATGTCAAGCAGTTTTAGATATCAAGAGAACTAATAGAGGGTATGCACGTGACGTCACTTTCCCACGTGAACACACCAAAACACGCTCCCTTGAGTGGCAAAAAACTGGCTGCTTACAATATCAGGAAACGCAATTCAGTGCAACATATCAATTTCCAAGGACACCTGGTTCCTTTGTGAGTCGTAAGGGTCACTGTTGAGTCCAACTGCTTTTAATTTCAGCAAATAATTGCGAGTTTTAATTCCGGTTTCTTTGTTTCTCCTATTGAAAGCAGCCATTTTGCTGCGTGTTTTTCCACTCAAGGGAACGTGTCCTGGCATTCAATGGGGCGTTTACTGGCATGTTCACGTGGTAAAGTGTCGTCAATGCATACCCTCTATAGCACGATCACCCTGAGATGCTTTTTAAACAGGATTGAAAAAGTTACCATCTCTTACTGCCTGCTTGTTAATCAGTTTTTGTACAAGTGATATTTTTGAAAATAAAAATGTAATTAAGATTTAGAAAACAATTGTAAATAAATAAATCATTATGTTGGCACAATCATATTTTTGTTTACATTAAACATTTAAGCATTTTAGTCAAGAAATTCTAAACATTGCTTTGCTTGGCATAAATGGATAGCACTGTTGCCTCACAGCAAGAATGTCTTTGGTTCGAGCCCCAGCTGGGATGGGAAGCTCTTCTGTTTGGAGTTTGCATGTTCTCCCTGTGTAAGCATGGGTTTACTCTGGGTACTCCGGTTTCCTCCCACAGCCCAAAGACATGCAGGTAAGGTTGACTGAGGATTCCAAATTGTCCCTCCTCCAACTTGTGTATATATCGACTTGTGCATAGAACAGACTTGTGTATAGATTGACTAGTTCTCACCATGAATATTGCCTGAGATGCTGGAATGGCGTTAAGAATGAAACAATAAATAACTAATATAATTTAAAATTTTAATTCAATATTGTAGTTCCTTTCGTTTTTTAACCTTGCCACCAATTGCCCTCAATTAAACACAGTTAAAATCAGTCACAGCCAACAACACTAACAAAACCTTAGCAGTCACGATTACATATGGCTATTATAGCTTATTAGTGGTGCTTGCTAGGTCAACATTACAATAACCATTGCTTATATTACAGTATGTTAAGGTCAAATTATTTAACTATGGCACATACTGACATTATTTATAATTTAAACATGAGACCATAAAAGGTGACACGAAGAGGAAGAGACCAAACCTGAACATTCTATGGAGCACATTCGAATCTTGGATTCTCACTTTACCAAAGGCACTCTAAACTTACATTTTGAGCATGGCAAGTGGTAATTTTGTTTCCTGGATGACGTGTTTGGGAGAAAGTGAGAGTGGGGGCAGACGACCCTTCAGAGGACAAAAAACCCCAGACAGAACAGTACAGAGTAACGTAAATGAAAAAGAGAGAGAACGCGGGAGGGTGAAGGACTTTTAAATGCTAAGCAGTAAAGATTTAAACCCCTCCACACACATTCTGGCAGTTTAGCCTATGGAGCGTTGCACTCGACAGAGCTGATCTTTCAGCAGCAGACTAAATATTTATGGGGCATGGGGGTTAATAATTTAAGACTCGTACAGATGCTGCAGCCAGTAAAGACCTGCAGAGATCAGCTTGACCATTCGAGTAACGGGACCAACTGCCCTTTGGGCCGTGGAATGAAACGTGTGTGCAGATTGCAGGCCTGCTTAAAGCAAACACTTGCAAAAGCGCTGCTCTGTAGACATCTGAACCCTATTGTGTCCACCACCACCAAGGTGCTAAGGAAATACGTTCAAACGTTGATCGCTTTGGATGTTTCTGTAAAACGGTAAGAGTGGTTGGATTTCTATGGTCTATGATTTCTTTCAAGACACAGTCTGTAAAGACATCACATGCAGTTTTCCTTTAATACCAGGATCACGTGTTTGATTCCCATGCATCTGTTCTCAATGTCTATTGCTCAAATGCACTGTAAAT
This sequence comes from Triplophysa rosa, assembly GCF_024868665.1. Lineage (NCBI taxonomy): Eukaryota > Metazoa > Chordata > Actinopteri > Cypriniformes > Nemacheilidae > Triplophysa > Triplophysa rosa. Next base: position 5,600,492 of record NC_079890.1, read on the forward strand.
TGCTCATTACCGAATGGATTACTTGGACCAAAAATTGAAGAAAAAGCAGCCAAACAGAACCCAGAATAGATAGGAACTTTTGGGAAGCATCACAGGGTGATTCTTTAAAAAACTGAATGATAGTAGAACAATATTTTTGGTAAAGAATGGGATGCCTAAATATGACAAAAGTTTTTATTTATTTGGGATGTTTTTAGTCACAACATAAATCGGTGCCGAGGACCCCGCTGCCGTGGTGGTCGACCTCTTCCTCGTGGTGCTGGTTTGTTAGGGTGAGATTCCTGAAAGGAGGTAAGTAGTGACAAATCAAGGATGCCATCTCTCGGGACCCATGAGCTTTCTTCCGGACCGTAGCCCTCCCAGTCCACTAAGTATTCCAGTTTACCACGGCAACGCAGTCCAGGGTCTCCTTAACTGCGTAGATGGTGGCATCTTCCAATTACAGCAGAGGAGGGGGGATCTTCTTTCGGCCCTGGCTCTGTTGAAGAAACAGATTGGGGTGAGTGATACTGTATGGTTTAAGGAGTGACACGTAAAAAGCTCGGTGAATGCAGTAGGTGGAGGGCAATTTGTGGAGGTAAGTGACTGGGTTAATCTGACGAACTACATGGAAGGGCCCAATAAAACTGGGACTTAACTTTTGGCACTTGAGTTTTATCCAGATGCCCCCTGTGGAGAGCAACACCTTCTACTCAGGTTGGTACTGCGGGGTTTCCTTCTGCCAGGAATCCAACTGGATCTTCTGGCGTCATATGGATCTCTGCAGATAGTGGTGAGCTTCATTCCAGACTCTCGCTCTCCTGTAACCAGTGGTTAACGGATGGTACTTTGGAGAGTTCACCGGACTACTGGACTACTACACGGGAGGTTGGTAGCTGGATCCCCCTGCTGCTGAGACAGCAACGCTGCTACATCAGAGGATGAGGCATCCACCTCTACCACGAAGGGTATGGAAGGGTCAGGCTGACTAAGGAGCTGTGCAGTGGTGAATGTTTTCCTGATTTCCGTGAATGCTTGTGTGCCAAAGAGAGACCAGGACAGAGACTTGGGTTTACCTTTGCAGAGTCTGGTGAGGGGATCTATTATGGAGCTGAAGTTCTGGATCAATTGTCTGTAGAAGTTGGTGAAACTGAGGAAACGCTGTAGTTCTTTGACTGATTTGGGAGTTGCTCTTCACCATGGAGTTGTTCTATGTATTTTGCAGATGTTGGAGATCTTGGATGCAGAGCCTGATGGAGCAAATAAGCGCACACCTTGACATGGGAACTAGAGAGATGACGGACTCGGAGCAAGAGGAAGCGAACGAGCTGAGATCAGGCGAGTAACTTCAGAGAGTAATCCAACACAGCGATCACAAGGGAGTTATATCAGGGAGGGATTGAGTCCATCACAAAGTGAGACCAGACAGAGAGTTAGGTGTGTGTGTGAGAGCCTGGCAGATCCGTGACATCAACAATAATGTCTTTAATAAATTATGTTCAGTCACAACTTTTTTTCTTTTTTAGTATATGATTTTGGTGGTTTTTACTCATTTAAAATTCTACTGAATGAACTTGACTTGAAAAGACAGTTCAGCCCAAAATGAAAAATCTTTCTTCATTTACTCACCCTCATGTCATTCCAAACCTGTATGACTTTCTTTCTACTGCACAACACAAATTATGATATTTTGAAGAACGTTGGCACCCAAACAACATTGGACCCAGCTGACTTCCATTGTATGGACTCAAAATCATTTTGCTACATTTTATTCTTTTCCACAGTTCCACAGACGAGTCATTGTACATGATTTGAAAAACATGAGGATGAGAATATTTATTTTTGGGTGTGCTATCCATTTAAATGCTTTAGTGACCTAACAATTTTTTCTTTTCGTTCTTCATAAGAACAAAAAATATCTCAAATTTTCTAATGTTTTGTTTTGTGTTAATTCATCATAAACTAACTCCAATTAAATGGTGCTTTTAAAAGTGCTTTACGGCCATTAGGCCATACAGCCAACATCCTAACAACAAGCAGAGGAGATTAATAACATCAATGAGCCATTGAGAGACTTCGCTCCAAGATGAACAAGATTTTGCTCTTTAGGAAAAAGCCATGGCTCAATACTCACAGATGGACTGAGAGCGCCTCTGATTACACAAAGAGAAAAAGCAGATGCGCCATCATTAAACATCAATACTGTTTCGCCTAGATGGTGCCCATGGGAGTCTTAAGTCCACCATTCTCTCTCTTTAGCTCGCTCTCTTTCTCTCGAGCCTATCACCACTGTAACCCAAGCCCTAAATAAAAGCGTGTGGATAGTAGGTAATTCGAGTTTTTATTCAGTTGTAACTGTGTAGTGGATCTGAGATTTACGGAATGGGGCAGCATGTGTTTTGTGTATGTGCAAATGTGCAATACGACCCCCCTTTGCGTTCAGTTTTTAAAGGGTTGCAATCGAATCTGAAATCAAGCCCTGGCCATTTTACGCTGGGACTCCTAGGGAACAGCAGCTTTCAGAATTGGATTACAACATCTGAATGGGGTTTGTTCCTCTGTCATGGTGTCTCCCCTCCCCTGCAACAACATTCCTAATAATTCTATGCATATGACAGTCCGTATTCATTTGGAATACAGACTGTCAGGAACACACTGTACCATGTATTAGCCCAAAGACGTTACAAGACGTTTAAAGAAGGTAAACATATCTGATTGTAAATATTTTTATAATGTATTGCTTACCATGGTGCTTGCAACACCAGGTTTGGGAATTCAAAGAAATTGTATGTGTAACTTAAATGTGCTGTTATTATTTTCAGATAAGAGTATCTGCCAAATGTACCTGTAACATAAATGTAAAAGGTACCTTTTGTCCAGTTTTGGAAACGTGTTCTGTCAGTTCTGGACACGTGGCAAACATAAAAGATTATGACAGTAATCTCTAAGTAAATATCTCCGAATGATTGTTCTTACATACAGCATCACTGTATTTGTGGTTTAACTGCTTTGTGGAGACTCAATTGGATGTAGATGTGAAGAGATTACAGAGATGTGTCTGTGGTTTCTGAACAAATTTACAAAATGGGTGGATGTGTAAATTCTCATCAGCCCTGAGCACTCCCTACATAATCCTGTCTTTAGCAATATTTACTGCATTATTTGTCAATAAGTATAAGTACATTTTGCTTTAAAAAATTTTAAAGTTTAAATTATTTTTATAGAAAGTCGTACACTGTAAAAAAATTCCCTGTTAAATTGCTTAAAAGAAAATGAACTTGCAGTTGTGTAATTGGAATTACAAATGAATAGGGCAATTTAGCAGATGCTGGGCACAAGGAGAGGGGCATGATGGGTAATTGGAAGGAGGAAGTGATGGGTTATGGTGGGTAACTGGAATAATGGGTAACTGAATGATGAGTCAATGGAAAGAAGGGGTCAGGACCTTTTGAAATGGGAAATGATGGGTAATTGTAATAAAGTTTGAATCGGGTACCTGGGGTGATTAGAGATGGAATATGGACAATTGAAAGGATTCTCTCTTTGCATTGGTTGTCTGTTTTAGAACAGATTTTAAAATCTTACTCTTTGTTTTAATTGGACTGGCACTTTTCTTACCTTTGGAGTTTATATGCACATCTCGGCGGGTCCTAGGGGTTCATCGAGGCAACTATTAAAAATGACTTTAAGTTCGGCCTCGTTGAATCCCGAGTAACGCGCTGTAGCCAGAAAGTCCATGGCAAAGTCCTTTAGGGGTGTCCCTTTCTGTTGAAAGCCGAACAGGGTGTGAGCCTGACGGCTTCTAAACACCTCAATCGGCTCGTCCATGCTACCTGCTGGGTTCTCCTTTTTTGGTCGGTTCATTCTGTCACGGTGTGGTGGAGACAGAACCCAAACGCAGGCAGCAGTACGGGTAACACAAAAGATTTTAATAAATGTAAACAAAACAAAAACCCACGATGGGGAAAACTGTACAAAACAAGAATACAAACTAAAATACTTCCCGAACAGGGATAAAGTAAGCACGAAGAAAAATCCAAATAATAAGTCCAACACGAAAGTAGTCCAGGGGAAACACGTAATCCACACGACACGAACACAATAGAACACAATGAACCGACAAGGACTGGGAAAAAAGACAGGACTTATAAAGGGGAAAACTAATGAAGGATAACAGGACAAGGACGGTGACGGGCAGGTGAGGGAGATCAAACACTAATGGAGAAACAAGGGGGCGGAGCTAAACGAAAGACAGGAGAAAACGCGGCGAAATGTCAAAACAAACCGCCACGTGTCTCCACACAAGACGAAACACACACACAAGACATGGTACTGTCACGACCCTGTCCACAAGACACGAAAACTCCGAATAGGAGGGACAGGACCCTGACAATTAGTCTTATTAATCAACAAACATTGATTTCATAATGTAAGACGCAACGTGATGTAAACAACGCTTCATACAATAAGTGTTTATGTGGCATTTTGCCAGAGTTTTCATACATATGTGCATTACATTGTGTCACTAGTTCAAAGCTACGTAACATATTTTATATTATTGACCGGCAATGACAGTTAGCTTAGCTGCTGTTAATAGGGCGTTCCAGTGTTTCTGCTTGGACATCTTTAAGAGAAAGCATTGCCACCTCCAACACCTCCACTTTGCGGCATACAGTAATATAGTAAATGTACGTGCCATGGTGATGCAGAAATGGCCTCGCAATATATGGTCCAAACCAGCCTCCTGACAGCAGATAGACTCTAACACGGTAGGCATCGGCACACACCATCCACACTGACACCAGGTAGTGTTTCCGACCCGCTCGTCACCCCGAACCAGTGGGTTCACAACTTCTTCCACCATATACATATGCCCTCTCGGCATATTGGCTCAAATGCATAATCAATAGGACTAATCGTGTGCTAATGGTCAGGGTATATTCTGGCAAACTGTTTCCCGAACACGTTTCGCGAGACTGTTGCACTCGCCATTTACCAACACACGACAGCTCGTTCTAGTTCGTCTCCATCCATTTTAAAACAAGTGCGCATTCAAAAAGTAAATGTATCGAATCTGTTATATGTTTTTTTTATTTAAGTGAAAATAAGTTTACTAAATAATGTACATTTGATCGAATGGTTCATTTCCGCTTTAAGTCCATACCATTCTTTCTCTTTAGCTCGCTCTCTTTCTCTCGAGCCTGTCACCACTGTAACCCAAGCCCTAAATAAAAGCGTGTGGATAGTTTTTATTCAGTAGTAACTGCAGTGGATCTGAGATTTATTCCCATATTAATTATCATGCCCCTCCATCTGCAGTTCTTTTTTAAATCAACTTTTCATTTTTTATTCCCCCATTTATTTACTTTGCTTGTGTACCGTTGTTTCCCCCCTTCTCTCTCTCTCTGTTCCAGTTTTATGTGAGAGCTGCTTATGTAATGCCACAACATTTCTGCTGACACATCTGAAAGAGGATTGGGAGCCATGGGCAGAAAATCTGGTGTTTGTGGATTATTTCATATCGAAGTGTGTTTTCTTTAATGCTTGGTCACTGCAGGTAGGCCTAACTCGTATGTGACCTGTGTTATCAAAGGGCCTCGTCATGGTTGAAGATTGAACGCGTAGTCGGCAGCTGGTGAAGAGAGATAGAAACTGAGTTTAGCAGCACCCACTTACACCCACCCATTTTCTGTTTCGCACTGTCTCACACACAGACTTCCGCATGCAGCTATTTCCTGATGTTCTACTGTCACAAGAGGCAATATCTTATAATATTCTTTAACAAGATTACATCCGGGGCAAACTGATATTCCCCAAATTTACTTCCATTTGTCACCCTCAAATATTTCAAACTGTGTTCTGATAAGTCTGCAAAGAGAAGTCAGAGATCAAAGACTTTCATATTATCTAGGTCATGTTACCATAAATTATATAGCTCTATACTCAAAGCTGTCTTATGGATGAAAGTGTATTGTGCTTCTATTTAAAGTACTGTTAGGAAAATAATTTTACAGGTAATGGTCTGTATTTTTTACAGAATTAATTTAACAGTTAATGCCTGTTATTTTACAGATTTTTGCTGTACTAAAAAATATTACTATTAAAATTACAAAAAATTACCATAATTTAATATTACAGAAATAATATGTTTTTTATGCAATAAAATTTTTAAAGTTCCAAAAATGTAATTAAGTAATAATTTACAGGTTTTCCCTGTACATTAAAAAAAAAATTGCAACAGCAGTTGAAGGTCATTATGCATTTAGGGTATTTTACAGCTCAACTGGTAATTCTACACACACCAATGTAATTTACTTTGACATTTATTTTTGTTCTCACAACATACGTCAACTTCAGTATTTCTATAGTACGATATAGAGGTGTAACGCTACTTCGTACTACGATATTTTGCGATGCAAAAATGTCACGATGCGCATCGAAGAGCGATGGGGATATTTTACGATATGATGTTTAATTGTATTCGTTGAGTGGTCAAGACGCTATATACTCTACGCCAGCGCGTCACGTGTGCTTATCTCACATATGCGGTAGAGAGAAGTCTCTGGGAGAAGGGGAATCACAAGACACAATCTTTGTCTCCACGTGATTTACAAAGCGTCTTAAGCCCTATTCGCACGGGATTAGAATTATCTGGGGACCTCTGGTCATTTGTAATAATTGCAGAGATTGTCTGTGATCATGTTGCGCATTCGCACTGGATAAGTGAACTCCGTGATTTTACTCGAATTTACTGACTTATCTCCCGGAAATGACGTGAAGGCGCTTCCCTCTTTCTAAACATAAACTCACGAAAGAGAGCTTAACACGGATGCGCTGTCTGACAGAGATTCACCGACGCAGCCTTTAGCCCGTTACTGTACACACCAGACTGGACCTCGCGTTGCGTTTTGCCGCGTACCACAGTTTAGAAGCTATCTATCTTCATTGAACATGTCAAAGCAACGGTTTCAAATCACGCTTAAGTGGTTTAAAAGCCTGTACACGAATAAGAGCGTGATTACATAATGTAACGCTAGACAAAGGATGTCAAAACAAACGGATGCTGTGTTAATTGCGTTAAATATTTTTCACGTGTTAATTTGAAATAATTAATCGCATGCGTTAACGTGTTACCATTGACAGCCCTACGTGAAAGTCTTGTCGTTGTAGGTGTAGTTGTATGTAAACCGAAGAATGGTCCTTACCGCATGCTGCCATGCATGTCATCCATCTCCATATATTCCTTCTTTTTTGTTTCGCTCTTCTGATCCTGTCATGTTTTTTTACAGTGAATATTTTCTCTCTGCCAATATTATTGTTGTCTGGTATGTAGCGACATAACCCAGCACCCAAAATACTGTGAAAACATTCCAACGCAGCTTCCATTCTTTGCGTAAGATGACTGAAAAGGCGCACAGAAACCTTGAAAAAATGAGATACGATCCCGCCAAATCTTTTAAATTTCAAATCGCAGAGATGCCGATTCGCACTGGACTAATATTATCACAGGACCTCTGTGTTCGTCAAAATATGGTAGGTAATTTGTGGGGGAATTTTTACTTGACAAATTACAGACATGGCCGTTTCGCACAGGATTAAGATCACAGACAATCTCTGTGATTATTACAAATGACCAGAGGTCCCCAGATAATACTAATCCTGTGCGAATAGTACTTTATTTTCCCTCACAATCGCTGGTAAAACACAGCAAACTTGAAGAGTGACTGGAGAGTCACCCCGAAACTCATTACAAAGGCAGCACATTTTATATGCCAATGTTAATTTATCCGCTAACGTGAGCTGCTGCATAACGTGATATGCAACATAAAGCCAAAAGAAACCAGCGCTGTACCGATTAGAGAAGCGATGAAGTGAGTTGTACTGTATATTAAAAGATCGAATAACATCCTAAAAAACAAGTATGTGATTTGCATGATTGAAGAAACGTAATGCAGTTTATGTAATATGTCTTTTTGAAAGATTTTTCTCATTCATTACTGACTCAAGCAAAGACAGCGCAGCTTCAAAGAGACATGAGCCAATAGTGCTTGAGTGTGAGTTCTGTCAGAGCGTTTCATTGGTTGAATGTACCGTGGCCGAGAAGTGCAAAACAAAACAACAAGTTGCAAAACTAAAAACAAATCTAAAAGCAAAATAAAAAATCCAAAATCAAAATGACAAATCTGAAAATGCAATATCAAATTCCAGCTTCTTGTCTACATTAAGACATAACAAATTGGCGACGAGGACGTTTTTTGTACAAGATTTTCTGAGGATGGCTTCAGTAAGTGCTCCATTTCCCAATCCTTTTTTGCCTTGTCCCGGTGAGCCTGCTATACCGCTAGTCACATGGCTGAAAATGTTCCGGAACTACATGCTAGTCATCAATGCTACTGGGGATTTATGGTCAGAAGCCAGAAAACGTGCTTTGCTTCTTCACTACCTCGGAACCGAAGGTCAGAGATTGTTCTATACACTACCCAATACCGGTGACGATCTAGCTGATGCTATTACTGCTTTGGAACAACACTTCGTTCCGAAAAGAAATGTGGTCGTGGAAAGACATGCTTTCAGGAAACGCATACAGAGGATAAATGAAACAGTAGTACAATACATTGCTGCATTAAGAGATTTAGCGACTACTTGTGAATTTGCTGACAATCTTGACGATATGTTGCGTGATCAACTTGTTGAAAATATTGCTAACCCTCGCATTTGTGAAAGATTATTAGTGGAATCTAAATTGCACTGGAGACTGCAATTACAATTGCCACACAGCTAGAGACCGCTGATGCTCAGGCGAAATCGCTGGCTACGAGTAACTTCGCTCAAGTTCAAGCTGTACATGCCACTCCTGCTTCTGGACGACAGCATCCTAAGGCCAAATTCAAAGCACGTACCTCATCAAAACCACCTGCTTCTGCTCCGTCAGCTCGAACATGCTTTCGCTGTGGCTCTGCTGGTTATCTTGCAAACGCACAGAACTGCCCCGCTGCATCTGCTAAATGTAAGAATTGCAATAATATTGGACATTTTGCACGAGTCTGCCGTTCTGCTCCTACTCATTCAGTGCATTCAGTTGAATTGCCAGAGGTCTGTATTCTCCATCTGCCTGGAGCAACTGACCGTCTGATGTGTGAAGTGACCGTACATGCCTCACCTGCTGCTACCCTTGTGTCTCTTCAACTTACTGTGGACTCTGGTTCGTCTGTGTCCATCCTGCCGAAACAACTGTATGAACAGCATTTTCGCACTGTGCCGTTGCAAGCCCCTGCTGCCCGTTTAGTTACTTACTTACGAGAGCCGATTTCAGTACTAGGATGTTTATCAGCTACAGTCACTAAATATGGCATTACCTGTCCTGCACACTTCTTCATTGTTGACACTGGCACTGCTTTGCTAGGCATGGATCTGATTAAGGGACTTCAGCTGCAAATTACTGGACACACTGTGCTGCCGTCGGCACAATCCGCTCTAGTCTGTGCTCTCTCCACTTCTCCATCACAGCGTGCTGCATTAGGCTGTGTGAACAACTTCACGTACAATGTGAACATTTCTGACTCTGTACCTCCTGTCAAATGCAAATTGCGTCGCTTACCTTTCTCCGTGAGAGATGCTGTTTCCGCAGAACTGGAACGTCTCTTACAGGCTGGTGTGATCGAACGGATTGATTCTTCTCCATGGGTTTCTCCGATTGTTGTGGTCCAAAAGAAAACGGGGGGGATCCGCATGTGTGTGGACTTGCGAGGGCCCAACAAGGCAGTTATAGTAGACAGCTACCCATTGCCACACATGGAGGAGATGATGACATTACTGCAAGGTGCGACTGTGTTTTCAACTATAGACTTGGAAAGTGCATACCATCAGGTACCTCTTCATGAAGATTGCCGGGACCTCACTGCTTTTCTTACACACGAGGGCCTCTTCAGATTCTGCAGGGTACCTTATGGCTTGGCGTCTGCTCCAGCTGCATTCCAAAAGATGATGGTCATCATTCTAAAAGGAATCCAGAACGTTGCAAATTATCTGGACGACATCATCGTGTGGGGACGCTCGCTGCAAGAACATGATCAAGCGCTAGAGAAGGTGATGCAACGTCTCAAAGATGCTGGGTTGGTGTTGAATGAGTCAAAATGTCAATTCAGAAAACAGAGCTTGAAGTTTCTAGGCCACATGGTGATGTCGCAGGGTATTCAGTTGGATCAGGAACATCTATCTGCAATAATCGATGCACCTGCACCAACGGATGCTGTTCAGTTGCGTTCTTTGCTGGGTCTTCTCTCCTGGTACAACAAATTCATTCCTAATTTCGCTTCCGTGGTGATGCCTTTGCGTGAGTGCTTGAGAGATGAGAGTGGATTTCGCTGGTCTGATGATGCTCAACAAAGCTTGGATGATGTGAAGAAGCTGCTGGTTCACAGTCCTGCGCTTATACTGTTTGACCCGGAGATGCCGGTGGTCATTTCTACTGACGAGTCTGCATATGGACTAGGTGCTGTCTTCACTCAAATTGGCACTGATGGTCAAGAACATACTGTCGCTTTCGCATCCAGAACACTGTCCTCAGCTTAACAGAAATACTCCACTGTTGAAAAGGAGGCTCTGGCATGTGTCTGGGCGGTGGAAAAATGGAGAACGTACTTGTGGGGTCGCAGATTTACGTTGCGGACTGACCATCAAGCGTTAACGACACTGCTGACCACAAAAGGGACTGATAGAGCTGGTATGCGTATTGCTCGGTGGGCTGCTCGGTTGCTCTGTTTCGACTACATAGTTGAGTATCGTGCTGGATCTGAGAACTACACTGCAGATTGTTTATCCCGCTTGCCTTTGCCTGTTCCTTTGGATGCTGAGTCGGACACAGAACCCGAGTTTGTTGCTTTACTGTCTTCTGGTCCGATTGCCATATCCCAGGAAGAATTTGCTACTGCCTCTGCTCACTGTTCTGAACTCTCTGCGTTGCGCGCACAAATTGCGAGTAAATGGCCTTCATCTTCCGCTGCTATGGATCATGTGATTCGTCCATACTACAAGCTCCGACATGAGTTCAGTGTGCAAGCTGAGTTTGTGTTTAGAGGATCTAGACTGGTTGTGCCTGGAAAATTGCGTGAGTCATTGTTCCGTATTGCACATTAGGGTCATCAGGGAATTGTGAGAACGAAGCAACGCCTGCGTGAGATGTATTGGTGGCCAAACATGGACACATTTGTGACAGAGAAAATTGCTGCCTGTCATTTATGTCTTTCTCTCGACAAAACTGCGAAAGACTCTGCTGTTCCTTTCCAGCCTGTTCCTTTACCTTCTGCACCGTGGGAAAAACTGGCGATAGACATTGTGGGCCCGTTCGAGACTGCTGTCTGGGACTGTCGATATGCTCTGACACTCACTGACTATTATAGTAAGTGGCCTGAGGTAGCCTTTACTGCGTCTGTTGCAACAAAACAGGTGACTGCATTTCTTACCTCTGTCTTCAGCAGACACGGCAACCCGACCACTCTGGTCAGTGATAATGGGCCTCAGTTCACTTCCCCTGAGTTTGCTGCATTCCTGAAAGAGAGAGATATTAAGCACATTCGTACTTCAGTGTATCATCCTGCTGCAAATGGTGCTATTGAACGCTTTCACAGAGATCTCAAGAGTACAATCCAATCAGCAATCCTACAATCAGTACCATGGAAATCAACAGTGACTGACTTCCTGCAGATTTACCGTGCTACACCTCATGCTGTAACAGGTGTTTCCCCATTCGAATTGCTTCATGGAAGGAAAATGCGTACCCGTCTCAATGTCCTGAAACCCTCACCTTCTGGTCATGAGCCGACACCACTGCAGAAGCGTGTTTCCTCACGTCAGGATGTCATGAAATCTCGCTTTGACCACAAGTATCGAGTGCGACATTTCTCTTTTCGACCAGGGAATAAAGTGTGCATTAAAAAGTCTGTACATGTACCAAAAGCTTATCCAAAGTTCACTCCTCCAGTTGAGGTCAGGAAAAAAGTTGGTCCTTACACTTACCTCTTGGATGATGGAAAAAAGTGGCATGCATCGTGTCTTGCACCCTTGCCAACTAGAGAGTTGGATAATGGAATGACAGCCAATGCTGAAAACGTGATGCCCTCTCATGTTCCATTGTCTGGAAATTCAGTGTCTTCTGAGGCTGGTCCAAGAGAACAACATCAAAGACGTGAGCCAGGTTGGCTAAAGGACTATGTCTATTAGTCACAGAAATTGACATGGACTTTTGCACACACAACATACAGTACACATGAAAGTCAAGTACTGAATAGTAATTGAGTAGTTTGGTTCATATTGCTTGTTACGTTAAATACTCTTCTGCATTCAATTAATGTTACTTAGTGGTTACAGAAGAATTCATTAAGTAAAAGGGGAATATGTGGTGTTGTTCCAATAATGCACCACTGGATGGCGCTCGGGTTTCTTGAGTTGTTTGGAGGTATATAGAGAGAAGAAGTAGTAGAGTACGGAGCATGTGCCTGCATGTTATGCGATAGTGCTAGCGTTAATAAAGTTACTGAAAGCATTTACGGTCTCCAGCTTCTTGTCTACATTAAGACATAACATCATTCATGGTCTAATATTCTCTGTGTTGTAACAATGCATATCCAGTAGTTACTGAACTTTTCTGAAAAATAAAGGTAATGACCTGGTTTAATTTAATTCTAAGGTAAAGTAAATTATGTCAAAACAGTTAAATCTTTGTATGGAACATTTAATTTCACCATTTAAATTAGTTAAACCAGATAGATTTTAGTAGACTAAATATAATGTAGATTTTGTCGACTAAAACTAAAATGATGGGGATGACTAAAATATGACTAAAACTAAATTGCATTTTAGTCAAAAGACTATGACTAAACCTAAATAAAAATTTGCTGTCACTCAGTGACAAACCAGCAGTACAGAAGGTTCAGTTAAGCCTTAAAATGTTAAAATTCTTTATTAAGTTGTATGTGCAACAAAAAAAGTTACTAAAATTGTTAATATTTTGAAAATAAATGTTATTTGAATTTCAGTTTCATTTTTTAATTTTGTTCAAAATATCGAGATGTGTATCGTATCGTGAACCCAGCATCGAGATATGTACCGAATCGTGAGCTCAGTGTATCGTTACACCCCTAGTACGGTAGTAAAATTGCTAGATCCTATTGCCACGATACATGTCTGTGTCTTGTTTAGTTTGTCCTCCATTTTGTGCTTTGTCTGCCATGTTGTTCCATTTTATATCACCCTGCCCTGATTGTGTGCACCTGTGTCTTGTTTCCCTGATTAGTTTGTCTATTTAAGCCCTAGTGTTTCTCTTGTTAGTTGTCCGGTATTGTTGTATTGTAATGTGTTTGTTGTCTCGTTTACACTCGTTGTTACTTTTAAATTAAACCTGCTTGCATTTGGGTCCTACCCGACTTCTCATCATCACAGAATACCAGACCACAAATGGATCCAGCAGCAGGATGGCCACCAAGGGTTTGCCTGTTGATGCTCCGCCAGGGCTGTCGCTCCCTTGAGGATCACACCCAGGACTTTTTGGACGTTGTTCATCACACTGACTTTCCAGATAAGTCCCTCATAGTTTTTTACAGAACCAGTCTTAATGATCTGTTCCTGAGCCCGGTCAAGCCCGCGTGTCCGTTCCTGAGCCCGGTCAAGCCCGCAAGTCCGTTCCTGAGCCCGGTCAAGCCCGCGAGTCTGTTCCTGAGCCCGGACTCCGCCTCCAGTTCCCCACCTTGGCCTCCTCCTGCCACTCCGCCTCTGCCTCCTGTGCCATGCCCTAGTGTTTCTCTTGTCAGTTGTCCGGTATTGTTGTATTGTAATGTGTTCGTTGTGCTGTTTTCTCTGCCTTGTTTCCCCTGGATGTTACTTTTAAATTAAACCTGCTTGCATATGGATCCTATCAGACTTCTCATCATTACACCTATAACATTTTTGAAACTTTGCCTAACAAATTAAATATTAAAACACAGTATTTACATGTATAAAGGTTATCAATTCACTATAGCTAATACAACATAATAAGTTAACAATATGTAATTTCTATAATATATTACAGTACGACAGTATTTTTAATTGAAACAACAATATTGTAATTCATCTGCATATCAATCAAACTTATAACTCCTTTAGGCATATTTTTAGTTGTGTGTGTGACTTCCATCATGCAATCAGATGCCGTAAATTCAAATTTGCACCAATTGCATCGTAACAGCTGTGAGGGACAGTAGTGCGAGCAGCAGAGCCAGAGCTGGAGTTTTTAAACTCCATTGGTGTCACGATTCTGTTATGTTTTAGTTCTGGTTTTCGTGTCTGTTCATTCCTATGTTAATTAATCATCATTGGTTTATCACCATCACCTGTTTGTCCCTGATTATCTGCCCTGTTTAAGTTGGTGCCTACCTCATGGATGGAGTATCCCGTGTCTCCGCCTCTGAGACCTAGACTCCACCTCGGCCCTCTGAACCTGGTGGCTACACCTTGGCTCCTGCCTCCCTCATCTCCACCGTGGCCCGTCATTCCACCAGCTCCACTAGGCTCCCTCGTCCCTCCGGCCCTGCCTTGGTCAGTATTTGACCATCCGCTGCCTCGGGACTCCAATCCTCCGGCTTCACCTCGTCACTCTGCCCCTATGGCTCTGTCAGGCTCCTCCTTCCCTCCGGCTCCAACTTCATCCTCGCCGCGGTGTTCCGAATCCCCGCCACCTGAGTTGCTGGTTCCACCTTGGCCCTCCAGATCCTCGCTGTCACCCGGGCTCTCCGTCTGCTCGTCTCCACCCTGGGCTCCTCCTCCACCACCGACGTCTCCGTCAGTCGGCCCCCTGGTGTTGCCAGCTCTTCCATCGCCACCATGGCTCCTCACTCCGGTATCTCCACTGTGGGCCACCGTCTTGTCTGGCCTCTGGGTGTCCATCTGGGTCCTCCTACTCCAGGCAGCTCCCTCAGGACTCCTTCCTTTCACCTGCCTCTTGTCAACTCCACGCCCACCACCTGAATCTCCACCCTCCCTCCTCAGTTGGACTTTACAGCACGAGGACGTGCCTTCCGGGAGGAGGGCGAACTGTCATGGTTCTGTTATGTTTTAGTTCTGGTTTTCGTGTCTGTTCATTCCTATGTTAATTAATCATCATTAGTTTATCGCCATCACCTGTTTGTCCCGATTATCTGCCCTATTTAAGTTGGTGCCTGTGTTCAGTTCATTGTCTGGTTTTGTTTTGTTACGTGTTGCATCTGTTATTGTCTTGTGGATTTATTAAAAACCCTTTTTGAATTATACTTCTCATTGTCGTGCGCATGTTATATTAGCTAAATGTTACAAGTGGATTCCTATGGAAGCCAGGCAGGTACTGCGGAAAACATCTCCTGAGAACAGCCGTGAGCAGTAGCGCACGAGTGACAGTGAATAAATTTCTTCCGCTCCAATGATGAGTACATTTAAAAGCACCAATCCTTTTGAAACTGTGTGAGGATAACAATGCGTCTTTAGCGCCTGCTTCACTACTACAGTCACCATTGTCAGTCAGAGTCACTGCCAACCGACCACCAATGATATTATTCTTTCATGTGGTGTGCTGCACTTTTTGTCTTAAAGCTAATTGTTAACATCTTCTGATAAACTTATAGGCCTACTGTAATGTTAGCTATGGTTAGCTACGGAGTAACGTTAACATTAGTTACAGATAATACAGTAATTTGTGTTCTGAGGATTAAACGTTTTTACCAGAGTTGTTTTTATGAACGTTTTTGATTATATAAATGTATTTTCCGATCCAGATAGATGATTATTACACCTGTAGGTAAAGTTACATAAATATGGTCTAATGTTTTTCCTATATATTTTGTTATAATTTCATAGCAACACCCTATAGCTTCATTTTCTTGTTGATGTTTTGTATGTCTGTCAGTGGAACGTGTGCTATGTACGTGTTAATGTAATACGACTTATTTTAAATATTTTATTTTCAGGTTCTGTGGATCTACTGCTTGTGATAATCTACAGCATATGGCAATGACAATCCAGGTATGGAAAAAATAGGACTGTTTATAATATAAAATCTACCTTGCACGTGTGAATGACAACTTATTTTAAATATTTTATTTTCAGGTTCTGTGGAACTATTGCTTTTGCTAATATACCGCAGATGACCATGACAAATTTAGGTGTGGAAAAGATTAGACTGTTTATAATCTAAAATCTACATTGCCAAAGATGGACAAGTAATTTGATTCCATTCGATTGCCATGACAGTGGCAATAAATTAAATTTGATATACACTGTATAATTTTACTATAATATCCATTATTATTAATTAGTTTGGACCTTGTGGGACTATTGCAAGAGTAACTCTTGGGAGGTTTTGCTATACAAAAGTAAACTGAATTGTGTATAATGTACATAGAGATTTAGTCTAAGTATTTTGCTGCAACCATTGACATTTGGAAAAAAAAGGTTTACCTGATGCAATCTATGTATGTTTTTTTTTCAGCAGATAACTAAAGGATTTTTGGAAGACATATAATGACAGTGAGAGGGACTGAAGAGGACGGTATCACACATAAGAAAGAACACCCAAATATTTGCTCACAATCATACGTACATACACAGGCACGTGCACAGATAGGGCTCAACCTGTGCAGAGCACATGCCCTTTTTGCCTTTACACTCTGAAGTGCCCTTTTATGGTGGTATTTTTTTTTTTTAAATCAATGCTATTGGTCACCTTTTATGTCTGTCTGCTTGTTTTACAAATATTTAGCCAATGAAAGGTTAAAAAGAGCTTGTGACTAAATCTTGTTGGATACGCTCAAACTGTCAGTACAACCTTGTGGCTCCACCCCCAGCAGCTGAACGTCTTTCAAGGGTAACGTTGTCGTTAAATAAAGTTAATGTTGTTTGAACAAGTACAGCATTTTCTTAAAGCCACAATATGGAATATTTGGACCGCTAGATGGTGCACTTTCAAAACAACAACAAAAGGCGAAGCTAAATGACGTTATGTAGGAGAGTGGAATTATGGGACATGTAGTTTTCACCATCCAGAGGCGTATGGAGATTTTATTTTGTCATCGTAATGAATTAGCTTGCAAGAAACATGGAATGTAATGCTACGTTAGCCCGCGACTGATATTGGACTTTGTCAATTGATTTGGTAGTGTAATGCTACACAGTTTTACGTGTTTAAAACAGTCATACAGTCGTCGTTTAAAAAATTAATTTGAACGAACCCACAGTATTTATAAGTAACCTTACTGGCTACATATTTTTGTGCAACATATACTGTATTTCATAGGTTAACTGCCTTCATAACTATTCAAATAATCTGTGCATGAGTATTTCGTGTACAATAAAAAAAATTGCTTACCTGTCTATTAAAACACATGCGAGAGCGGAGTCTCTGTCGAGTACAAGTTGGTCGCGAAGCTCTCTCCATTTAGAAAACACCACGCCGATATTAATCCTTGTTTTATTTCTTTGTTTGTCCATAAGCCTGCTTATTCGGCCTTATTATTCTACCTCATTTGGCCTACCTTTACGCCTTTTTGGGTTTCCTTTACTCGCCAAAGAGTAATTGTGATCCATAATAACAGAACAACAGATGCTGCATCCCAGATGCTGTATATCCACTTCCTCATTTGCGTGTTGCCGTAGTTTCTACAACCGGAAACTGAGGGTAGTGCAGAGCAGCAGATATTAAGTCACTGATATGCGACAAATACAAGGGAGACAATGGACGGGCCATTATTTTAAATAGGAATATTTCTGGATTTGCACATTTTTGGGAACATTTGGGATCATGTAAGTACACAACTACATGAAATATATCACACTATGCAAGTGATTTTTGGATATTTCATAACAAAATTATTCCATATTGTAGCTTTAACGCAAGAAACATTATTTCTAAAATGTTCATTTTTATCTTTTTGAGGTCTGAGAATTTGGTACTGGAGAGGGAAAGCAGGTTGAATTCCTGTCTTAAAGATTGAAAATATTTTAGTTGACCATTATCAAATAAATGACCGAACTCCGACACCCCTCTTAACCTCCAGCTCAGAAGACCCATGTTTTGTAAAGGGAGGCTGGATTGAGTGCAATAGGGGATTTAAGGGACAACGCATTTGGAATGCCTAAATATTTCAGAGAAATTTCAGAATCACATAAGACATAAAATTAGGGCAATCTACATTTGGAGCATATACATATCCTACAGTGATATGTTTACCTAAAATAAAACCAGAAATCAACACAAATCTACCCTCAGAATCATGTTCTGCATGCTCGAGAATAAATGGAACATTTTTATGAATAAGGATCGCAGTGCCCCTGCTATTAGACGCAAATGAGGAATAATAAATCTGTCCCACCCAATCTCTTTTCAACTTCATATATTCTTTATCAGTTAAATGAGTTTCCTGTAATAATGCTATAGAAATATATTCTTTCTTAAGGAATGTAAGAATTTTCTTCCTCTTAATTACATGACCTATGCCCTTTACGTTTCAAGTTATTAATTTTAGGTCATTCTGCATATAGAGGGGCTAGAAAAAAGCATAAAAATGATCATGTGTAAGCGTTTACCACAAATTATGTCAGTGTGAGATACCAAATACGAACAGAAACGTACCACAAGTAAGTTACAGAACAAACCCAGATAACCCTCCCCCCAAGACCCCATCCCCAAACGATGAGGCACAGTTGAAATCAGAAAGTCACAAATCAGCGTAAGATGCCTTAGAACAGCTAACATCCGACCACCGCCAAGCTATACAGCCCCGTCGTTGCTAGCTCCGCGGGTGTATATAATATGAACATACAAAAAAACTGAAACCACTGGTATGGTAATTATTAGAGTGAATAAGCAATATATAGCTTCCGTCTTACCAGCCACGTATTCAAGATATATAAAACGTTACAAGCCTGGGTGGCGAATATTTTAAAATGAACTTTACCTTAAAATAACACGCATGTCCAATGGGATTTACATTTTTTCCCCTCCAAAAATTAAAGTGTACAATAGAAATCAAAGTTATTTGTCCAAAGAGTCCAGGAAAGCTTTGGCTGACTTTGGGTCGATGAACAAATGGATCTTTCCATTGTGGAGACACCTGAGCCTAGCCGGGTAGGCAAATCCACGGTACACTTAGTAGGGCTTTGCCCACGGTCACAAACTCGCGGCGTTTCTGCAGCAGACCGGCCGAAATATCTGAGTAGAATCGAAGCTCTGAGCCATTGTGAGTAATCTTCTTCTTCAAGGCTGCTTTCAGAATCACTTCTTTGTCAGTGAACTGTAGAAACCTGACCAGAATACTTCTAGGTGCTGAATTCGGATTGTTGGCTGCGAAGGTGGGAGATCTGTGAGCCCTCTCAATATCCAGTGCAGGAAAGTCTGCAGGCAAATCTAACCATTTTGGTATCATATCTCACAAATACGCTGAGTGGACCGGATCCTTCCGATTTCTCTGGCAAACCCACTAATTTCAGATTCTTGCGGCGGCCTGTATTTTCAAGGTCATCTATCTTCGTCTGCAACTGGTCAACCGTTGCCTTCAAACTGGCCATCCGCTCTTCAGTATTTGCCGCCGAATCTTCGGTAGCGGAGATCCTCTGTTCAGCTTCCTCCAGGTGAGCTTCAGCATCTGTGACTCTCTCGGCAAGAGCATCAAAAGAGTTCTGAAGGCAAGTCACAGAGCTAGCTATTCCTTCCAGATGAGTAGCGATTGCATTATGACGCGATCCGTTGGGCTTTCTGACAAAACCAGTGGGTGAGAGTTGGCAGTGTTAGCATTAGCATTAACCCGAAAACGGCTGTTTAGTGATCTTGTCTTTTTCTTTAGCTTTCTGCACTCGCGTCGAGCAGAAAATGGGAAAATCTTTATCAGGAGTGCTGTCCGACATATTTATAAATCCGTTAAACGAAATAAAGCAAAATTTGGAGGAGAAATATGCAAATTATTTGAAAATTTAAGCGGAACGTCAAACTCAGGCAGCCATCTCGCTCTGGGTCACGTGACGTCCCCCCCAGATGAACATTTTTTTAAATAATATTTTTGCATTTCCCCAAAATGTCTTTTTCTGTTTTATTGAAGGTACAAGGTAAAGTACTGGTTTTTAATATTGTGTTTTTAGATTACATGTAAAGAATTTACAGGAAATTATTGTAGGCCTGGGACCTGAGAGTTTCATAATAGATTAAAACTCAACTTTATTTATATAGCGCTTTTTACAATTTTCATTGTTTACAAAGCAGCTGTACATGAGACATATTGACTATAAGCAAAACAATTAAAGTTACACCTGTAAAAACAAGAAAAAGGTGAAAACACAGAAGACAGACATACCCACATACAGACACTCCACACACACAATATGCACACGTACTAACATAGATATAGACACACACACACACACACACACGCACACGCACGCGCACGTGCACACACACACGCACGCACGCACGCACGCACGCACGCACGCACGCACGCACGCACACACACACACACACACACGCACGCACAGTGAAAGCACACATTTAAGATAAAGGAGAGAGAAGCACAGGTCAAATATTAAACAGACTATAAATACCTTTCCCTTTCTGTCGGTCTCTCAACGTTGTGTCGAGCCGACAGATGGGGTTCGCTCTTGAGAACCTATTGCTTCCGACTATTTTAGAAAAGGCCAATGAAATTGGCGAATTAAATTTGCATGCCGGACTCCGACCCGGATATTCATTCACGTTTTGTTCTTCGGAGCATTCACTTCAATCTCTACGCCGAATTACTGCTGGAATCTTACGACGTGATGCAGCGGACTGTCCGTTCCTGCGGCGACTTCCCCTGGGCGTCTCAGCAGTGCCAGAAGTCTTCGAGTTTTTTCTCTAAAAGAGCAAATTTCTCCAGTGTGGCATGTCCCGCTGTTCTCGTGGGTGCAACACACTCATCGAGGAGGGGGACGGACATGATGTCTGCTTCCAGCACGCTGGGGCAGACGTTGTGGATACGTCCTGCCCAGACTGCGGGCGGTTGACGATTCAGATGTTGCGTTCACAGGTGGCTGTGTTCCCACGGGACTCAGCCACCACCTCATCTGCTCCCCTTTCCGTGATGGCAGGACTATGGCCCTGCTGCCCGCTACGGCAAGCAGTGAGGGTGATATGAGGATTACTGTGAGCGTTAATCCGCCAGCCACTGGCTCACGGATCGTTCGCACCTCGTCTCGCTCGTCTGACCGTTCCCCAGGAGACGGTCCCACCGTCTTGTTCCTCAACCACGTATTCGGACACGGTGCGTGATGAGATGTCCCTTGCAGCATCGGGGGGTGACGTACTGCCATCCGACTCCGACAATTCCTTGGCGCTCCCTCCCTCGGGGGGTTGAGCCCAGGAAGAAGCGGACGTCGAAATGTCAGCCATGCTTTCCCGGGCCATCTCGAAAGGGGCGGCTGTTTGGTGATACTGTCGAGCAGCAGTTCTCAACAGTAAGGAAGCAGACAGAAGCTATCAAGCATATCCTCCTCTGCCGTGACTCGGCGGCCCTCGGCCGTCAAGTCCCGTGCACCGTCTGCTTCCCAGCAGCCCTGGTCCTCTTCGACGCCTTCCGGCTCCAGCGTCCTCATGAATGGTTCCCACCTCGGCAACCCATGACCTCCCTAGGTGGACTCCAACCTTGTGGTTAACACCTTCAGTCCGCACATTTTCCCATGAGTTCTCCCCTGATGGTGAGACCATGTTGGTGTCCTCCCTACGGTAGGTAGTGGTCTCTGTAGCGTTTTTCCCCCAGGGGGGAATAATGCTTACCCAGTGGCCCTTACGGTGCCAGGCGGCTTCTCGTTGTCAGAGAATCAAGGCCTCCGCCTGTGACGGCCGGTGGCAGGGGCTTCCCACATTTTCTTCAAAAGCTCTGGGACCCCCTACCTCTCCACTGGACAGTTACAATTTCGCACTAGCGCTCACGTCTGACTCGCCAAGGCCAGTCAGTGTCGCTCCGTTAGAGATTGTGATGCAGCACAGCGCTGTGGCATTTTACATAGGAACCCCATCTGTCGGCTCGACACAACGTCGAGAGTCCGACAGAAAGGGAACGTCTTGGTTACGGATGTAACCTCAGTTCCCTGATGTCCTTCTTGCCACAACGCTGGCCGCCCGCCGCAGCGGTCGAGGGATGCTCTCAGGCTCCTCAGACCAAAGGTGAATGAATGCAGCACGCCGTCTCCCTTTTATACCCGGATATCCGGGGGCGGAGTTCGGCATGCAAATTTCATTCGCCAATTTCATTGGCCTTTTCTAAAATAGTCGGAAGCCATAGGTTCTCAAGAGCGAACCCCATCTGTCGGCTCGACACAACGTCTCGTTCTCTCCATCAGGGAACTGAGGTTACATCCATAACCAAGACAATATGCAACATTAATTAAGTAAAATTTTAAAATTCTAAAGCAGCCCCACAGGCAAATAGTGCAAAACAGTATGCAAACGGTGGCGAGGAACCCAAAACTCCAATTGAGAAAAAAAAACCCAGGAGAACCCAGGCCCAACCAGGGGATTCCAGTTCCCCTCTGGCAAAAGCTGCTGCCTCTGCACAAGCTCAACAGTGCTAAATAAAAATAAATTATAATGTAAATTATAGATTTAACATTATCGTTTATAATCTAATAGCATTTGAAATTTTGTAGTGAAGACATGTCAAGTCGCCGCGTCCTTCTTTATCCAGCTCTACCAGCTCAGCTCTTGTCAGGTCGCCGATTCCCATTCTCTGCTCTACCATCAGGTCTGGGCATGAACTACATCCTGCTCGCTGTGGTAACCTTGGAACAATGAGACAAGACTGGCTGAGAGTAGAGTACTGTTCTGCACTCTTTGATGCAACAAGTACATCAGTTGTGTTCCTGGTTCCGGTTGATCTAACTAATGCAGCCTAAACCCTCAGAGGATTTATATTATGGAAGTGTAGTGTATGCAAGATTAAAAAGGTGCATCTTTAGTCTAGATTTAAACTGACAGAGTGTGTCTACCTCCCGGACAGTGCAGGGAAGACTAATCCAAAGTTTAGGCGCTAGATAGGAAAAGGATCTACCACCTGCACTTGATTTTGAAATTATAGGTATTACCAACTGACAGGACGCGAAGGACTGTAATACAAGAGGAGTTCATTTAAGTACCGAGGAGCTAAACCATGTAGGGCTTTATAGGTAATAAGCAATCTTTTAAAGTTAACGCGATGCTTTATAGATAACCAGTGCAAGGTTGACAGAACCGGGCTAATATGTTCATACTTTTTTGTATGTGTAAGAACTTGAGCTGCCGCGTTTTGGACCAGTTGGAGTTTTTGTAATAAGCCTGCAAGGCAACCACCTAACAGTGCATTACAGTAATCTAGTCTTGATGTCATGAATGCATGAATTAACTTCTCTGCATCTGATAGTGACAGCATATGATGTAGTTTAGATATATTCTTAAGATGGAAAAACGCAATTTTACAGGTGTTGGCGACGTGGCTCTCAAATGACACATTACTATCGAATAGAACGCCAAGATTCTTAGCTGACGACGAGGGTTTTATGGAACATCTGTCAATAGTTAAGCAGTATTCTTGGTTGTTACGTATGGCGGTTTTCGGTCCAATAAGTAACACTTCTGTTTTGTCCGAGTTCAGTAATAAAAAGTTGTTACTCATCCAGTTTTTTATATCGCTATGCATTCCATTATTCGATGGAACTGCTGTGTTTCATGAGGCTTCGAGGAAATATAAAGTTGAGTATCATCAGCATAACAGTGAAAGCTAACTCCGTGTCGCTTTATTATATCTCCTAGAGGTAGCATGTATAATGCGAAGAGCAGAGGCCCTAAGACTGAGCCCTGTGGTACACCGTATTGGACTTGCGATTTGCGTGACACCTCATTGTTTATTGCTACAAATTAAAAACGGTCGGATAAATAAGATTTAAACCATTTCAAAGCTATTCCCTTAATGTCGACGTAATTTTTGAGTCTATGTAAGAGTGTGCTGTGGTCAGTGGTGTCGAATGCAGCACTAAGGTCTAGCAGCACCAATACGAGATACAACCTCTTTCAGACGCCAATAGCAGATCATTAAAATAACTGGTAATTACTTTTAATTTACAGTAATGTAGGTTTTAAATGTAGCTGCTTTTGGTATATTTTAATAACATCTATCTGTATTTTAACTGGTTAAAACTGTAAATGTACAGACATTTGGTTTTATAAGCAGTTACTTAGTTATTATACATTTAAAATGTTTTTTTTTTTAAAGTAAATTACTGTGTAGATAGACAGCGAAGCTTCATAAAATAACTTAAAAATTCCTACATTTACAGAGATTACGCTGAGAAGAAGTTGCTTTTTAATGTATTTTGATATAATGTATCAGTTTTTTCACAGTAATTTCACAAAATTTGACCGTCAAATTTCAAGTAATCTGTCTGGAAACTCTGCTGCCAGACATTTTACAGTTTTTTTAGGGATTTTTTTAACAGACATTTTAACTTTATTTAGTGTGTAGTTCTGGTCCTTGATTCTGATTGGCTGAGCGGAGTCGTAAGTCGTTAAAATACCCCAATATATAACGGCTGTCCGCACCACATAACCTAAATATCATTTTATTTACTTTATTTTATGAAACCTTGCTAAGCATATGGAATAACCGTTTTATAAAAGCAATAAGCCCCGCGAAGCAGTGGGTTACAGTGCATTTTATAACAGCTACGGGGTTTTAGGCACTCTGCTTTGCGTCGTGCCACCACGCCCTTAGGGCTTATTGCTTTATTAACCCTATCCATCCTACTAATAACAGTCTACTATGTTTTGACACGTAGATGCTAATTATTGGGAGTTTAAGGGCTAGTTTTTTCTCACCAACATGATGTTCTACACGTTTTAAGACCTCCCTGCGTCTTCAGAACACAAATAAAGATATTTTGATGACATCTGAGAGCTTTCCAGGTCTCCTCATAGATATCATGGTAATACTCACTGTCAAGGTCCAGAAAAGTACTAAAGACAGTGTTAAAATGGTCTATCTGATCATAGTGGATCAACTGAATTTTTATGACTCGACGAGAGTACTTTATGTGCACAAAAAAAAAAACGACTTTAATCAACATATTCTTCTCTTCCCCTCCCTCTTATGGATGCGCCACGAGAGTACCACGATGCTTGCTCACAATGCTGTTGTTGGGGCACAACCTGGATGCGCATGCGTCATGGTGGTCTTGTGAATGCGCGTCGGAGACTCACAGGGAAGAGAAGAATATGTTGATTAAAGTGTGGGGGGGTTAGCTTCTTTTGCGCACATAAAGTCAATTGAACCACTATGATCAGATGGACCATTTTAACTATGTTTTTAGTACTTTTCTAAGTTAATTACCATGATGTCAATGAGGAGGCCTGGAAAGCTCTCAGATGTCATCAATAAATATGTATTTTTGTGTTCCGAAGACGCAGGGAGGTCTTAAAATGTGTAGAGCGTCATGTGGGTGAGTAAAAAATTACAGATTTTTGGGTGAACTATTCCTTTAATTGACATGTAGATGGAAAGTTACTTATAATCAGCAATTTCTAGTGGAAGAAAATTAACAAAATAAAGTGTAACCTAAAGATTCTATTCTATTTTATTCTAGTGTAGTGTAAAAAGCAATCTATCACTAATGTTAAACAATATTAATAGTTAATAATTGCTCAGGGTGTGCACAACACAACTGATTGCAAACAATTATCTTTAGTGGTCATTCTGAAAAAAGTGACACCAATGCAATCTTTTTACATACTTCGTGGACACTATATATACCCTTCACTGTGGAGAACTTGTGGCACTATAAATAAATACCACCTTGAACAGAAGTGCTTCTGAGAGTGTGCTATCATCTTTTTACATACTTCTTGGACTAACAGTTCCTCCCGAAGATGAGCTGGTAGGCTCGTTTTCATCACAACAGACAAAGTGTCACTTCATGCAGGCATATGAAGACATTGATTTATTTAGCCTTAGCTGTGGTGATGATGCATTGAACAGCCTGCATGCAAATCATCATCATTTGAATCTTTCAACCCTGTTGTGTCACTCAGGAGGGATTTCAACATGGAAATCGTATGTGACAGAAACACATGGAAGCATTTTATTGTGCATGCAAACATGTTGTATTTCAGAGAGATGTGTGTATTTTGGATAATGCACGGGTGGAATATTTCTGTGGGTGCCATCAAGGGAATTTAGAAGATGTGGATTTTCCATGACAACCCACAGCTGCTCTTCTACACTGTCAGAAAAAATGTGGCAGATTTGTACCTTTAGGGGTACAATAGCTTGTCACTGGGGCAGTACTCTCAAAGGTACACATATTGTACCTTTCCACATGGATATCCAGACAGCAAGCAACCATTGAATCAATGTAAACAAATAGCTGATTGGTCAATGTTAATTGCATTGAATCAATATCACTTTTGCACCTGCAATTAATGTTGAAACAAATCACCATTATTGTGATCAGTGTTTGCTTTAGTTGGGCTCTTGACTCTTGAGTTTAATGTTAAGTTTTCTTTACAGTCTAACACATATGTTGTGCCAAATGTGGCGAGTCCCCCATTGCACAATCAACGTCGCCATGGAAACGCCGGCAATCAGAGACACACACCTGCCGGTCATCAGCACCTGTTCCCAATACACGAAGAGGCATAAAAGCCAGGGAACAGGAGAAGAGGGAGAGATACAACTCCACATGAATAGACTGCTAACATTGTGTGTTTTCTCCCCTCGTAGAGACCGACGGCTGACGACCGGACATATTCCACGAGCACCCCGGGAACTCACGAACACAAGGGACGGAACACGGAAGCACCACATTCTTGGACACACATTTCATGTTTGTTGCACTGTCCACTAATAAATCACCCTCTGGGGCTTTTGTGAAACTCGTCTGTGTCCGTATCGTTGCTTTCCTCGCCACAGTTGGTGGAGAATGCGGGCAATGTAAACAAGCAACGATACGGCAGTATTTCACTTTCCCCTTTGTTTTTTTTGTTTTTTGGCAGTACCCGGAAGTCACGCTCTCTCTCTCTCCCGCCTAGGCGATCGTGATGGAAGAGATTATTCGCCGGCTAACGGAGCTCACCGCTCGACAGATGCAGTTCTCTGAGCAGCTCTCCCGAAGACAGGACGCAACGGAGCAAATGATAGCGGCGACCGCGGCAGCGCGAATCCCATTACCGGACGCACGGTCGACAGCCCACTTCCATCTCACCAAACTCAGCGATCAGGATGACGTAGAGGCCTACCTCCACATCTTTGAGGTCATCGCCACCCGGGAAGCCTGGGACAAGTCGGAATGGGCCCGGATACTGGCGCCTTTTCTCACCGGTGAAGCCCAACGGGCGTACTACTCCCTCCAAGCTCCGGCCAGTGAGGACTATGAGGCGCTCAAGAGAGAAATCCTTGCTCGAGTTGGATTGTCCCCAGTGACCGCGGCACAACAGTTCCAGGAGTGGATGTACAACGAGGCTGCGCCTATCCGAGCCCAAGTAGCCCAGTTGACACGCTTGACCCACCTCTGGCTGCTAACCGGGGAGCCTACAGCCTCCCAAGTCGCTGAGAAGGTGATGCTCGACCGTCTACTGCGAGCGCTGCCCCGGCGCCTCCGGGGACCTGTGAGTATGCGCAACCCTTCCTCCCTCAGAGAACTTGTCGAGTCGATCGAGTTGGCGGAGGCGTCCATTGCTCGCGATGCTGGACAGAGAGCGATGACACAGCCCCGGAGGGTGAACCGGCCATGGCGGCCACCGGAGGGCATCTCTCAGCCAGTAGGCAGACCAGCCGTTTCCTCTCTCCAGGACGAACCAATGCCGACTGAACCCACGCCTGCAGCACCCCGGGCTTGGCTCGCCGGCTATGGCATACATCGGAGGATTCCCTCTGGAGCCCCAGAGAGGAGGATCAGGTTAGACGGCCAAGCGGTCACAGCAGTGTTGGATTCGGGGAGTTCGGTGACACTGGTGCAATCTTCAGTCATCCGACCCCGACATCGAGGGAAGATCATGATCCCCATCACCTGTGTCCATGGAGACACCCGCAGCGTACCGGCCAGGCGAGTCACCATCTCCGCTGGACCAGGAGCCTGGCCACTGGAAGTGGGGATCATGGAGGATCTCCCCGTACCAGTACTACTCGGGAGAGACTGGCCGGGTTTTGACCAGCTGCTGACACCCTCGAGAGAACCGGCCGAGAGAGGAAACGGCCGCCGACGACGGAGACCGGCACGGCCAAGGAACCCCCGACCCGTCATGCTGGCCACAGATAGCGAGAGAGAAGGTGAGTGCCGATCGTCTTCCTCTAATCTTTTCAATGATCAATTCCAACAGATAACCACCGGAGGATCATTCGGAAGAGAACAGAGAGAGGACGAGCGGTTAAAGAACTGTTGGGGCCAAGTGCGGATCGTAGAGGAGGACGTCCGCCAGCCAGCCCCACACCCCACCCCTCACTTCGTCGTCAAGAACGGTCTGCTTTACTGCGCTGCCCAGAGGCGGGGGGAGGAAAAACTGCTACTGGTAGTCCCAAAGCGAAAGACAACCACCATTTTGGAACTGGCCCACACCCACCCAATGGCAGGACACCTGGGAGCCGCCAATACGGCCCAGCGGATTCGGGGCCGTTTTCACTGGCCAGGACTCGAAGCCGAAGTGAAGCGATACTGCCAGAGCTGTCCCACCTGCCAGCGGATGTCCCCAAACCGGCCTCCCCCTAGCCCTCTTATTCCCCTTCCCATCATAGAGGTGCCCTTCAACCACATTGGGATGGATCTGGTAGGACCGTTGCCGAAGTCTGCCCGGGGCCACGAACACATCTTGGTCATCGTAGATTACGCCACGAGGTATCCTGAGGCACTACCCCTGCGGAAGGCCACTTCGAAGAACATCGCTAAGGAACTCTTTCTCCTGTTCAGCCGAGTGGGAATCCCCTCAGAGATCCTGACTGACCAGGGGACACCGTTTATGTCCCGGCTGATGACCGACCTCTGTCACCTCCTCAAGGTGAAGCAACTCAAGACATCGGTCTACCATCCCCAAACCGATGGACTGGTCGAAAGATTTAATCAAACTTTAAAGAGGATGCTTCGACGTGTGGTGACAGAGGATGGGCGCGACTGGGACTTAATGCTGCCGTACGTGCTCTTTGGCATCCGAGAGGTTCCCCAGGCCTCCACTGGATTCACGCCATTTGAACTTCTTTTCGGCAGACAACCCAGGGGTCTGTTAGATGTGACTCGAGAGGCCTGGGAACAACAGCCGGCTCCCCATCGAAGCGTCATCGAGCACGTGCGGGAGATGAGGGACAGGATCGATCGAGTGATGCCCCTGGTACGGGAACATCTGGCCGAAGCCCAGCGCGCCCAAAGACAGCTGTATGACCGGCCCGCCCAACCTCGGGAGTTTCACCCAGGAGACCGGGTGTTGATCCTCACGCCAACAGCCACCTCCAAATTCCTGGCAGCCTGGAAAGGACCATGTACCATCATTGAGAAGGTAGGGCCGGTCAACTACCGGGTCCGCCAGCCGGGACGACGCCAGGAGGAACAGCTGTATCATGTCAACCTACTAAAAAAATGGATCGCCCCACCGGAACAAATGGCTGCCTTCGCCGACAAGGAACCTCCGGTGGTCCAGATGGGAGAACAGCTGTCCCCCGTGCAGAGGACGGAGCTTGATTCCCTGGTCAGTCAGTTCCGTGACGTCTTTTGCGATAAGCCCGGGCAGACCAGGATCATATACCACGAGATCCGTACGCCACCAGGCGTCGTGGTCCGGCAACACCCCTACCGGGTCCCGGAAACTCGTCGACTGGCTATCGAGGAAGAGATCGCCAGGATGAGGGAACTACAGGTCATAGAACCCTCCCGTAGCCCATGGTCCAGCCCCATCATCATGGTTCCTAAGCCGGATGGCACTCTCCGCTTCTGCAATGACTTCCGGAAGCTGAACGAGGTGTCCAGCTTCGACGGGTACCCCATGCCCCGAGTGGATGAGCTCTTGGATAGGCTGGGAAGGGCCCGCTTCATATCCACGCTGGACTTGACAAAAGGATACTGGCAGGTCCCCCTGAGCCCGGAATCCCAAGAAAAGACTGCCTTCAGCACACCGTCGGGCCATTGGCAATACCGGGTGCTGCCGTTCGGGCTCCATGGGGCGCCTGCCACGTTCCAAAGGATGATGGACATCCTCCTGCGGCCACATCAGGAATACGCAGCGGCCTATATTGATGATTTAGTCATCCACTCGGAGAGCTGGGGAGAACATCTTGATAGATTGCGGAGAGTGCTCAGGGTCTTTAGGAAAGCAGGACTAACGGCGAACCCAAAGAAGTGCCAGCTGGGTCTCGCCGAGGCACAGTACCTGGGTTTCCGGATTGGCAGAGGTCTGATACACCCCCAGAGCAAGAAGGTGGATGCCATCCGGAATGCGCCAAAACCCGCCAACAAAACCCAGGTACGTGCCTTCTTGGGGCTGGCAGGCTACTATAGGTGTTTCATTCCGAATTTCTCTTCTCTAGCCAGTCCCCTGACCGACCTGACCAAAAAGGGGCAGCCCGAAAAGACGAAGTGGACCCCAGAGACAGAGACCGCCTTTCAGAGGCTGAAGCAAGCACTATCGTCCTCCCCGGTGCTGCACGCCCCAGACTTCGGCTGCCCCTTCATCCTCCAGACGGATGCTTCCGACACCGGCCTGGGTGCAGTTCTCTCCCAGATCCAGGAGGGAGAGGAGCACCCGGTCGTATTCATCAGCCGGAAGCTCACCCCTGCCGAGTCCCGATATGCCACGGTGGAAAAGGAGGCCCTGGCCATAAAGTGGGCAGTCCTGGAGCTCCGCTACTACCTGCTAGGACGGAGTTTCTCCTTGGTCACCGATCACACCCCCTACAATGGATGTCCAAAGCGAAGGAGACCAACGCACGAGTGACCAGGTGGTTCCTAGCGCTCCAGGACTTCCACTTTAAGGTAGTTCATCGGGCCGGGACCGCCCACGGCAATGCCGACGGTCTGTCGAGGATGTGGTCAGGTTGGACATCTTGGTCAGGGACATCCCCCCCTCCTCCCCGACTTACGACCCGTTCGTCGGACAGGACCCCCCACCGTACCCGGACGACGCTTTGGGGGGGGAGTGTGGCGAGTCCCCCTTGCACAATCAACGTCGCCATGGAAACGCCGGCAATCAGAGACACACACCTGCCGGTC
This sequence comes from Triplophysa rosa, assembly GCF_024868665.1. Classification (NCBI taxonomy): domain Eukaryota; kingdom Metazoa; phylum Chordata; class Actinopteri; order Cypriniformes; family Nemacheilidae; genus Triplophysa; species Triplophysa rosa. Next base: position 5,631,707 of record NC_079890.1, read on the forward strand.
GTCAGCACCTGTTCCCAATACACGAAAAGGCATAAAAGCCAGGGAACAGGAGAAGAGGGGGAGATACAACTCCACATGAATCGACTGCTAACGTTGTGTGTTTTCTCCCCTCGTAGAGACCGACGGCTGACGACCGGACATATTCCACGAGCACCCCGGGAACTCACGAACACAAGGGACGGAACACGGAAGCACCACATTCTTGGACACACATTTCATGTTTGTTGCACTGTCCACTAATAAATCACCCTCTGGGGCTTTTGTGAAACTCGTCTGTGTCCGTATCGTTGCTTTGCTCGCCACACAAAGAAAACTAAGATCCAGTGGGATCAGAAAATGATCGTTATTTCATCACAATGAAGTTCTGTAAGTTACTTTCGAGTGTCTTATGTTTTTAAGATGTGAATGTGGAGTTATGACACAGTTGAAAAAGATTTTAGCAGTTTTATGGACAATTTACAGAATAAATGATTTTCACAAAACATTTCTGAATCAGTTCGACATGAAGAATCGGTGTATGAATCTCAACAATGGTGACAATCAACAGAAAGAATATGGAGGCAGAAATATGACAAAACAATCTGAATTTGAATTTAGTAAATCTGAACTTTAGATAAGTGCAATTGCACAAAATTGAATATTTCCTAACATTCAATATAGTCTGAATTTGATTTTTTATATTTTAATATGAATATTTAATATTAAATTTCTTAAATTGAATATAGAACAATTCAAAATGCAGAAATTCAGATTCAAATTCAGATTCAAATTCAAAACGCAGAAATTCAGATTCAAATTCAGATTCAAATTCAAAACGCAGAAATTCAGATTCAAATTCAGATTCAAATTCAAAACGCAGAAATTCAGATTCAAATTCAGATTCAAATTCAAAATGCAGAAATTCAGATTCAAATTCAAATTCAGATTCAAATTCAAAATGCAGAAATTCAGATTCAAATTCAGATTCAAATTCAAAACGCAGAAATTCAGATTCAAATTCAGATTTAAATTCAGATTCAAATTCAAATTCAAATTCAAATTCAGAAATGGTTCAGTGGGTAAGGTTAGCTTCCGGGTTCGACAGGGAAGAGTAGAAGATCTGGGAAAAGTCAAACGGAGCGCTTTGGCCACAATGGCCAGTTNGACTGCTAACGTTGTGTGTTTTCTCCCCTCGTAGAGACCGACGGCTGACGACCGGACATATTCCACGAGCACCCCGGGAACTCACGAACACAAGGGACGGAACACGGAAGCACCACATTCTTGGACACACATTTCATGTTTGTTGCACTGTCCACTAATAAATCACCCTCTGGGGCTTTTGTGAAACTCGTCTGTGTCCGTATCGTTGCTTTGCTCGCCACACAAAGAAAACTAAGATCCAGTGGGATCAGAAAATGATCGTTATTTCATCACAATGAAGTTCTGTAAGTTACTTTCGAGTGTCTTATGTTTTTAAGATGTGAATGTGGAGTTATGACACAGTTGAAAAAGATTTTAGCAGTTTTATGGACAATTTACAGAATAAATGATTTTCACAAAACATTTCTGAATCAGTTCGACATGAAGAATCGGTGTATGAATCTCAACAATGGTGACAATCAACAGAAAGAATATGGAGGCAGAAATATGACAAAACAATCTGAATTTGAATTTAGTAAATCTGAACTTTAGATAAGTGCAATTGCACAAAATTGAATATTTCCTAACATTCAATATAGTCTGAATTTGATTTTTTATATTTTAATATGAATATTTAATATTAAATTTCTTAAATTGAATATAGAACAATTCAAAACGCAGAAATTCAGATTCAAATTCAGATTCAAATTCAAAACGCAGAAATTCAGATTCAAATTCAGATTCAAATTCAAAATGCAGAAATTCAGATTCAAATTCAAATTCAGATTCAAATTCAAAATGCAGAAATTCAGATTCAAATTCAGATTCAAATTCAAAACGCAGAAATTCAGATTCAAATTCAGATTTAAATTCAGATTCAAATTCAAATTCAAATTCAAATTCAGAAATGGTTCAGTGGGTAAGGTTAGCTTCCGGGTTCGACAGGGAAGAGTAGAAGATCTGGGAAAAGTCAAACGGAGCGCTTTGGCCACAATGGCCAGTTATTTGTTCTTATTATCCAATCAAACTCCAAACATGCTGTTTTGGAGAGTGGGACTTCTTACATTGCAATAAAAAGGATTTACATTTTTCAAATTGCGACCACTCCCAAAAGACTACACGAGTTGATCGTTTGTTGCTGCAGCATAGCCAAGCTCATATCGCTACAATCTTAGGCAGCTTCCCGGGATGTGTGCGCTCACTGCCTGCTGTGCCGCCACTGTTTGCGCTCACTCCCAGCGTTTGCTGTTGGTGCTTTTACCCACTGTGTGGTTAGTGCACGCTCGCTGCCAGCTGCCCCACTATGCACGCTGGCTTCCAGCATTTGTTTATTTAATATATTAGACATGTATACAATTTTTATAAAGAACGTTTGTGGGTCCTGCAAAGTCAATGACATACGTGGGACGTTTGCAATAGAAGTTATGTATAACATTTAGTGCTACAATAGAGAGAAAATGAATAAACTATGTAAGCTACAGACTGAAATAATAACTTTTGTAATAAAAAATAGTGTGTAATAGTATTGAAATGCTATAACTTTGATCCAGGACACAGCTGAAACAATCTGGACACAACACGCGTAAAGATTTTTTCTTATGACTAGAGCCGATTCCAGTCTTTGTCAGTCAGAAAGGAGCACACACCTAACTGCTGTGCCAGACCACTAACGTTACACCACACATTCAACGACTGGACGTTCTGCTGAACCAACAAATCTATCGATCTATGTTATATTACCGTTTTGTCAGTAAAGCAACCATGATGTTTGTGTTTTTGTATGGTTATGCACTTTCTGTTTCATGCAGATTAAACATTTTGATAATGATAACAAGAGAGCATTTATTCCTCAATTATTTGACATGTAAAAAATAATTTACCTGCATATTTTCGATAAAGGAACTCAGGATATAATGTAAGTTTGTTGTGGATATAGTTCACTATAAATAATATGTTGAGTAATATATGACTGAAAACGCCATACCTTAATATCCAGGTGCATTTGCTGCGTTCGTTTTGCAGGCTACTGTATAGTAGATAGAACATGTGTTTATTTTTATTTCATTTAGACTGTATTCACTAAAACGCATAAACGGATAGCTTTTTTATTTTGCATTGACAAAGTAGGCTATTTAGCTTAAGATGGAGGTGTGTTCGTTTGCTAAAGGAAAATCTTTTGTTTTAATTGTACCTCATTGCTATTTGTACTTCATATAAATAAATTAATAAAAGCACTTTAAAACTGCAGTCTTTGTCATTTAAAAAATCTACATAGAAATAACCCAACAATAGCTTTTATATTTTTCTCATTTCTCTATCTCATTGTTTGTCTGTGTTCAGTCTTTAGCTGTGAACACATATCTGCAGAATATGAACAACTACTGAGCACAACTGGGGCATTGTCAGCCGTTATGATCAAATTCCATTCATAATATAGTGAAAATAAGATTTGATTAAACATGATTAATGTTTACGACTGGCATGCTGGCTGCACTGACAAAAAAATCCTTTAGCCAAAGAATACACAAAAGAATAGACAAGAGTACTATTACACACTATTTTTATTAAAGTTTTTATTTCAGTCTAAATGCAGCTTAAATTACATAGTTTATTCATTTTCTCTCTATTGTAGCACTAAATGTTATACATAACTTCTATTGCAAACGTGCCACGTATGTCATTGACTTTGCAGGACCCACAAACGTTCTTTATAAAAACTGTATACATGTCTAATATATTAAATGTATATGCACCCACAAACGCTGGAAGCCAGCGCGCATAGTGGGGTAGCTGGCAGCGAGCGTAAAAGCACCAACAGCAAACGCTGGGAGTGAGCGCAAACAGTGGAGGCAGCAGGCAAAAACGCAGGCAGTGAGCGCACACATCCCGGGCAGCTGCCTAAGATTGCAGCGATATGAGCTTGGCTATGCTGCAGCAACAAACGATCAACCCGTGTAGTCTTGTGGGCGTGGTCGCAATTTGAAAAATTTAAATCCTTTTTATTGCAATGTAAGAAGTTCCACTCTCCAAAACAGCATGTTTGGAGTTTGATTGGATAATAAGAACAAATAACTGGCCATTGTGGCCAAAGTGCTCCGTTTGACTTTTCCCAGATCTTCTACTCTTCCCTGTCAAACCCGGAAGCTAACCTTACCCACTGAACCATTTCTGAATTTGAATCTGAATCTGAATTTGAATCTGAATTTCTGCGTTTTGAATTTGAATCTGAATTTGAATCTGAATTTCTGCGTTTTGAATTTGAATCTGAATTTCTGCGTTTTGAATTGTTCTATATTCAATTTAAGAAATGTAATATTGAATATTCATATTAAAATATTAAAAATCAAATTCAGAACTATATTGAATGACAGGAAATATTCAATTTTGTGCAATTACACTTATCTAAAATTCAGATTTACAAAATTCATATTTCTGGCTCCATAAAAGAAAGCGTCATGCTGCAATGCATGCTGGGTAACATCATAGTACAAAACTCATTCATGACTCCCAGCATGCATTGCAGTTGATCTGTTTATGTGATTTAGTTTGATGATTGTCACCATTGTTGAGATTCATACACCGATTCTTAATGTCTAACTGATTCAGACGAGTAACAATTTTGTGAAAATATTTTTTCCTTTTGGTCGTCCATAACGCTGATTTATTCTCTTTACGCTGTGTCATAACTCCACATTCACATATTAATAACATATCACACTCAAAAATAACTTATAGAACTACGATAGTTATTGAATAACGATCATTTTCTGACCTCACTGGATCTTAATTTTCTTTGCCACAACATATGTGTTAAACAGTAAAGAAAACTTAATGTTAAGCTCAAGAGTCAAGAGCCCAACTAAAGCAAACACTGATCACAATAATGGTGATTTGTTTCAACATTAATTACAGGTGCAAAAGTGATATTGATTCAATGCAATTAACATTGACCAATCAGCTATTTTTTAACATTGATTCAATGGTTGCTTGCTGTCTGGGTATCCATGTGGAAAGGTACAATATGCGTACCTTTGAGGGTACTGCCCCAGTGACAAGCCATTGTACCCCTAAAGGTACAAATTTGGCACATTTTTTCTGACAGTGTACTGAACTTCTAGTAGGTTATGAGAAACATTACTTTTAATAAAAAGTATTATAATAAATAATAAATTATATATATTATATAAATAATAATAATAAATTCACTGATTCTATAATTTTAGAGTAAACAAACTGTTTCTCTAGACTTTTAATAGAAAGACTCATATATGTTATGAGTTATAGCCCCATGTTGAACTTTACGATTTCCCTTATTCATATTTTTATGCACAGCCTGTCTCCGCCAAGATGCTGAAATTATCCAAAGTCTGAATATTAAGATACAGATCCGACCCAAATCCCTATCATACGTTTGCCTGGAAACTATATGAACACTCACAACATTGTGAGCCTGATCTTGATTTGTTTTGTCTCATCTTAATAAGCTGGCCCAAGGCGTTTGAGAAGATGTATCGTTCCTTCCTCTATATCTTTCAGTGAGGGAGAAAACATCCACCTTATTCATCCACTGAGAGCGTCAGAGAGACGGCAGTCAGCTATCAGCAGCACTAATTGCTGCTGAGGATGAGGGCATCGGAGCGCATGGAGATTGCGGCGTCTTGATTTTTTTTAACCTCTTGCTGTTGAAGCTAAAAGTTCTATATCTTCTTTTAGAGAAACGGTCGGTCACAATTTAGAATTTACCCCCCCCCCAACTGTTCTTTTAAGGACAAAATAACCGTATCCAGTAGATTAACACAACTTTACTTAAATATTAAATCGACAAGTAATGTCTATTGAGGACAGAAAACATTATTAGTTCAGTAAACAAAAGTGAAATAAAATCCTCATTTTGATAGTAAAACTAATGCTTGTGTGCGGATGTAGAGTGTGCGCGCACGGGCGCGTGAGTGTATACAATATAAAACCATGTTTGAAAATACTGTCATAGCGTCTGTACGCTCTCGATCTCTTCCCTCTAGCGACATCCAGCGGATTAGATATTAAATGCATGCACTCATCATTTTCAAATACATGGGTCTTGTGGGCTGTGCCTTCAATACTTCCACTCGCAAATTTTGTCATTTATGAGATAAGAAATGTATTTCAGAGCATGCGTTACTCGATACCTTTAAAGCGCATTACTAAATGAAGATGCTAATCGAACACGATCAGATGTGTTACATTTTATTCTATGATTTCTTATAGAAACGTTCTTTCTTTATTTCGTTGTATTTTGAAAAGGCTTTAGTTTAGTTCTTTGTCTACCATAGTAAAAGAAGACTTTTTATCGCATGGTGAAAGTTGCGCTTGCGAAGACAGCGCGATCGAGGTGCGCGCGAGGAGCATCACTGCGCGTGAACGTGATGAACACAGATGATCATTTAATGATATCAAACACATCAAATCACACCAACAAGGATCGTCTCATGATATCAAACACATTATCCCCCAGTGCTGCCGAACGGACCAAATGATGATTATCCCAGAACGCGTGCCGACAGCTCGTGCGTCTGATTTCACCAGCCTGATGGACTGACAGCTGAAGAACTAAAAACAGAGAAGGTAAAGTTGATCATGCATAAAGAGTCTTTTACGGGGAAGAACGTACCACAGATTGGTAAAGCCATTTGCATCAATATCATTGTTAATTGTGTGTGGAAAACTGCCTTTTAAGAAATGAGATATATGCTTATTCTTTAGTTCTTATTGGTGTTAATATTCAGTCGGCTTAAATCACAGTAATACTGGTATACTACAGTATCACTGTACTGCACCAGGCTCCACAGAACTTAAGGGACAGACAGACATAATTACAAAAAATTTAGGTCTTATTACTGTTGCCTGTCAGGGTATATTGACCCAGTTTGCACAGTGAGTATCTTTTCATATTGTGATGCAAAACATGTAAACCAAAATAGCCGGATGCATTACAAAATATGTTTAACAAAACATTTGGTCAACTTGGTTTGGTAAATTTTGATTTGATTGACCACACAACATCATTTTTGCATGATAGGCCAATGAAAGTATGTTCATATAACCTAACCATTATTGCTCATGTCCTGTGTGGTGATTTGATACTGATAGGATACAGTGATATATAGTAGGGTGATCTTCACTTGCTTTGACCATTGATAACTGAAAGTATTTCAGTTCGCTGTTAAATAAAGTGTTTAGGAGAGAGTCCAACCATAGTTCCAATTGTCTTGAAAAATATATTCTTATTGGTTTGTGAAGAGTTGTTTTAGTAGGCTACTATACAGTAAAGGTTTTAAGCCTGTTGGTGCTTAGACAGAAAAACCACAGCGGCTATGAGCATCTTTGGCTGCGGGGGTGGCAACGTGAAAAGTGTGGTGGAGAGTCTCATGGGAGAACACACACACACACACACACACACACACACACACACACACACACACACACACACACACACACACACACACACACACACACACACACACACACACACGACACACACACACACACACACACACACACACACACACACACACACACACTCGAAAGCAGTTTGTTCACACTTGCTGTGGCTTTCTTCACAGCACATTGACTCACAGATAAAACTCATCTTCTATTTTTCCAGTGCCATAATGACCATTCTATAAGATTGATGTCATTTGTACTATGATGTCATCATTTTTCATTGTGGGCACTATATGGCCAATAGTCTATCTATCTATCTATCTATCTATCTATCTATCTATCTATCTATCTATCTATCTATCTATCTATCTATCTATCTATCTATCTATCTATCTATCTATCTATCTATCTATCTATCTATCTATCTTTCACCATTGAAATGCAGTCATTTGTTTCATGTTTAAATGCATCAATCCAACAAATGTGTTAAACACAGCTGTTAAGAACAATGAACAATATCTGATCTGCTAGGAGTCATTTTATATACAGAAGCATATGCTGTACAGTAGTGACCAGGGCTCTTAAACTTGAAAAAACAAATACTGTAAAGAACCACAAAATCAAAACTATTTTAGCGTGATGGTGGATAGTACGATTTCTAGTAAAATTGGCTCAAAATTTTGAGTTTCTCATTCAAAGGTTTCATATGCCAACAGAGGTCAACCCCCTTGTGTTTTTAGACGTACCATAAACACCTGCAGTTGAATTAGCACACAGCCTGAGTCGTTTCACAGTCACCAGTTCCCCTGGTTTAGGACTATTTCAAACTGTTTCTAATGGTTTTTGCGCTAGTGGAGAGCTCGTGGAGAGCTCTTAAACAGCTATCCATGGTGATGTTATATTAGTCATTCATGCTCTCACAAACACGCGCACACAAATACAAATAAACTAAGCCAAAATTCCATTTCTGTGGAACTGCTCTCCACTGCTGAAGCGATGCATTATTTGATTTTTTATTATTGTGGAGGGAGAGAATAGGTAATAACTGTAACAGAAGCAACATTCTTGCTTTTTCAGATTAGGGATGCACCGATCCGATACTCTGGATCGGAATTGGGGCCGATACAGGTATTTTTTGCTGGATCGGGTATCGGACTGACGGGTTCCATTCAAATCCGATCCATTTCCTTACCCGTGGATGTTACTCTTAAGCGTCAAAAAGGACTAACTATCAGGAAACCACCGTAGAAGTACGTCATGTATTTCGATAGCGTTATGCAAGGAATAAACCAATATAGCATAATTAAGAAACTCTGACCTCCGCTGGTGCTGTCAATCTCCATCCAGCATGCATGTGTCCAGTAACAGTCAGGACGTTACCCGAACCAATGTTTTCATTATTCTTCATAATCACTAGATAATAGTATATGGCAGTAGCGTAGCCAGAAAAGAGACTCTGGGTGTGCATTTGAAAAACTGGCTCTGCATCATTTATTAACAGATTAAAGTGCAAAAAACCCAACTCTGCATATAACGTTACAGAGTACACTGGGCTGATATGTAAAACTAAACTCGCCACATATCCATAAAACTATATACATTTTATATTTATATAAATGATCAAATATAACTATTCATTACATTCAACCACAACAACGCCATAACACATAAACAGTACCGTTAACAATGCCTCAAAGGGGAAGACGGCGTGGCCTGACCTTGAATGCGTCAATTATGTCATCTGGGTCTAGTGTAAACAAGTAAACAACAATAGTACGAGTATAATTTTTTTAATTAAAACCCTTTCACATGCAAGTTTAACATTTTCATAATGACTCCCTGGCGTGAGTTTTTTTCAAGGAAACCGTTAGAACGTATCACTTTAATATTTCCATGGCGACGCGGGACTGCTTATCATGTGACAGACACAGAACGACAGCAGCTGTATGACTGATGTATTGCTTTTACGTAATTTTTCTTTTTTATTCAAAATATTCATATGATATGATATGAAATATCTGATATTCCGATTGTCAAATATGTGTGTATGAATGTGTTTTGTTGTTTAAACACTTTTATAATGATCGCGTTAGTTGAGCTAACAGTTATAAGCGGGCGCTTTCATGTTTGTTTGTGCCGCATTTACAGCACGTGAATTTAAATGTATGAAGCCTAAAATAAACATGTGATTGAAAGCACTGCGTAGTCGTGATATGTGAGAGGATTGGGTAAGTCTGTCTCTGGCTCAGTGCCAGCCAAAGCGCCGAATGTTCTAATAACACCGGTGTGATCGTATACGCGCCAAAGGGTTAATTTAAGACTTAAAAAAATCTGCATTTATTTTTAGGCACACCCTGGCACACCCGTGGCTACGCCACTGGTATATGGTTTTGTTTAAAATGCATTTTGCCAGAGAGGGTACTCGCTGAGTGTATTAGATTAAAGCACTGGAAGCGGTCTATGTTGTGCGTTGAGTGCATTTTTATTCATACACAATAACTCTTTTTTAACTGTTGGATGGATGCAATGCACTATGTGTTAAACACATAACATATCTCTTCTCTTTGTGTTATAAATGTTTTGAACTTGGGGAGCAAAGTCAAAGATCCCCGCGACATCAGAAGGATCATCATCGGTACGCATCATTCTGTGTCCAGGATGCGCATGCGCGAGTCTGTTCCACTTAGTCTGCATTGGAGACTTTTATACAGTGATAGTTTTGTGCAATAAACAGAGATTTATTTGTTAAACATTTTTTAAGTATCTGTACTTTATGAGACCACATTGTAAAGCATATATCATACTTCAGTAGAATTTATAAATACATTTTTATGTTTTTTACCTTTAATACAGTACTTAATTACATTAAAAAATCATACTTTTCTACTTTTAAAAGTAAAAATACTAAAGTAAAAGAAAGTGGTAGATTTTTATGTACTCAAGGATTAAAAGGTTAAAAACAACATTTGTAGTGGAGTAAAAAGTATGATGTGCTTTATAATGTAGGGAAGTATTTTTTGTCCAAAGTAAAAACACTCTGATAAAGTACAGCTATTTTAAAATGTTCCTGAAAGTAAAAATGCTTACGTACTATACACCTCTGGTAATAAAAGATAAAAATATGCAATTCTACATTGATCAAGAAAAACAGTGCTAGTATCGGATGAGGATCGGTATCGACCGATACTCAGAATTCAGGTATCGGAATCATATCGGCAAAGGAAAAAGTGGTATCGGTGCATCCCTCTGTGGCTGCTTGCAATGCAGTAAGATGTAGGGGAACAACGTAACGCTTTTTGGTTGTAGCTCAATCCCTCAAAACATATTTAAGTTTGATTATTCAGATTTTACACAAGCAACATACACGAACTACAAATGAACACATCAAGTTTGGTTCTAGAACCTACCGTTCTTGTACAATTACAGCAAAAGTGACAGAAGTGCAAACGTTACAACTTACCCCATGGGTGGTGTTCATTGTAACAGACAGAGGGTTAGTTGTAACCAGTGCTTAATTTGTAAATTCCGAGGTGCCGGAACAAGGGGGCGTGGCAGATCCGGCAAGTTAGTGGGGTGGCGAGAAGTAACGGAATGTGCAATCTCTGAGGGGTTTTTAACTATTTAGATGTATTGAAAATGCGCATGAAAGAGCCTAAATGGAAATGGACTTGCGAAGAGAATCTCAGAATTAACAAAGAAATTTAACGTGCTAGACGCAGATTTTATCTTTTAAGTTTGGCTTAGTTCAAATGTGCGTTAAGGTGATGGAAGGTTTATTGTCATAATGATGATGTTGTGAATATTTGTGCATGTAAACCAATATAACACAGCCCTCAACATTTGTGTAGAATTCAGATCGTTTAACGTTAAACTTTTTCAAACATGAATTTTATCAGTTCTTCTGTGTCTCTTCACAGCATTTGTCCAACAACACAAATATCTCTCTCTGAAGTGTCCATCAGGACAAGGTCCCTTCAATATATAATGCAAAACATACGACGCAAATAAATAAACACAGACAATTTGACCATTAACAGATTAACAAAACGAAAGGGAAAAAACGGTGACAATATGCTGATGAGTTTGGTTCAGTTTGTGAGGCTCCACAAATAAGTTCAAGGAAAGGAGATGACAGAGCGCATCCTGTAAGTTTTCTTTATTTTGCGAAAGCGCAATGTTCTGTTTTAATGCAAGTGTGTACACGACGAAAAGTAGCTAACTTTGCAGTATCTAATAACGTACTCATAGTCTGTTTGACCATAAATCATCACAGAGTTTTTAAAATTGTTTCTGCCATTATAAGTAACAGCTCAAGCGATTGCGCCGTCGACCATACGCGCACACAATATTCCAGCATCTCAAACTTGACAGCCTGTTTATTATCAAAATAAAATAGTTATTACCATTATAATTATTATACGTGCTTCTTAATGAAATATATGCACGCAACAGGTCAGCATGAACGTTTCCAATAGCGCTTGAGGAGCGGGATCTGCCAAATGAGGTGCCGGATCGGATTTCGGAGGTTCCGGATCCAGCTGGTTCCGGTGTTGTGCCGAAAACAGACTCCCTGCCAAATTATGACTCCCCCATTCCCCACAAACATTAGGTGTTAGGATTAGGTGTGGGGGAGGGGTTAAAATTAGCCAATCCCCAGCAAAATCAATGAAGAGAGTCGTAATCTGACGGGGAATCCAAATTCGGCACAACACCGGCACAAATTAAGACCTGGTTGTAACACTTGATAGAAAATTCTGTTTCAACACAAATAACTCAATATTATTCTGACTATAAACTAAAGGTGGATATTGTTTTGTACATCTTTCTATAACAGACCGATATCATCCAGCCATCCCTCATACTGTATAACCATCCCTCTATTATACATCAATACATATGGATAGATTTATGAGAAAATGCTGCACAATTATAACCAATATCATAATTGTAAATTACTCTCACTAATATTGTATTTTCAGTTATGATTTCGATGAATGGAATTTACATTGTTTTAATCTCATTGTTTTGTTACAACTAACCCCACGGTGTAATTTTTTTTTCGAAGCCTGGTTAACAGTTGGTAGGACTGACTGACATGTTTCAATATGGGGCTGTGTTAGGCAACAAGACAGTGATTAAGATAATGTAAGGTTGGATTTTTGTGATTTACACACCTAAATGAGAAATTGAAAAGCACAAATTATGAAGAAATTTTCTTTCATGCTGCCAAAACACGCTTTGTCCAATATCTCTATGAAAACACATCAAACTTTTCAAAAATTCACAGATGGTTGTCACCTTGCAATGAGAGAAAAAGACCGAAAGCACAACTCGGTCGACGCTGTGTAACTACTATTATTTTGGCAAACAACATTGGAATAACACTCTAAAAGTAATTTTAACTAAAAAACGAAAAAAGTCATAAAATGCACCCTTGTACATACTGTACCTAATAACAAGAACCATAGAAAAAAAATATTTCACTTAACTTTTTTAAAAGGACAAATTATGCAATATTTCATTGTTAATGCTAAAATATGCATATTAGTACGTTTTAACAATATTTTACATTAAAATTACATGCATTTAGGTGTCATGATTCTGCCTCATCATGTCATGTCTTTCTTGGTCTAGTGGAAGGATCATGACAGAGCCTCATGTTTTGTGTGGAGAGAGGCATGTTATTGTTGGTTCTGAACATAACATGCGCTCTCCTTTGGCCCCGCCCCTCTCGTTTCCTCGTTTAGCCTTCCATTAGTGTTTCATTCCCGACACCTGTCCCTTGTTAATTATCTTTTGTTAGTCTCCCTATTTAATGCCCTTGTGTTTGCTGTCCTGTGCTCGTTGGTTTGGTTACATATCTTGTTTGCCTTGCCTCGTTCATCGCCTTGCTGTCTAACCCATTGGATTACCTTGCACCATTGAACTTCTTACCTTGTCTGTTCTCTACGTTGCATTATAGCTGTTATTTAGTTTTTGTTCTTGTTTATTACCATAAGTCTTAGTTTATTCTGTTCCATTGTTTTATCCCCCTCGAGGGAAGTGTTTATTTTCTGTTTTGTCATTTAGTCCGGTCCTTGTTTTACCCCATCGTGGGTTTTTTTTTTTTTTTGAAATTAAAGTCTTGTTTCTATACCACCGCTGCCTGCACTTGGGTTCTTTCCCGAAAATCGTGACATTTAGGCATAATTTAATATATACTCACTGGCCACTACAGACACATTGTCCATTGCTTAAAACATCCCCAACTCCTTTTCATCTGACTACATCTATTAGGTCATTTTAATTCCATTGTGTTATGCATTCTAGATCTGGGCTGCCAGGCTGACATCATATTTCTTTATATTTGCCTTCAAAATGTCAACATAATGTTCTCTGTTCATGACCCAATGCATGAACAAGTTTTATAGAATAGCCAGTTCAGCAAAGTGTTACCTTCCCAGGTCCACATTTCTTATACATTTTCCTTCCAAAATCTTAGGCATCTTGCACTTCAAAATGTGTCTCCCTGTACTTTGCAATGATGCAATGTACTATACAGCCATTTTAGACACAGTGAAATGCTAGGAAAGTTCTTGGCAGTATAATCACCTCCCATAAATTGGGTATCCACTCGATTCTTTCTGTGTGCCAAACGTATTTCTTCACGTTTGATATGATATAATTTCTTGTTCCAAAAAAGTAGGGCTGTCAAACGATTAATCGCATCCAGAATAAATGTTTGTGTTTACATAATATTTGTCTGTGTACTGTGCATATTCATTTTGAGTTTATAAACACATACATACATATATAAGAAAAATATAAAAATGAATAAATGTTTATACAGTATGTAATTTCAATTACTGATCACTATAAATAATTACTTCTGAATATTTCCTAAACACAAATACATGTATGTGTATGTTTTTGTTTATAAATACAAAATTAATATCCACAGTAAACAGACGTACAGTATATTATGTAAACACAAACTTTTATTCTGGATGCGATTAATCGTTTGACAGCCCCACAAAAATGTTAGAGTGGTGCCTCTCAATCTAGCCTTCAAGTGCCACTAGTTCCATTCATAGTCTTATTCATGTTTATTCATGTTATTAAGTTCAGGGCAGATTGATTGAATCATTTAAGTCAGAAGAAGGTTAAGATTACTAGGGTCTTGTTCTCAGAGAAAAAGTGTGAGGACATACATTCATAGAGCTCTATCTATTCATTTCTTCATAAAAGTCATATTCATGATTAGTCCCACATCTCTGTTTTTGGTTAGCTGTTTATTCTTTTTCTTCCACCTGTGACATCACTAATCATTCTGTGATATTAATCATTCTGTAATATCACTGAAAGGCCAGCTTTATTTTCAGGCTCGATAGTGGGCAGCTGGCATTAAGACCCCTGATTTAACACATCCCACTCATCTTTTCCGTCACTTTGGGCCTTTTTAGACACAAGCGCAATCCGCCACGGCTGCGGTGTGTCATCATTCATCAGGAGCTTAAAAAGAGTATGACACCATCACTGCACAAATAATGAAAAGCTTATTCGGACAGATTTAGGTCCAATGACTTGACCATAAATAAAAACAATTTACTTTGACTTGATTCAGTTTTCAAGAACTGAACAAAAATTAATTGAATTAGTGTTGCAGTTCACTTTGCTAAATTGAATATGACTTTATTGATTTAAATCAAATTTAAATGTATCACAAATGAGATGAGTTAGACAAAATAATTGTTGACTCAGCTAACACAAAGGTTTTAGAAATGTTTTGCTAACATTCTCAGTTTTTTATGTTTTGAGAATGTTTATGGGCTACGTGAACAATACAACATGAACATGAGCGTGAAAAAGTGGTGTAAAAAACATTACCATTACCATTAAAATAGTAATATGGTGTAGTAAATTGCATTAAATACTGCATTCTGTGCACTATTTGTCTAAAACTAACCATTGCGACTGAATAATTAACGATTTTATCAAATGTGTTTAACACGATATTGATAAGCTTGGTTTTACTATCACAGTTATTGACAATACCGGTAATAATATAATTTGATCATTTTTAAGCTGAACTGAGATTTTTCGTTTTTATTTTTCTGTCCATAATTTAGTCTTTATCTTCCTTGACTTGTGTCAAAAAATATTAGTTCTGTTTCTCAGACAAACCAAAACTTTTTTTGGTGCTATCAGATGAGATTTTATGGGATTTAGAGTTTTCTGATGGCTGTAGCCTCACACTTCCTTCTCACAATCTTCCCCACTGCCATCATAATAGGCCCAAGTTCTTCCTGCTACTTTCTCTTTCTCTCTGAGCTGCATTATTCTGACAGCTGCTGCTGCTCATTTTACAGCTGAAGATGCAACGTTCCCTTCCACTGTAGGGTTTCCTCTCTCTTTCCTCATTTCCTTATTCCTCCCCTTCTCTGTCTTCCTCTCATTCATGTCCCTGGAGATTCTTCTTAACAGGCTTTGTTGCGACTTGTTTTTAATCTCCCACACACTTCTACTTGCTGAACCTAGACCATATTTTTCTCTGACTCTCCAACACGTCTTTCCTTGCTCACTCTCTCTCTCTCTTTCTTTTTTTGTGATATGTTGAGAGATGTCTTCCAGAAGTTCAGTAAATCTAAAGTTGTCTGACAGACAGTCCTCGTGTCAATTCAGGTTCCGAGCACCAGACAGTGACCACCTGTACTCGGAACTGTGGCTCAAAACTCCTGTCTGTGTTTTTAGCCAACGTTTTTTTATACCGCTTTGCACAAATGCAGTAGATCATTAAAATAAATAAGTTTGCAGTTTTAAAAAATTTGAATCTCATTTAAAACAAGCTGAAACCGATTCCTTGTAAATGAAGATAATAATGTTTGTGTACAAGGTACACAAATTATTAGTGAATAAGACCCCCCAAAAATACTAGGACACTTTTACTCTCACATTTATGTCTGAATGTTATTGCAAAATATCAAAACATTATCTAAAATGCTTTTCCTTCAAAACCATTCCCTCTCATGTACCTTACTATAAAGCGGAGGCAACACACAGTTTCTGCCAATCTCATGTTAATCTTGAGTACCTTTAGAGTAGTATTGCATACTCCATATCACTGAAGCTGTATGATTATTTCCGAAAACATTCAAGCTCCTGGAGGCCTGCAGTGGGCGTAACTAAAGCATGAGCACACAATACATCATCGCATTATCCCTGCATAACTGTTTATTCACTATACGTTCGTATTGTCTAAATTACTGTATGCATGTACGCACCGATTGCCAACAAAACACAGACATTTATGACCGGCATCTTTTGGTGCTGGGACTGCTCCATCTATCAGTTTCAAATGATCTGCAAATCCAGAGTTATATCCACTGTTTATATAACATTCATCACCGAAATGTAGTGAACTAACAAATACACTTGTACAGCTGAAAAAGGCACATTGATGGGCGTGCTCGTCCTCTCACTCTCCTTTTCTGGTTTATGTGTGCACTTGCGCTTTTCCGGGGGAAATTGCCCATAAAAGGAATAACTACCTCTGTTTCGTCACGGTAATCCATGGTTTAAAAAAACGCTGTGAAAGCTGAGGGAGTGTATTTTGCATAGAAATACTATGCATAGATCCAACTCGTTTTTTGAGACTTTGCTCATGTTTAGCATGAGAATCCAACACTTGTAAAAGTGCAAATAAGTCAGGATAAATTAAATAGCTTTGCACACCCCCCCCCCTTAAATTGTATTTGCAACCATTTTATTTAACCATTAACTTACCATGTTGCAATTGGTTGCATGTCTAATCATAATAAAAAAATGTGTTCTTTAATTCAAGAAAAGTCAGAAGTGTATTTGTGTGCCTTAAGAGTACACGTACTGTACAGGGACCACTGTACTGAACCTCACTAAAATTAGATGATTATGTGTTGAGCATCCTCACTATACTGTGCAAAGTATATTCAAAGCTTGAATTATAGAAAGAAGGCAAGAAAGCAATATTCAGAAAAGCCTTATATTCTTTGTCCGTGCTCTCTAAAATGCTTGTGAGATGGTGTGAGAGGATGGCATGATATGAAAATAAACAGATGGCAGATGATTAGGATAAATACAGATTTTTCAGTCAAATTGGACTTTGATGAGATGTAGTGAGTAATACTTTAAATAGTATGTTCTGTTTAATACAGTGGCGTAGCCAGCATTTTGTTTTTGAGGGGGGCATTATGTATATGTACATAGCCATTTATATTTTTCTATTACTAAACTGATACACCTATATTATACAGCACATGTCACCATTTTAGCAAACATAAACATAGCCTAGTGGTTCTTAATCCTGGTCCATGCTGATTTAAATCACCAGCTCGTTAGAAGAGCGCTCCATGAATAAACAGTGTTCCTATTGACATGGTCCCTACACAGTGTTCACTGCTCTCTACTCCCTGCACACAGGAAATCAGCTGAAGTTACTTCTGAAGATAACTTCAGTTCAGAACACGTATTTGCGCTACACGATTGCCTGCAGCGTCTTCACACAGGGACAAAACTTACTATGGAAATTTGAAGGGTTATTTAACCGCAATCATGAGATTTGCGTAGTAGTCACAGTTTGTGCACTTCAATGCCTTTTATGCCCACTTCGCAAACCTCTGAAGCGGTAAGAGAAGCATACAAAATATGCAGAGCAGGGGGTTGTAGGATCAGTATTGAACCGCAGTAGCTTGGCGGCTACCAGTCAAACCATTGGCTTACCTTTTACATGACAATGCGGAGTGTTCGAGGGTGAGAAAAGTTTCTGTTGAGAAAAGTCTTTCGACACTACAAGAAGTCATATGCAGTGTAATCGTTATCTCAGTATACTCATTTTCGTCTTGCTCATCTTTTCGTAATATATATAAAACAGACTAGTGTGCACCCGCCATCGCAGCGTATAAATTAAACTCTTGGCGCAAAAGATGCTACGCACAACACGTGACATAATTAAACCAATAACTTTGAAAACAGCGGGGAGCACTGAGTAGTCGATCAACCAGAGTAACAATTCAACAATTCCTTATTTTTTATTTTAAGCAATCAAAGATCTGAGGGGGCCGTACATGTAAATGAGGGGGCCTAGGTCCCCTCAGGCCCCCTCGTGGCTATGGTACTGGTTTAATACACGTAATACTCAGCTCAAATATTAGATGATGTTGTAAAGGAAATAAAAATAGCATATTTATACTGTATATAAACTATATGACCTAGTTAATGTGTCAGGAATTATCTCAAAAATGTCTTAAACTGATCAGTTAAGCCAAGAACATAACATGAACCTAAGAATTACATTTTCCATAGACCAAATCAACTATGCTATACTCTTTCAGTATGTCAACCATTAAAACATTTGTTTCTATTTGTTTTGTCTCCCCAGGAAAGATAATGTTGATATTTCTATAAAAATGTGTTTCCTGAGCTATGAAAGAGCAACCTCAGAGCGGTAACATATTCAGAAGTCATTAGAATCTAAATCTGCAAGAGATTTGTTTAGTGCTTATAAAAATTCAAGACCTCCCTGGTTCATAATTATATTCTTCCTGAACCTAGACTCAAAAATAGCTGCAAGAAAAAAAAGTTCTTCAAGAGGAGAAACTTCTTTCTTCTCTCTTCCTGTGTTGATCCCTGTGCGTGGCTTAATTGCATAACTTTCTGTGTAGGCTGCGCAAGTTTTATATAAAGAGGCCTCTGCTGCAAATGGACATCACCGATCAATCCCTCTGATGTTACATGATCAGGATTTGTGGTTTGGAGGTTACTAACCCCTCTGTATTGTATGGAGAGTTTTGTGTGCTGATATCACTCGCTCTCTTCCGGTGGTTGTGTTTGAGGGTGGTAAAGTCGGGTGGGGAATGTGGTTTACATAATATAATAAACACCTCTGATGGGTGTTAGAGGTCTTAAATGTGTAAATAATTGAATAAAACAATCAATACTGAGAACTTCTAGTAGATTATGTTATATTTGGCTAAACAATGCAATCACAAACACCTTACCACAGCCAAACAAGGTTCAACCTTTACCTTAAGAAGTTGTGTGCTTTACTGTAGCAGTTATTGAACTTTATGGGTTTGAAGCTCGGTCTCTGTCTGTTGATATGTACTGTAAATGTGGAAAAGTAGGAAATGTAGACTAAAACAAGTCAAACATATAATTAGTATCAAAACCCCTCAGTGGGTTAATAAAGTGTCTTTGTGGTAAAAGATGTAAGAAAACCAAAATTTTTAGCTTGCATAGTGGACTAAAAATCAAAACAAATCCATATTAGCACTAAAATTAAATGGCACATTAATAATTTTACATTTTATATGTTTTTGAGTGTCTCAGAATGAACATCATGTCGAACAGATTTTGCTATTTAAGTTGAAAATTTAAAATTAAAGCTGCAACCCGTAATTATAACATTTAAAATAAACAAAAATCAATTATTGAATAACTACCGAAAAAATAAGTAAAAGTAAAAATAAGTATCCTTACCTTATCACTATTCATGACCGTAAGCTTATAATAATTGTAGTGCCTAAGACAGATCAGACACGCAATAACTAATTCTTAAATATAACTACAACACACTCACCCAACCAGCAAGCTAGTCACCAGCAGAGCCATTGAGAGAGAGAGTTGCGCTTTTCGGACGCAATTTTCGGACGCAAATTTCGGACTCAATGTGCAATGGGCTTAACTGTTAACCGATAGTAAAAATTTTTGACTGATTAATACTATCAGTTAAACGATTTAAAAGGTATGTTTACTTTTTTAAGTCAAATAATATTAATAATATTTTTTAAATAATAATAATAATAATTTAATAATGAGATTTTTAATAACTATTAAATCATACATTTTAGTTTTCTGCACACTTGTATATGCTATACATGTGTTAACTCACTGGAGCGTGCACAGCAAATTGGCCAGTGTTAAATGAACACTGCTGGGTGTCTATATGTGTCCACACTATAGGGTGTTAAAGTAAAACTGAAGCAGTGTTGAAGATAATGACATAATGAAGTGATTCATTAAGTGATGATTGATCATTAATGATGAACACCTGCTGTTAACGAACGCAATCACTGTGTTTTCCCTGCTTTCTTTTAGACATAATGTAAAAATACGAATGTGAAATAAGTAATAAATAATGTTTGTATTTTTGTGCGGATATAGCAGATCGGATTTATATCTGTTTAGCAAAGACACATTTATATGCTTTATATGCCCTCTTTGGATATTAATCCTGGCTGGTGGAAAGCAAATGAGACGCACTTCCCAAGGCGTTATCTCTGCATTGCCGGGACATCCGTGCCATCTGAAAGGGTATTTTCTGCCGAGAAACAAGTAAATCTACAAAACGAAACTCAGTTTTTGAAAAATCAGTGACGAAAAAACTTCTGGATCATGAAAGAGGAAAAACTCGAATTAACATTGGTTCAGCTTTTACACGTTGGAGACAGCTCCAGCAGGCAAAGGGTCTTAAAGACGATAACGTTACCATGGTTGCTCTCTTTCTTTTGGACAGGTATGTACATGCTTCGAGAAGAATTAAATGTTTTTTTTTACCTGGATTTACGAAATACATTCATTTACTTTGGGGGACGCGTGGCTTTGGACGGCGAATCGCATAGAGGGTGGGATTATAATTTCAGTGCTAGCAGGCTAAAGTCAGCACCTTTCCAAATCAACCACCCCACCTTTAATATTAAAATTTAATTTAAAATTAATAGCTTTCTTGTGGCTCAGTGATTAGAGCATGGCCTTAGTAATGCCAAGGTCATGGGTTTGATCCCAGGTGATGGCACATAGTCAGAAAAAAAATGTATAGTACAATGCAATGTACGTCACTTTGGATAAAAAAGTCTGCCAAATGCATAAATGTAAAATCTTATGAGTTAACGGTTACTGTTTGGATAACATGCGTCGGTTCTCGGTTAAGGAAATGAACCGAAATTAGCATCCCTACTCTTACCATACAACTTCCAGCCAAGATCAACTGGAGCCTCAACAAACTGCATCTGTAGACTTTCTTTTAATAGGCAAAACATGCAAGTATCATTCTTAGTCTTACAGTTTTTGTACAATCGCTAGGACACATTTTTCCATACTTTGGTAACTTTTACAAAACTCCTAATACAGTGAGCTCAACAGTGTCATGACACAAAAGGCAGAGGTACAATTGCGGGGGAAAACAAGACTTTGGGACCGCCCCCGCCTGTGAGAGCGGGGGACGCACCTACAGGTACCCGCTGGGGGCGGCGGGGGCCGGGGGAACCGGGCGGGACGCGGTGTCGGCCGATCGTCCCGCGCCGGGGGCCCCGGCCCCGCGCCGTGGTACAGGTCCCGAGGGCCGGTCGGGAGTCTCCCCCCGGCCGGCCCGGCGCGCTACCGCGCGCTGGCCGGTGGTCCTCGCGGCGTTCGCGGCCGCGAGGCCGGCGTCTCTGGCAGACAGTCGAGTGCTGGTCTGGTAGGGTAGGGGGCCCCCGCGGGCCCCCGGGGAGACGGGACGGGGGCCGTGGTCCCCGCCGCCGCTCTGGATCCGGGCGCGCGCCCGGCCACCGACAATGATCCTTCCGCAGGTTCACCTACGGAAACCTTGTTACGACTTTTACTTCCTCCCAATAGTCAATTTCGATCGTCTTCTCGGTGCTCAGCCAGGGCCCGCGAGGAGCCCCGACGAGGCCGATCCGAGGACCTCACTAAACCATCCGATCGGTAGTAGCGACGGGCGGTGTGTACAAAGGGCAGGGACTTAATCGACACGGGCTTGTGACCCGCGCCTACTGGGAATTCCTCGTTCGTGGGAAACAGTTGCAATCCCCGGTCCCGATAAACAAGAGATAAAGACAGTCAATAGGGGTGAGGGATGGCACCACTGGCAGCAGTGTTAAGGCCCGCGGATGGGTACCAAAGGAGGTGGGCAGAAAGGCGGCGCCGGGTCGGCTGGAGTCAGCGGCTGCGGGAGATGGCAAGGCAGTGGAGGAGGGGAGCTGGTCTGCAGGAGTTAACTCGACCCACGGGGGGAGTGTAGACTCACGAGGAATAACTTGACCCGCTGGGGAGTGCAGACTCATGAGGAGAGAACTTAAGCCGCCAGGGAAGTGATGCCAAGATCGGGACGCCAACGGGGAACTGCAAAGAGCAGACACAGAGGGCAATGATAGTCTAATGATTGAGGCTAAGACACTGGAGTATATAAGAGACTAGGCAAGGGGTAAGCTGAATGCTATAGACTAGAAACTAATCACAACATTTTGACACAGGACAAGAGAAACACAGGGAATGTAAGAGAAAATCAGAACACAAATAAGGAACAGGAGGGGAGAGAGAGAAAACAATGACTAAACCCAGGTTCGAGGAGTGAAACAATAACGAGATAATTAATAGGGTAACAGAGGGCGAGGTCACAACACAATGACAAGAGAGCACATGGCTGGCTGTCAAAACAACGCCATATGCTCACCACAAAACCAAACATCAACACAAAGACAAAACTAAGGGACACTAAGCACAAACCATGACAACAGAAGTATGTGTGAGCTAAACTGTGATCATTTATCATTGCTTGGCACAACATGCATTCAGTGCATGTTTTTTTGGCACGATTGCCAAAACTCTGTGTACCTACAGATATTGTTTTGAACTCAAGTTTAACAATTTTGATAAGAGTATGTAAACGTGTGCAAATTGGTCATAATGCAAAACTGAATAAGACAGCAATTTTCTGCATTTTAGTAATATTTCGTTGAAATATGTTCTGAATCTACGTGGATGACAGCCTGTGCACAAATGCCTTCTGTATCTGTGTGTGGATGGTGTGTATATATATATATATAAGAAATCATTGCTTACAGTATGTAAACTGAGTAATATCATATTGAAATGTATTCTGATTTTAAAAAATCAAATACTTTAAAAGCTTTAGATGTAACTCAACACTGTGTTAGACTTCTTTTCTTTTCCTTACCTCCCTTACCTTATCTATACAAAGGTGAAAGCGTTTTTTTGTACTGTAATGTAAACATGGACTAGGGGTGGGCAATCTGATGATCTTAAATCGCGATCGATCTTGAAGACTTCCTCACACCACTTTTCAACGGAATCGCGAGGATCATGACTGTCATCTGTCCTCTAAAACAAGAGGTGTGTTCAACATCTTTCAGCGCTGCACAGACCTATTCTGCCGTCCAAAGGCAAAGCGCAGTAACTACACATTTGGTCAAAATTGAGTTAAGGTCTATAACGGGCTTTGTGACATCTGCTCTGTCTTGTGACAAAGTCTCCTGGTTCAATCTTACACTGCGGTCTGCCTTGGTAGCCGTAACACTCACACAGAACCAACAAGCCAACCAGCTAGCCTACCATGGCACAATCCCGCAAATGATGGTTGAACTCGCGTTAAAACGCAAATCTCCAAAAATGGGTAAGGAAGATAGCAAAATATTAACTCCTAGCAAGGCAAATGACAGCTTTATAAAAAAGTAACATTAACTAGCTAGCCACTAGCAAATTAAACAGACATTATCCTACCTTCTCCATTGAAGGCAATATCCACTCTGACACTCGTAATGATAATCCGATTTATAATTACGTTGATGTTCGTCGATTCGGACATCTTTCAGGCAGATAATCCAATTGTAGTGACAAGTGTTACTCCCTCAAAAGTTTGCTGGCTCTGGTAAAGTTATTGTTATGGTCAATTAGCTAACAATAGCTGCGCCTCCTCAGCAAAGTGACAACCCGACGTGCACCCGGCATCAACAGAAGTAGCTGTCAATCCACCTTTCTTCTTCTTCTTCTTCTTGTTTAATGATGAATACCTCCTCAGGAGCATTATCGCCACCTACTCCAGGCTACTGGATGTCAAATTAAACTTACATAGGCGATGAGTCTGAATTTTGAAATCAATCCGCCTGTGTTTGCGATCCACAATTTGCAAACCACGTTAGATCACATGATTGAGACAGAATAAGTCAGCCTTAATTGCCAACTCAATAAAAAGATGGACGCAACCTCTTTTATGATTATAGATTTTATTTCATAATCAGTACATCTTGCCAATCAGTTTTTTGAATTTCACAGATAGCTATGAATCAAAATGTGAAGAACTTTGTGGTTAAAGGAGCATTGCGATAAGATGACTCTTAATCTTGAAGCTTACTTTTGAGCAATTTTAACATTCCCAACGAGCAAACATCAATAAAATTATTAAAGTTATTTGAAACAATCAACATGTAGTAAGAAACACAAGAAGAAATCTGGATGAACACATTTAGTTTGTAGATACTGCACTTTGCTTTTCCAATAGTGTTTTAGTTGTGTAGGGTCATCCAAAGCAGAGTGCAGTATCTACATTTTGGTGGTCAAAGGTCACATCAGAGGTCATGGTTTTTATCTTAAAAAAAATCTTCCTAATAAGGCATTACATAAATGCATTACCACTAATCTACCCACAACACGTTTGACTGGCTGGTGTAAAAACTTTAAAGGCATTTTTCTCAGTTTCAGTGTTGGCATAGTTACTGCACGTTGCCTTTGTAGGGCAGTATTGGCGTGTGACATTGAAGCACCACGAGAGCAGAGAGCTCTGTATGCTTTTGAATCACTCTCGCCTTGCTGCGAGGTCTCACGTGTGCGATACAGTTTTGCAAGTGCATGAGACAGAGCGGCTTATTTGTGTGAAGTGTGTTTGTCCTTGTGCTTGTTTGTGTGTGACGTTAATCGATGGTGCACCGCTAATTTACAAAATTTGAGTCTATTTTCCGATTGAAATTTGTTACCTGGTTGCATTGAGTTCATATAACCTATATCTAGAGCCCTATGATTTCCGTGATGCGTATGCAGAATCCTGCTATTTAAATCTGTTATCTGCCGGTTCTGTGTATATGAGTGAATGTGTTGCACAGTTTAATGTGCTAAACGTGTGATGCTCATGGATTTGTATGTCCTTTACGAAAATTAACCATGTTTTTTTTTGTGGTACAAGTGTAGTAACCATGTTTTTTTGGTGCATTGATTACTTAGGGCAAAACCATGGTTTTACTACAGTAACCATCGTTTACTATGGTTTTTTAAAAAATATTGGTTTTTAAAACCATGGTTATTTTGTGATAACTAATGTGTTACCAATGTAAACCATGGTTTGTCAATTTTAACTGTAGTAAAACCATGGTAAATTTTCGTAAGGGGTGTCTCACTGTACGAGGACATAAACACATGAATATCATGTCCTGAGTTGCCCTGAGAGTTTATTTCAGGTGCATTTAACTGTTTTCACTGTTTGAGAAAAACTATCAAAATAGAACACAGGTTAACCTAAACGCTCGAATGAAAAAATAATGTAGTGTTCTGTAGTATTTGATATAGAAAATTGTGGTATTCTTGTTGTAAATTGATCAACTGTAGTATACTTTAATATTTACTATAGTAAGTTTCAAAAACACTATATTATCTGCTGCAGTTTACTATAGGCCTAGTAAATACTATAGTATAGGCTACTAAAGTATTTTTATGTGGACAAATATATTACTATTGTATAGTAAAAAATGGAAAACACAGAAGAATAAAAAATGGGTAAACTAAAAATTATATGGCCCTAATTGATCCGTTTGCATGGAACATGAATGTCCTTTGTTGTTAACCAGTCTAATTATGTGATGATCTGCATTTGTGTTTTTTAAAGATGATAACAGACATTTTACACTTGTGCTACCTGTATAACTGTTTGGCCTGTGCTACAAAACTTTAAACCTCTGTAGCACCAGTGCTATGTGCAAAAAAAGTTAATGTACAGCCCCGTATTTCAATTCAGATCGTGGATCGAGATTCTTTGATCGTGATATTCTTTTTTGGGAAGATCGCCCAGCCCTTGGCAATTGTTTCTTCATGTAATATTTTGAATACATGGAGCTCTGAAAAGCCGCTAGGAAACGTAATGAGAGGAATAATTTACATCCAGACGGTTGTTAATGCAACATAAACCTGTAGTTTATTCTGCATTAAATGTAAAACACGAAAGAAGATGTTAGGCAAAATGTGAATGAGCCTCAGATCTTTATATGGAGAAAAATCTACACTATGTTCATTCTTCAGAATTTCTTGTACTGCACATAGAAAGTCTTCAGGTTATAACATCATTAGGATGAGTAATTTTCACATACAGTAAGTGTCATTTTTGGGTGAACTAACTTTTTAAGAAAACCCATCTACTGTAACCTACTTACTGTATAAAAAAAGCACAGCAGCATAATTACTTTAATGACATCCCCGGCCTTTCATCATTATGATGCATCTACAATACAGTCAGCTGCTAAATGTACCTGAAATAAGAACTGTAGAGGAAGTGATGGGGGTGTGGGCTTTAGAAAACAAGATAAAAATAACATGAAGTGCCGTGATTGCACAGAAGAGCTCTCTGTCAGAAAGGGCAAGAGAAAGACAAATTAAAACATCCTCCATTTTTTGCCAACAGTTCCTCGCCTTTTACAGCACAGTCTGTCTTGTGTGTGTGTTATGGGTAAGTAGGTGTCTGTGCCTGAGTGGGACTGCTGGTAGGACGTGTAGGCATCTGTTGCCATGACAACCATCTGCTGTTATGCATAAGCATCCTCTTGGGCTGCCCACACAGTGCCATCACAGCGAGATATAGAAAGAGACCGTTTGAAGAAGTGACTGCTGTGCCGCTCATTGTGTGTGTATGTGTGTCATACAGTTTGTTGGCTCAGACAGGTTCTGCACACTTTTTGCGGTTCCCACGCTGATTTTGAGGGTAATTGTGCCGAATGGATTCAAACATGGTAAGTTTGTTGAAGGGTAATGAAACCTTACTTATAGCGGCTGGCTTATTCATTTCATTTTTTTTAAACCCAATGTATATGTAAAACCGGCGTGGTTATGGATTGGGGGTCTAACTCACCGACACTTTGGAGTTAATATACACTTCCAGAGCACTAATCTCTCCACTTAGTCTTCTCACTACAGCAGGACTTTTCAATCATGGTTGTGGAATGCCACTTTGCTGCACAGTATAGTTCCAACCAAATGCACTTAACAACAAAAAATCACAAAAATCAAATGCGTAACAGTTACAAGCAGGTGTCTTTGGCTACATGAAGTGTATAACACTACAGGTCCATTTTCATTTACTCACCCTCAAGTTTTTCCAAACCTGCATACATTTCTTTGTTCTGATGAACACAGAGAAAGATATTTGGAAAAATGTTAGCAACTGACATTTCTGCGACATCATTGACCACGTTTACAAGGACAACAATAATCCGATATTAACACGATTAAGACAATACTCTGATTAAGGGTGGACCATGTAAACAGATCTTTTTGATTAGCTTAATCCGTCTAAACTCATAATCGTACTAAACACAAATCGAATTAAGACGGGTGGCGTACTCCTAGTCACATTATCGAAGTGCGGTATAGAAATGTACACGCCTTAATCGCACTATTACTGGCGCGTAGGAACTTTCGCGGCACTTTGCGACATGTTACACACACGCACGGCAGTGGACAGCTGTTTCGTTTTACGGCAAACAACATGGCTTCAAGCAAGAAAGCACATTTTTGGTCTGAACGGGAAACAAGAACAATGCCTACAATTCTAGAAAATAAATGAAACACCAAAAACTGTATGTGGTACCATGGCAAAGACGAACTGTTTGTTGATACATGAAATTATGGAGGGAACATCGAACGGCGTCGCTTAGAGATGTAATGACGTATGCCATTAATCCAACTATGTAGTGTAACATGTAAAACGGGAACATGAAAGGTATATTCTTAAAGCAACTCATGTAAACACCTTAATCGTAATATTAGCTTACTCAGAATAAGGCAAATAATTTGATTACTGATGTCCATGTAAATGTGGTCATTGACTACCATGGTAGAAAAAATTATTGTATCATTTTGTTGTTGTTGTTCTGTTGAGCACAAAATGAAATATTTTGAAGAATTTAGGAAAGCAAACAGTTCTAGGGCACCTTTGTCTACCATTTTAATTTTTTCTACTATGGTAGTGATTTGACAATAGGAGGCAATAATACAATAAGTGCTTATACCAAGATACTAATTTCAACAATACCTGTTGAGAGAGAGAGAGTCAACATTTACCAGTCAAGTATTCATGGAAAAAATATGTTTTAAGTTGTTTTTTGAACGATGAGAGAGATGTGGTTGACCGGACTGCATTTGGATGATCGTTCTACCAGTAAGGAGTAGTGAAGGAGAATGAGCGGGAACTTGATTTGGTACCCTTTTGTGATGGTATAACCAGGTGCCGTTCATTCACTGAGCACAAGGTTCTGGATGGGGTGTAAGAGTGTAGGAGGGTGTGAAAGTATGACGGTGCAGAGCCAGTGATGGTCCTGTAGGTAAGCATCAGTAACTTAAACCTGAGCCAGGCTTCAAACGGTAGCCAGTAATGAGTGATGAACTGGATGGTGATGTTTCACGATTTCATAGAAGAACCTTTTTTCCATAAAGAACCTGTAACATCCGAAGGACATTTTTGTCGAAAAAAGGTTCTTCAGATTATAAAAATGTAAGAAAGATATTGACTGAATGTTTTTTGTGGAACCAAAAATGGTTCTTCTATGGCATTGCTGTGAAGAACCTTTTAAGCACCTTTATTTTTAAGAGTGTAATAGGCTAAAAAAAACTAAAAATATATATTTTGTTTTATTGAAATGTACTCCCCCAATTGCTCATGTCATTCAAACCCCCGATGGCTTTCTTTGTTCTTCAGAACAAGGTGTTATGGGTTTTCTATTTACAAAAGGATCATTTATCATTGTTTTGTCATCTCATGCATATTTATTCTTGTCACAAAGTGTTTTAGTGTTTTATAAACCGCTGACTGGAGTTGGAAGTTTGCCACTTTTTGTTGGAAGCTGAAAGCATTAGCCTATCTAATTATTCAGGATATATAGACGGTTTCATCTTAACAACATAAACAAACATTACTGCGCATGCGCACTTTTGTGACCCCAACTGAACTTCCGGTACACATTCACAAACAATATGCCTGTAGATTTTTTATGATAACAATCAAAAGAAACCGATAAGAAGCGTTACTTGGCTAAATTTGTCTCTCCAATATTTTGAATTTAGACTGCGATAGCAAGCTCAACCGTTAGATATCAATGTACCATACACAAAATGATTCTAAATAGTACCAAAAAAGGGTTCTTCGGCTTGTAACAATAGCAGAAACCTTTTCGGTGCTATATAGAACCCTGCCTGAAAAGTGCTATATAGAACCTCAGTGGTGCTATAAAGAACCCTATCTTTATCAGAAAACAGGAGGGGTTTTAATTGAGGTATTTTTATTAATTATTATTATTTTTTTAATAGATTTTATGAGTTTCTATTTCCGTTTTACCGTTTAAAACAATAAGCAAGACATGTAAATCAAGTAATACTTTTATTTCCCACTGGTCACATCATTAAATGTCTTACAACATTCGATATATTTGTACATATTAATACCTTTCACAATTTTGCATTGTTGCAAAGCAGCTTTACAGAAAAAAAACATATTAGCCCTAAACAGAGACATAGAAAAAAGTAAAGAAATAAGTTTTGGGCCATTTTAGCACAAAAGCAGAAGAAATGTGAGAACAAAAAAGTATATATATAACCAGGAAAATTATAAAAATTAGAGATGCACCGATTGAAATTTTATTACAAGTGTTGGACTTTAAAGGCAGTCCTGCATGTTCAAAAATTTGAAGAGACAATTTGCTCAAAAGTAATATAAGGTTTTATTATCAGATGTAAAAAGGAGTAACAAAGCTTTGGGTTGCCAGTAAATCACCACTCTCTCCAAAAAGCCAACAACCACAAAATATTCAAAACACTCATATTTATAAAGTATGTGACGTCGTTCTATCTTCTGACTCCTCCTCTGCTTTTTGCTCCCTTTCCACCAATCACCGTGAAGTCCTTTTTCTTAGTTCCTGTAAAATAAAACCTTCTCAAAACATACATCCTGTGGTCAGTCGCTAGTATTGAGGAATGTTCTCCAGGGACACCCTCCCCCAAGGAGTGGTCTCCTAAAAACAGTCTATTGTGGCCGGACAACATACCAACATTCTTAACATTCTTTTAGTAAAAAGAAAACACTCAATCATCTAATGTTTTTAATTATATAGC